>NC_052053.1:70130458-70442056 GCF_903992535.2 Arvicola amphibius
TAAAGGATCGCAGTGTTGAGAACCACTGGTCTAAAGGATAAAGAAAGAAATGTGACAAACAGAGATGGAATAGCATGTACCTCTGTACATCTTTTTAATTTTGTTTTTGTTGAGACAGGGTCTCAGTATGTATTCCTGAAGTCTGGAACTTGCTATGTAGACCAGACTGGTCTTGAAAAACACCTGTCTCTGCTTACCAAGTGTTGAGATTAAAAATATGTACCCCACACCTGGCCCAGAATGCCTTTTAAAAATAATTTTGTTTATAAAAATGTTCATTCTGAATAACCAAAAAAAATCCAGCCCACTGCCCAGTATACTAGCCTTATAGATATTAGCATGAGTAGACAAACATTCAAGCCAAAACAATATTATCACCAAAGAAAGTGTTTAGCAAAAGTCATGTGTGATTATGCATGCCTACAACCCCAACATTTGGGAGGCTGAGGAAGTCTCGGTCAGCCAGAACTATACAGTCAGGTCAGATCTGATTAAAAAACAAAACAAACAAAACAAAACAAAACAAAAAACCTTCCAACCAACCAACAGAGAGAGAGAGAGAGAGAGAGAGGTGTGTGTGTGTGTGTGTGTGTGTGTGTGTGTGTGTGTGTGTGTGTGTGAAGGAGGGAGGGCAAGGTTAAAAGCCAATAGATGAGGGGAAAGGCATACTAAAACTCCATGAAGTACGAAATCTGGGCTGGAGAGATGGTGCAGCCGCTAAAAGGCTAAGCTCACAACCAAAAATATAAGTACAAAATGCCCGAGTTTGGTAATAATGTGCAGAAAATTAAACTCTCTGTACTGAAATGCAACTAACACTTTGGAGGAAAGTCTATCAGTTTCTCCAAATTGTAACATATCCATGCAATAGAATACAACTGAACAATAAGAAGAAATGAACCAAACACATAAGAACACAAATGAGCTGGGCAGGGGTGGTGCACACCTTTAATCCCAGCACTTGGGATGCACAGGCCAGCCCGGACTACAGAACAGAGTTCCAGGACAGGCTCCAAAGTACACAAAGAAATCCTGTCTTAAAAAACAAAAACAAACAAACAAAAAGAACATGACTGAATCTCAAAATAGTTAAGCTAAAGAAGAGTCACAAATATAGAAAAGGGGAGGCTCTTAAAAAGAATCCCATGGTGGTGGGCAAAAACTGTGGGTAGCCACATGCACTCATGAGTTCTAGTACCAAAAGAATTATAGCTTTGTGTACATGTGCATCAATCAACACATTTAGTTCCCATCTGTCCACTGAGAAAGTCTTCCTTAACGGAAGTTAAAACTAAACACATTAACTCCAGATGGGACTTCTAAACATATTTCCAATTAATTAACTAAGATATCTTGAAAAAATGTTTTATTTCAGGGCTCACAAGATTACAAAATGACCCTAGAATGTTTTTGTCACCCCACAAAATAAGATTTTTAAAGAACAATGGATTCTAACTTCCACTAATCAAATCTAGAACAATTTGAGCAAAAAAAGAAAAAAAAAGTGGACACGGTTGTCGAGCCTTCAATCCCAGTACTTGAGGGAGGCAGAGGCAGGAGGATATCTCTTGAAAAGTTTGAAGCCACCCTGGTCTACTTAGTGAGTTCCAGGTCAGTCAAGGATACAGAGAACGACCATGTATCAAAACAATACAAACAAAAATGGTGATGGTGGCTCACACCTACAATACTAGCATTTGTAAGGCTGAGACATAAGAATTGCCACAAATTTGAGCTACAGACTGAGACTATGACAGAAAGAGAAAATGGGAGCAAGAAGGGAGGAAAAGAAGGAGAGGCGAATGAGTCTTTCAAAATGTACCTTGGAAATAAGGGCTCTGTAAATGAACAAGAAATTATACAACTTTTAGAAAAATACATAGAAAAAAACACAAATTTGCTTTAAGGAAAGTATCATTAGATATGATAACAGAACCATAATCTATAAGACAGCCCACTATTCTTTATCTCAATTTGATAGCTATGTATCAGAACAGAGCAGGAGTCAGCAGCCTTAGATCTCCAACACCTACTGTGTCACTGCCGTGAGCTGGAAAACTACTTCCCTATTCTGGAGACACTAGGCATCTTGCACCCACCAGACACTTTATAGCTGGGACTACAGGCATGGCTAGAATAGTTCTTTCGCTTCTCTCCTCCCCTTCTCTTCCCCCCACCCCAACCCTCCCCTCCCCTCTTCCTCTTCCTTCCTCCTCTCTCTCTCTCTCTCTCTCTCTCTCTCTCTCTCTCTCTCTCTCTCTCTCTCTCTCTCTCTCTCTCTCTCTCTCCCTTCCTCCCTCACTACCTCCCTCCCCCCCCCCTCTCTCTCATTTTGTTTTTTGAGACAGGGTTCCTCTCTGTAGTCCTGGAACTTTCTCTATAAACCAGACTGGCCTTGACCTCACAGAGATCCACCTGCCTCAGCCTCCCAATTCTGGGCCGACTGCCTAAACATAAATACTAAGGCTATAGGGCTATAGATACTGTCAGCTACAACACCAGCAATGAGTGACTCAAGTCCAGCATTAAACAGGCTGTGTTTGTGACTACTAACTCCCCAACCCCCACAGACACACAGCTCACCTAACACACACTGTCTAATGCCTGCCATCAGCAAGGCTCATATCCAACCAAATCACAAGCTCAGAGTATCTGCAGTCTCCCCCTGTCCAGCCCTTGGGAGTTCTTGCCCACACTCAAGGCTCTATCCCAGTCACATCCTGGTGCAATACCCAGAACAGCACCCCAGTTCTAAGAGCGGAAGCTTGGCTTTTGGGATTACTGAGTCCTCACTTTCACTGTACTCTGAGTCATTCCTGCATGTATGGAGCATCACTCAGCACCAAAGACCTAGAGCTGTGGACCAAGTGGATGTGGTACTGCCAACAAAGCAGGTGCAGAACGTCTCTGAATGCATGGAGCAACCTTTCCTGTAGGACGCAAGGGGCCGGGTCCCAGTGGGCCTTCATTCTCCAGGACTTCCTTCTGAATGCATTCTCCCTGCAACAGGATGGCATTTGCTGCCTGTGCTGAGCTTACACTCCTTCAATATAACCGACACACAAATAGATTCTGAAAGTCTCTTCTCCATGAGTGGAACTCCTGCTCCTGGGTGGCTCCCAGAAGCCAGCACTCTAGGAACCCTGTTATCTCCCCAGCACTTACCAACCTGAAGCTCTTTAACATTTGCTTCTCTGCTTTGCGCCCAAATGTGGACAGGCTCAACATTCTCTGTTATGGTTGTTTTGTTTTTCTGACACAGTCTCTCTATGTAGCCCTGGCTGTCCTGGAACGTGCTATGTAGACTGAGCTAACATCACACTCACAAAGATCTGTCTACCCCCTGAGCCATGGAAGTAAAGGTGTGTACCACCACACTCAGTCTTAAATACTCTTACATGTTAACTGAACATTAGTAACCACTTTCTTTTTCTTATTCAGTTCTCTTCATTTATTTGAATTTATTTTCTTTTCACAATAAGTACCTAAAATGTTTTTTTATTTTACATATGTGTATGTCAGTATGCCATATATGTCTGGGAGTTACAGACATTTGGGAACCGCCTGATGTGGGTGCTAGGCCTGCTGGGAGAGCAGTTATTACTCTAACTGCTCCTCAGTCCCACTCAAAGCTTCTGTAAACAGTTGCATGTGAGTTTCACTGAGAACATGTACTAATTCCATTTCCCTGAAGAGTAAGTTTCCTGGATCAGTCTTCTGGTAACAGTTGCTTCTTTCTAAAAGACTGCCTGCTTGTTTGTGAGTGGCTTTATCAAAACTCACTTCCTTCAGCAAAGTAGTAGAATTTTTCACTAGTCAGTACTTGGTTTTGCCGAGGCCTTTTAAACACTGTTATAAGTGCACCCACAGTGCATCCACAGTGCACCCACAGTGCATCCACACAGTGCATTCACACAATGCATCACAGTGCACCCACAGTGCATCCACACAGTGCATTCACACAGCGCATCCACACAGTGCACCCACAGTGCATCCACAGTGCATCCATACAGTGCACCCACAGTGCATCCACACAGTGCACCCACACAGCACATCTACACAGTGCACCCACACAGTGCATCCACACAGTGCACCCACACAGCACATCTACACAGTGTATTCACACAGTGCATCCACACAGGGTATCGCACCCAAACAGTGCATCCATAGTGAACCCACACAGTGCACTCACACAGCACATCTACACAGTGCATCCACACAGAGCATCCACACAGTGCACCCACAGTGCATCCACACAGTGCATCCACACAGTGCACCCACAGTGCATCCACACAGTGCATTCACACAATGCATCACAGTGCACCCACAGCGCATCCACACAGTGCATTCACACAGCGCATCCACACAGTGCACCCACAGTGCATCCATACAGTGCACCCACAGTGCATTCACACAGTGCACCCACACAGCACATCTACACAGTGCACCCACACAGTGCATCCACACAGTGCACCCACACAGCACATCTACACAGTGTATTCACACAGTGCATCCACACAGGACATCGCACCCAAACAGTGCATCCATAGTGAACCCACACAGTGCACTCACACAGCACATCTACACAGTGCATCCACACAGAGCATCCACACAATGCACCCACAGTGCATCCACACAGTGCACCCACAGTGCATCCACACAGCGCATTCACACAGTGCACCCACAGTGCATTCACACAGTGCATCCAAACAGTGCATTCACACAGTGCACCCATACAGTGCATCCACACAGCGCACCCACACAGCGCATTAACAGCACATCCACAGTGCGTTCACACTTTAATGTGTAAGTTTCTCTGATGCTCAGTAATATTGAATAGCTTTTCATGACATGCTACCTGTATTTTTTTTTGGTAATATAACTGTTTATAGACTTTTAGCCCATTTTCTTTTTTAAAAAATGGCTTACTGACTTATTGAGTATGAGAATTCTATATGCAGACTTATGTTAGATATGAATATGCAAATGTTTTCAAATATGCAGTATATCTCTCAACAGTGTGTTTTGTAGAATAAAAGTTGTTAATCAAAATACAGAATTTAGGAGGTGAGACTAGAGAGATGGATCAGTAGTTCAGAGTACTTAGTGCTCTTCCAGAAGACCCAGGCTGAATTCCCAACATCAATATGGTGGCTTATGATCCTCTCTAACTCCAGTTAGAGGAGATTTGATGCCCTCTTTTGGCTTCTATGGTTACAAGGCGACATGATGCACAGACATACATGCAGGCAAAACACTCATACACATTAAAGAAGGTTTATTCACAACCACCAGAAACTAGAAAATACACAAATATCTATGAGAAATGAGCTAATGGCTATATTTTCATATAGCAAGCTAGTGCACAGCAATAAAAATAAGCAGTAGCTATTCATCTGCACAAGGTTCTTTCTGTCTTCAGGATAAAAACTGAGGAAAAGAAACATGATGGTCTGAATGAGAATGGCTTCACAGGTCCAGATCTGAATGCTTGGTTTCCAGTTGGTGGACTGTTTAGGAAGGATTGGAAAGTGTGGCCTTGTTGGCATTAGGTTCCAAAAGTCCATTCCAAGCCCAGCCTCACTCACTCTCTCTGCCCCCTGCCTGTGGATCTCAAGCTCTCACTTACTGCTCCAGTACCATGCCTGCCTGCCTACCATCATGTTCCCTGCCGTGATAGTCATGGACTCACCCTCTGAAATTGCAAGAAAGATCCTAATTAAATATTTTCTTTTATAAATTGCCTTGGTCATGGTTACAATAGAAAAATAAGAAGCCAAGGCCAAAGGCTGTCGTCTCTATTCATACAGCATTTACAGAATGGCAAAATGAGAGAGAGAGAGAGACAGAGAGACAGAGACACACAAAGAGACAGAGAGACAGAGAGTGCAGAGACCAATGGTTTCCAGAACACAGGTGAGGGAGGATTAAGAAAAGCTCAAGGACTCCAGCATTGAGCTGAGGCATGAATATCAACATGAGATTGAGGCCAGCCTGGGCTGTATAATGAGTTCAAGCTATAGAGAAAGAGAGAAGGGGGAAAGGGTAGGAGAGAGGGAAGAAAGAAAGTCATACAGTTGTTTCTTGAAGGGATCAAAGATAACAAAAGTTCATCGGTTCTGCTTCATGAACACTGAGGAACTGTAAGATGAAAAGAAAGCACTTACCACTATTTCTAGATACAAACTGGTACACTAAAGGTGCTAACTCTAAGGCTGTTGTTTCCAGTTAGTAGATATCAAGTGTTAGGAGATTCAAAATAAACTCAGACCTGCCTGGAACAAGAAGGAGCACAAGAAAGCAGAAATTACCAATAGCTGCACCAAAAGAGAGAAGGCTTACACTAATGACAGGAAGTGCAGTGTGCAAGTGCTATCTTACAAGAACTAACATTGGGTAATAAAATGTGCCCTAGCAACTCCTCACCTAAATGCACGGACATACAGCAAGGGTATCACACTGCTAGTCAGACCTACAGAGATGACTGCATCTTAATAAGCATTTCAAAGAAAAACGAAAGCAGAACACCTCCTACAGCATCATTTGTTATATGTATAAATAGTGTCGGAGCTTGTAAACCTTCAAAGCCCTGGCCTAGAGACACTAAGAGGGCTTCAAATGAACATTGGTATGTACTGTTTAGTTTTGTGGGGTATTGACCATGCCTCTGCTGGCCTTACTTTCCTCAGCTCAAGCCTTTCCCCAGGTTCTTTATCCTTAGTGGGGTGAAGTAGGTATTGCTATAAAGTATTAGGTAGATCAATACTAATACTAAAGTGTAGGTTAATATCTACACCCAGAAAAGAGTTTATGTTCCATAAAGTCCACTGAAAGTCTGGTCTATGAGAAAATACTGGGATTTTGGGAGAAGGTACTGAGAATGATGAATCAACTCCTCCCTTAAGACTGCCCTACAGATTCAAATCAGTCAGTTCCCCGGTCAGATAAATTCCTTAAAATAGGCCTCCAAATATCTACACACATGACATGAGCATACAAATCTCTCAAAGAAGCCTCGACTCATTAGGATAGTAACTATAGAACTTGTTATAGTACAAAATATAGAAAAATATTTAATCTTCATTGACAGGTATGAAATAAACTACAGAATCTTAAGGAATTAACAAAAATTAGCTCTACACCAGTTTCATTACAAAACTCAAGTTAAAGGAAATATATATTATAACAATATTATTTACAAATATTAAAGTAAAATTGGCCCTTCCCAGATTCTTCAGACAGAGTCTCTAAAAGTTTAGCAAATAAAATGGTTTCTGAACATACAATAGCCAGAAATCAATTGAAATTCAAACATGTAATGAACCAGAGGTGTTTCTGTATTGCTAGCCCATGTGCATCATGTGACATCACAGTAAGCAGTCTTGCATCTGAACTCTCTCACCCTGTATATACTGAGCTGTGCCTATCATAGCACCCAATGCCAGCCAACACTCAATTACCTTCACTCAGATTTTAAAAACTACTGTATGGCCGGATGGTGGTGGCACATGCCTTTAATCCTAGCACTTGGGAGACAGAAGCAGGAAAATCTCTGTGAGTTCAAGGCCAGCCTGGTCTACAGAGCTAGTTCCAGGACAGTCAGAGCTACACAAAGAAGCCAAAGACTGTAATTATTTTCCTACTATCATTTCTCACAATAAAAGTATCAATTAATTTATTAAAATTAATAATTATATATTTATCTAAAAACAGTTCATTGTTATTTTGTGTAGAGGTGTGTTTTGCCTACATGTTTGCTCACTACATGCATTCAGTGCTTACAAAGGCCAGAAGAGGATGCTGGATCCCCTGGGAATAAGATTACAAACAGTTGTGAGGTGCTATACGGGTGCTGGGAATTGAACTCAGGTTCTATAAGAGCAGCCAGTGCTTTTAATCACTGAGTCTATCCAGCCCATTATCATGTCTTTAGATTGAATTTTGATCATGTGTGATTTTAGGAACTCCTGCTTAAGAGGCTGTGAAAATGGCTCAGTGGACAAAGTGCTTGTTGTACAGTGTGAAAGCTGAAACTTCATCTCCAGAACCTATATAAAAGAGTGACAGCCACTTGTAATCCCTGGAGCAAGCTGACTAACCAGTCTAGCCATTAAGTATTAAGTTTAGCAACAGAATCTGCCTCAGTTTTTTAGGTAAAGAATAATCAAGGAAGACACTGACGTCAACTTAAAGTCTCCACATAAACATATGCACATGTGCATACAGACATATATACACTCACCCATGAAAACATGCACACATACACACATTCACAACATATGCACACATGAAGTAAAACTGGGCTGGAGTAATGGCTCAGCAGTTAAAAACACGTACTTCTCTTGCATGGACTCCAAGTTGAGCTTCCAGCTCCTATACTCGGAGGTTCACAACTGCCTGTCACCAGCTCTAAAGGATCCAACACCCTCTTCTGTACTCTCCAGCCAAGTATGCTCACATGAACATACCCACACAGACACATAACTAAAACTAAATCTTTTAAAAAAAAGAAAAAAGAAACAAAACTCTGAATGTTTGATTCAATGTTTTCTAACCACAGTGTTTTCAATTTGAAATAATTTAATCCTACAATATCCTTCTAGCATATTTCCTGGTTGTGGTTTGAAACCATGAATTAATTGTCCTGCCATATAGGGCCATATTTTGTCAACTGTTTGAGAAGAGAACATCAACTTCCATTTTTTAAAAAAAGATTTATTTATTATGTGCACAGTGTTAGCATCCGATCTAATTACATATGGTTATGAGCCACCATGTGGTTGCTAGGAATTGAATCAGGACTTCTGAAAAAGCAGATAGTGCTCTTAACCACTGAGACATCTCTCTAGCCCCTCAACTTCCGTTTTATATTCCCAGTGACATTGGTTCTTATTTCTCCCCATCTTGGCCAATATCTGTTACTGTCTGATTTCTGGCTCAAGTAAACAGGATGTAGTATCTCAATGGCATTTCGCTGATGACACATAGTGGGTGCATTCGCTGGCAATTTGTGAACATCTTTTCTGGACAGATGTCTAATTCAATTCTTTAACTTTTCCATATTTATAGTTTTAAATGATTTACTATTTATTATTATTATGTATGTCCATGTTGGGGGCACACATGAGGAACATGTACCACCAAGCACAAGCAGAAGTCAGAGGACAACTGTGGAGTCAGCTCTCCCGTTCTTCCTTTATGTGAGTGGGGTTGAACTCTGGTCATCAGCTTGTATGGCAAGCACTTTTACCTCCTGGGTCATCGCACTAGCCGCTGTGTCCATTTCCAAATCAGGTTATTTGTCTGGAGTAGTGGGAATATAAAGTGGAACTGATTCTTCAAAAACATTTGATCACTCTATATAGCCACCTGAAAACTTGTACATAAATAGTCATAGCACCATTATAAATAATAGGTAAGAAGCAAAAATGATCCCAAATGCTCATTAACCAAATGAAAACACAAAATGTAGTACATCCATAAGATAGTTTATACTGCCATAAAGAAGTATAAGTTATTATGCCAAATTATAGCAAGTTACAAAACAAAACTTGACAGTATATGAAGAGGTGATCGTAAAGACATACCAGGACTAGAGAAAACTTGTTGGTCTTGCAGACAACTGGAGTTTGATTTCCAGCTCCCATATGGCAGCTCCAATACTCTCTTCTGACCTTTAAAAGCACCAGGCACACACATGCAAATACATACATGCAGACAAAAGAACCATACGCATGAAATTAATCTAAAAGAAAAATATAAGACATAATAGACTAGTGGTTGCAAAGGGCTGTGAGGTATGGGAGAAATGCAAGATCACTGTTACTAAGTCCAGAATTTTTTTGTTTTGCTTTTCAAAACAGGGTTTCTCTGCATAGCCCTGGCTGTCCTGGAACTCACTCTGAAGACCAGGTTGGCCTCAAACTCAGAGATCCACCTGCCTCTGCCTCTGCCTCCGGGTGCTGGGATTAAATGTGTGCCACCACAGGCGGCCTAAGAATATTCTGAATGCTCTACCCGTTGGCAAACAGCTGCATGATTTGTGAATACAATCAAGATCACTAGATTCCACATTTAGATAAATTGTGTTTAATGAATTATATCAATAAAGCTGCTATTTTAAAGATTTTATTATCCACATGTGTGTGCCTATGTGTGTGCATGTGCAAACATATGTGGGTATCCATGAAGGCCAAAAGAGGGCCAACACATCACCTGGAGCTGGAGTTACAGGCAATTTGAATTGGTCATAATAGTGTTATGTGTAAGAGCTGTACTTTAAACCATTACCCTTACCTCCAGCCACAAATCTGTTTTGTTATTGTTGTTTAATTTGGCTGGTTGGCTGATTGGGGTTTTTGTCTTTTGTTTCTGAGATAGTCTCACTGTGTAGCTCTGGAGGCCTCACAGAGATCTGCCTGCCTCTGCCTCCCAAGTGCTAAGGTTAGAAGTAGCACAACCACACCTAGAAAAACTAAAGGCTGTATGTGTTTGCTTGTTTGAGACAGGGTCTTTATGTGACTCTCGCTGGCTGTCCTAAAACTGTGTATACCATGGTGGTCTCATTTTCAGAGGTCTCTGCTTCCTTAGTGCTAAGATTAAAGTGTCTTCACACCTGCCTAAAGAAGTCATTTAAAACAAAACAAAAACAAAAACAAACAAACAACAACAACAAAAAACAGGCGGTGGTGGCACACGCCTTTGATCCCAGCACCCAGGAGGCAGAAATACGTGGATTCTCATCTAGAGCGTGAGTTCCAGGACAGCCAGGGCAACACAGAGAAAACCTGTCTCAATGAATGAATGAATGAATGAATGAATGAGAGAGACTGAAAACAGGGGTTGAGGAAATGGGACTCGCTCAGTCTCAGTCAGTAAAGTGCTTGCCACACATGCATGAAAACCTGAGTTCATATCTCCAGAGTCTCCATGAAAAGCAGGGCACAGTGGCATCTGTGAGGAACACTGGAAAGGGTGTTAACAGGGAGACTCCCTTGAAGCTCACTGGCCAGCGAGTCTACCAATCTAAATAAATCAATGAATTTCAGGGTCTCAAAGAGACACTGTCTAAAAAATAAAAGATGATATGGAACAAAGACACCCAAAATCAACTTTTCGTTCTACACATGTTGGCAGTCACACATGCACATACCTACATTTACAAGTACATACAACACACATACTAGCATGTGCCCTCATGTACCTACACACAACAAATGGAAAAAGTGGGATATGCATTCTAACTGCCTTTTTTAGGGGTAGGGGGTGTTTCACCATGTAGTTCTGGCCTGGAACATATATGTAGTCTAGACTATGCTCAATTTAAGTGATCTGGCTGCTTCTGCCTCCTGAGTACATGTAGGGCACATGCCACTACACCTGGCTGGTTGTTTTTAGATTCTTTTTCTCATGAATGAATTCAAAAACACTGGGGCTAGAGAAATGGCTTAGCAATTAAGAGCACATAATGCTCTTGCAGAGTAACTAAGTTCAACTCTCAGCATCTACATCTGGTGGCTCCCAACTGCCTTTAACTCCAGCTCAAGTATCTGACAATCTCTTCTGGCCTCCAACGGTACCAAAACTCATGTTCACATTCCTATACGCAGATAAACACATAATTGAAAAAAAAATTAAGTTACATTAAAAAGCAAAGATACCAATAAATGTAGACAAACCATAATATAATGTAAAAAAACAAAAGCCAGACATGGTGGTTCACTCAGTAATGAGCTCAAATATTCAGAAAAGAGAGTGCGGGGGTGGGGGAGAGATAGGAAAACTAAAGCCACATGAGACACTGTAACACACTTATTTTAAAAATATAAAATTAAAGGCAATACTAAAATTTGCTTTAAAAATATTTTGAAAAATCAATAAATTCCCATGACAAGAAGTGGGCTACTGGACTGAGACAAAAAAAATAAAATTTGTAATTTAGCTGTATACGCGTCCTCATTGTTTGGATTTTCAGCTTATGATACACTCATAGGGGCTGGAGAGATAGCACAGTAGTTAAGAGCACTAGCTGCTCTTCTGGAGGACCCAAGTTTAGTTCCTAGAAGCCACATGGCAGCTCACAACCATCTGTAGCTCCAATCCCAGGGGATCTGAGCTCTTCTCCTGACCTCTGTGGGTATGCACACAGACACACACTTAAAAAAAAAAACCCTTAAATAAAATGTATTCATAGTACTTCTCCATTACATCTCTTTAAGAAAAAACAGTGACACTTTTCCTCTCTAGTCTTCTTCCTTCAAAGCCACAACCACAATCTAGTGATGAGGGGGAAGGCAACCCCAAACACCCTATAAAACTTCTGACCACCGGGAGGTGGTGGCACATGCCTTTAATCCCAGCACTCAGGATGATGGAGGACTCTCATTGGTTAATAAAGAAACTGCCTTGGCTTTTTGATAGGGCAAGATTTAGGTGGGTGGGGTAGACAGAACAGGAAGAAGGAAGTGAGGTAGGTGGCTCAGACAATTGCCCTGCCTCTCCTCCGTGAGACAGATGCGAAGAAGCTCCAGCCCAAGAAGGACGTATGCTAGAATCTTCCCGGTAAGGCACCACTTTGTGGTGCTACACAGATTATTAGATATGGGTTAATCAAGATGTGAGTAAGAGGCTGAAACTAATGGGACAGGCAGTGTTTAAATGAATATAGTTTGTATGTTGTTATTTCGGGGCATAAGCTAGCCAGACGGCCAGGAGCCGGGTGGAACGAAAAGCAGGCCTGCGCAGCTCCTCACTACACTTGGGAGGCAGAGGCAGGTGGATCTCTGTGAGGTCGAGACCAGCCTGGTCTACAAGAGCTAGTTCCAGGACAAGCTCCAAAGCTACAGAGAAACCCTGTCTTGAAAAACTAAAAACTTCTGATCAAAAACAGCAGTGTCATATAAAAGAAGTAAAGTCTAGGGAAATGTCATGGCCAAGAAGAACCTAAGAAGGCAACAAGTAAGCACTGAGCATTAACAGAGTCAAGGTAAGATGTTATTAGGAAGGGAAACTGGGTGTGTGGGGTAGAGAAATTCCCCATGCTATCTTTGTAGCTTTTCTGTAAATCTAGAACTGTTTATATAGTATATTATATAACATAATAACTATACATTATATTATATATAAAAGGTTAACTGAAAGTTGGAAAGGAAATCTCCTTGTCATCTCCCCATGCATTTAGGTACACGAAGTGCCCAATCCTACCAGCCTATTTCCACTCATGCCTTGGCTCTCTCTCTCCCACTGCAATCAATTCTTCTTGCCAATTTCTTCCTCTCTGTTGTAACCACCATGACAGACTTGAGGATCATCATTTTTGGTGTCTGATCTCCTCCCAACCCAGCCCAACACATACATACACAAACACACACAAACACACACACACACACACACACACACAGAGAGAGAGAGAGAGAGAGAGAGAGAGAGAGAGAGAGAGAGAGAGAGAGAGAGAGAGAGAGAGAGAGAGAGAGAGAGAGAGGGAGGGAGACTCTGTATTTATACAACACAGGAATATCTTTATCACCATTCAGACTTTTATCATTAGCCATTGGAGGACTCTGCTGTCTACAAAGAACAGTAAGCATGATGTAAACCTTGCCCAGGTTTGTGAGGATAGAAAAGTGTTACATGCCTGGTGAGTGTTTAGTTACAACTCATAAATAATACCAATTATTTTTTTTCTGCCTTCACTGTTAAATCCCAGTCCTTAGCCATGGCATTTCTAGCATTTGTCACATTACAGGTATTTCATAAACGTTGAATTGATAAAGGGGACAGGGAGCTCTGGGTACTAAGTGGCAGAAGCAGAACCCTTAAAACTTAGGACCCCTAAAATGTAAGCCCCTCACTTTCTGACGGTGCTTTTCCTCTTAAGAGTTTCTATGCAGGCCAATTGCTGGTCTGCTATCCACACTAGAAACTGGACTGACATACTCAAGGTTTTTTTTTTCCTAACTAAAATCATTTTACTATATAAACCAAAGAAAACAAAAAGCAAGAAAAATTGGGATGGGGGAAGAGCAAAACAGAAAATAAAGATGGATACAGAAGAAATAAAGTTACAGTTGGTCCCACAAAAAAAAAATTAATAAAGAAATGAAGTGCATTGAGTGTGGTAGTTCAGACATATAATCAGAGCAGCACTTGGGATGTCTTAGCTTAAAGTCAGTAAGGCTGCAGCTGAGACCCTCTATTTAAGAGGAGGGGGTTAAGTTAGGATATAGCAGAGTTGGTAGAGTGCTTGCTAACATACATGAAAACACTGTGTTTAATCTCCAGCATGGCATAAACTGAGTGTGGTAGCACTCACCAATAATGTCAATTCTCAGGATGGAGGATCAGAAGTTGAGGGTCATCCTTGGCTACCGGGCAAGTTTAAGGCCAGCCTGGGCTGCATGAGACCCTCCACGTGCCCCCACAAATAAATTGAATTTAAATTGACTTTTGATTGCTTTTGTTCTGCTCCTGTACTAGACACATTTTCTCCAGGGTATTTCTTTTTAATCTGGTAACAATTATTCTTCCTATACCATATTTACACTTGAGATTTCTTCAACCATTTCTGTTAATAGCTTTGGAATATTTAACTTCACAGCACAATGCCATATAATTCAGTCACTCAAAAGTATCTCTGACTCAACATGTTTAAACTGAGCTTTTCCTTCAGTGTGACCAGTACTACTAACACTACCATTCTGACTTTTTTATCTCAAAAATAGATACTGTTACTTACACAGTCACTGTGGACTACACAATTACTCATCAAATGTTGTTGATAATAGCAGTAAGTTGGAATGAACTCAAATGTCCAGCAAGAGATTCAGTCTGAAGGAACCATACAGTGGATACTACATGCACCAAACTGATGCTGGACAGGTGCATTTAACCAGTAAGGAAACAACACATAAAGCAAATGTAGGCAAAGAACAAAGCAGGAGTACATACATTCATCTTTAGCGATAGCTCATGCCCAGCCTGAAGTAGGTTCCCATACATGACGGTTATAAAAACAGGGCAGGTTTGCAGAAAGGAAGCTGAGGTGAAATTACCCTTTAGATGAACTTTACTAGGACAGAGTTGCAGCACCAGCACCTGAAGTGGGTGGGAGAGCAAGCATCATGTCCAAAGAGCAGCTTCATTAGAAGAGATCGCCATCACAGACAGTGTGACAGGGATCCTGAGGGAGAGACAGACCCTTCAATTCCTTCAGTATTAGGAAAGCACAAGCAGAATGACAGGGTGTAAAAGGAAAGACAGATCCTTCAGTTTTGTCAGTTCCCTTTAGATCAAAGAAGCAAAGGTTAATCCATGTGACCTACTCTATGTGCTAAAGGTAAGGAAGGCACAGTAACTCCATACCACCCTGGGTCTGCGCAGTACAGAGAGCAGGCCTTACCTGCAACTGCAAGGTCAGCTCACTACAGAAGCCTGTGCAGGGAGACAGGGTCTGGTTTTCAGGGAGAGAACAGCAGCAAGACCTGTGGTCTAACATTGTCACTTACTAACATGCCAGCTGACTCCGCCAGGCTCACCTACAGATGGCCCTGCTTGCTGTCTGTCACTGCATGCCCTCTCTTCTAACAGAAGTGCCCCCTTCATGCTATGTTCCTCCCAAAACATTTTTTTTTATTATTTTATGTGCATGGGTCTTTTGCCTGCCTACATATATGTGTACCACTTGGATGCCTGGTGATTGAGAAGGCCAGAAAAAGACATCAGATTCCCTAAAAGTGGAGTTACAGGTACTTGTCAGTCACCACGTGGGATCTGGGAGTAGAACCCAGGCTTCTGGAAAAGCAGCCAATGCTCAGTGTTTCCTCTTCCTAATGAGAAACTCTGAGTCTTAAGTTGTTAGGGAATAATACAATATGAAAGAGCAAAGAGTGGACCGGTCTGTTACAGGTTGGAATAAACAGTATCACTGTCTTATCAGACCTTCCTAGCCCTGCATTACAAATGACTTTCTGTAACTAATCCAGATTTGTGAGGACTATATTAGATTCTCCTGCTCCTCAAATTCTATACTGCTTTATCCTTTTCAGAGATAGGAAGGTAGGAGGGATACTAGCAACTGGACCCAAGACCTGGCACCTGCTATCACTGAACTAAGCTCTCTTAAAATAAAAAAGGGAAACTAATTTGTAACACTGTAATTTACTTAAACTTATAATAGTTTTTAAAGAAATATCTATTCCTGATATTAGACTTGAAGACTTGACGATGGAAGGATGAAATGGCCTGTGATCTTTTTTTTTGTGGTTTTAGTTTTGTTTTTTGTTTTTCAAGACAATGGTATTTGCCACCAAGACTGACAACTGAGATCAATGCCCACAACTAACTTGGGAGGAGGAAAAAACTAATTCAAGAAATTGTCCTCTTATCACACACATGCCATTCTCATACACAAATAAAAAAAAGTAATAGAAATTATCCAAAACCCCAAAGAACAAAAAGAAAAGGGTCAATAGACAGACCTGTAACAGCACCTTAAATATGAGAACCGAAGTCACCTAAGAGGCTCCAGCCAAAAACAAATGCACACACAAAATCCTGTCTCTGCTACATGTTCAATATCCACCACTCAACACAGAACATTTTACAAAACTATCTTCAGAAACCATTTTTACAAATGCCCACTGTTTACATAGGCAAAATAAATTATAAAACAAAGAAAACCATGTTTAATATAATGGCACACACCTGCAATTCCAGCTCTAAGGAAACTGAGGCACAAGAATTTTGAATTCAAGACAAGCTTATGCTACCTAGAAGACTATCTCTCTCACACACACATGCATATAGCACTAGGAATGGAGGCAGAATAACAAATTCAAGGTCAGTCAAAAGATTTATCTCAAACAAACCAAAAATGAGGGGTAGAATTAAGATGTCATGAGAAAGAGGGGTGCAGGAGAGTTAAGAGGCAAAAGTGGCCATAGGGAACATACTGAGAGGAAGGAATGCCATGGAGCATCACAAGACAAACTGCTCCAGAATCATTCTGCACCTGCCACAGCAGCCCAGACATTCCCATACCTAAACAGAGCCCCAGAAAGCCAGCCAATCAGGTAAAAATGGCAGTTTTCAGCTATAGGAAACAGAGTGGGAGTGAAGAAGATATTTGTGCCATGCAAACCATTTAACATCTTTTGGATTTGTACAATATGCCTGCACTACCTACCTAAATATTCAACTGCTTAACTTTTCTAAAGAGTCAACCACAGGAACGAAATGACCAAGACCACCAATTCTAACGAATATCCATCCAATATGACCATGTCCCTCTCTCTGCCAGAAACTGTGGTCTTAACTAACACTCTTCTCTAGAGCTCCCACACCACAGGAAGGGGTAACACCACACTCCAGCCATGGCCATGAGTTATCAGTTACTAAATATTACTAACCTTGAATTAAAACTAAATCTTGAGGACAGGCATGGTGGAGCACACGTTTAATCCCTGCACCTGGGACACAGAGGCAGGTGAGTAGATGATGGAATAGTTAAAGGTGAAATAGTCCAGAGGCTGACAAGCCGACACTCATGCGAGGAATAAACAATTCTGCGATCACGAGAAACATTGCTTCTGAGAATACAAGACTTAGTAGAAGTAAGAGAAATGTGATCGCTGCCAAGAGATGACAGGTAGGAGAGGTCTCCTGAGTAGGAGTTTCATCTACTTACTCACCACCCAGCCATTCCTTAAGGCTGCAAACATTTACAATATTCCTAAAGAGAACCCTATCTCTACCAGGAAGACTGAAGCCGACTCCCCTCATCTCAAAAGGACTCAGATTTCTGTCAAAATGGAGGGAACAGATCCTTCTCCAGAGCTTTTAACAAAACACCTCCTAAGCCCAGATGCAAGAGCACCAGAACAAATTAGCAGTTTAAAACAGTAACCTAGACACCAGGACTAGATTCAATTGTAATATTTTATTATTTTTACTTTTACATTTAAGAGTGATTCACTTGCATGTCTATGTACACTACAGGTTGAGTCCTGTCCTCTGAAAGCCACAGGAGAACATCAAATCCCTTGGAACTGGAGTTAAAAATGATTGTGCACCACCGTGTGATGTGGATGCTGAGACCTCAGTTTAGGGCTTCTGCCAGTGCTAACAGTTGAGCTTTATGAGCACATTTAAAAGGATGTTACACCCAGGAGTGGTGCACGCCTTTAATACCAGTACTCCAAAGACAGAGGCAGGTGGATCTCTGAGAGTATCTTAAATAACAAAAACAACTGCTCAAGTGTTCTCATTTGAAACCAGCTAAACAATCCCTCCTTAGCAGATTAACCATAAAGTTTTTTATTTTTGTTTTTGCTTTTTTCAGATTTTCAAGACAGTTTCTCTGTGTAGCCCTGGCTGTCCTAGAGCTCGGGGATACACAGACAAACCCTGTCTCGAAAAACCAAAAGAGGAAGGGAGGAAGGAAGAAAGGAAAAGAGGGAGAAAATCATGAGAAATGACATATTCTCAAATGTTCCCAGCATAAAATCCAGAAATTATATAAGGTTCTTTTGTTAAATGTACATACAGATCAGTGTGCTGGGCATGATGATGGGGCACGATTCCAGCATTCGGGAGGCAGAAGCAAGCAGATCTCTGTGAGTTCAGGCTAGCCTGGTCTACAGAGTAAATTCCAGGACAGCCAGGACCGTTACACAGAGAAACCCTGTCTTGAAAACGCAAAAACAAAAGGGAGAGAGAGAGAGAGAGAGAAAAAAGAAAGAAAATAAGTGCTACTCAAAAAGAGATCTGAGTCACAGCCATATAAACTCAAAGCTAATAAATGAAAAGCACATCAACCATCATTGTAAAACCAGCCTTTACCCTACATAAACTTCTACACCACAGAAACTGACTTGACACAGGGCACACAGCAGAATTACGGACCCTGTTTTCTTGGAAAGTATCAGCTGTGAGACAAAAGGCTACACCTTGTGCAAATTACTTAACATCTCTCAGCCTTGTTTTTTAAATTATGAGTGCTACATATGCCTGCATGGACAGCACAACTAGAGGTCAATTACAATTCATGATATGCCTTTTAAAATTAAGTCATCTTTGCTGGACAGTAGTGGTGCACGCCTTTAATCCCAGCACTTGGGAGGCAGAGGCAGATGGATCTCTGAGTTCAAGGCCAGCCTAGTCTATAAGAGCTAGTTCCAGGACAGAAAAAAAAAAGTCATCTTTCTATCAATGCTATTATTACCTACTTAAAAATTATAATTCAAAAGAATTAACCAAAGAAAGAGACAGGTTATCTTAATGCCCATAAGGCTTCCCCTGCTAACTGTTCAAGTCTGAGGCAGACCTAGGAAAGGCCACTTTGAGAGCTGACACACACACTGGGGCAGGCCAGGTGTCACAGTAAGTCTACACACGCTAGAACTTTATGTCTAAGGGACTAGGCTTCCAAATATTTCCCTTCATTTCAAACATCCAATTAAATAAAACAAGACTAACCATTTCTATGACAAAAGATTTATGTAATTTTGGAGTGGTAATTTTAAACTGCCCTGTTTACCTTCCCCTACTAGAAGCAAATACCAAACGCTTTGCCCTTTTTACCATTCATTCTGCATTCATTCGTTCATTCATTCATTCATTCATTCATTCATTCATCTGCAGTACTAAGGACCAAACCCATACCCTGCATGCTAGGCAAACTCTCTACCAGTTAAACCCCATCCCTTCAAACACTTTTTAATGAGAACATTTTAATACATGGTGAGCTACATCTGCCTAGCAACAAGTTATAAACTTATGTTATCATACTTATGTTCCCATGGATACAGTCATGAACAGTGCAGTGGCAGCTGTAGGAATCAAGAAAAGAATCCTAAGGGAATCATCCCCACCTTGAGCAGAAGACAATGCTCTAAACATAAACATATTGTCCAGTATATTCTCACTGGAACCCACCTCTCCCCTGCCCCACACACCCCAAAGTCTTTCATTATGATTTCCCTTTTAAACCTGCTGCCTGCCCACAGCCTTTAGCAGTGACTTCTATGCCTGAACTGACAATGACCTCGGGCTTTCTGTATGTTCTACTAACTACCACAACTGCTGCACACATTTCTTGGTGTTTATGATGCAGCAAACTTGTCAAAATGACTTGAAAATAAGGTAGAAACCACTTTATCCTACCCTGTGGTCCACACTGGCCTCAAACCTGTAATTCTCTTGCATTCACCTCTTTGTTGCAGGGTTTACATGTTGGTCACCATACTCGAGCTAAATAACTTTCTCATAAGTTGTAAAAATACTAATCACAAAAAGGAATTATTGATGAGTAAAAACTTCTTTAAAAAATCATCTTCCGGGGCTGGAGAGATGGCTCAGTGGTTAAGAGCATTGCCTGCTCTTCCAAAGGTCCTGAGTTCAATTCCCAGCAACCACATGGTGGCTCACAGCCATCTGTAATGGTGTCTGGTGCCATCTTCTGGCCTGCAGGCATACACACAGACAGAATATTGTATACATAATAAATAAATAAATATTTTAAAAAAATCATCTTCCTCCTGGCAAGCAAAAAACAAGATTAATAATGCCTAGAATTCGCTAGGCAATGGTGACACAAGTCTTTAATCCCAGCACTCAGTAGGCAAAGGCAGGGAGATCTTTGTAAATTCAAGGTCAGCACAGTCTACAGGGCGAGTTCCAGGACAACCAGAGCTGATACACTGAGAAAAACCATGTGTCAGGGGGAGCCTAAAATTCAAAAATATGATAAATTTATCTACATAAAATTTGAAACTTTAACTGAGAATCTTAGATCAGAGGACTGAGAGTTCAAAGTCAGCCTAAAAACAAAGTAAAGTTGAGGCAGCCCGGGCTGCACTGTGAGACCTTGTTTAAAAAAGAAAAAAAAGTTTCAGTTAAAACTTCTACACAGACACAGCACATCACCATCAAAAGAAAAACATGTGCCCAGTATATGTCTTAGAGCTACTTACTGGATGTAGCCCTGGCTGGCCTGAAATGCTATATAGGCTGATCTTGAAGTAGCAGTAATCTTGCCTCTGCTTCAAGAGTTGGGATTACAAGCATGAACTCCTTTGTCCAGCAACTTCTTCCTTTAATACACAGATTTTTTTTTACAGTCAATAAAAAATTGAATAAAATAGGCCAGGGTCAACAAAAGAAAAAAAAAAACCAATGATCCAAAACCATGAAATGCTTAAATTCCCTAGCTACATGGACTGAACAAACTCTAAAAGTAAGAGCACTTTTCAACATCTGTAAGAAACCAAAATTAACCTCTACAGAAAAAATTCAGGCACTTATATACAAATTCTAATCCAGCAATTCTGCTCTGGAGAAAAGTTATCCCAAGTGAGCACAATCACTTGCCGTTTAGAATACTAGAAACACCCATCAATACAGAAAACAGAAAACAGAATACAGAATACAGAAAACACTCATCAGTAGGCTCAGGCTCTGGTTATATCCATACAAACACTATGCTGTCATTGTATGGAAATGCAGAGGGCATACTCTGTGGTGGAGCACTGTCCTAAGAATGCAAAGAAACTAGTTTCCATCCCCAGCACCAAAGAAGAAAAAAAGAAAGATGGCTAGCAAGTTGACTCAACAAGAGAAAGTACTTTTTAAGCAGGCTTGATAAACTGAGTTCAAGCCTGGGAACCTACAGCAGAAGGAACAAACTCCGGAAAACTGTCCTCTGAGCCCCACACATCACCAGGGCACAGGCACCCACTCACCACACATAAATGCACATACATATAATGATCAATAAAATTTAAAAATTAAAAATATAGCTAGCATTAGCTCATTTCTTTAGATAGATGGATACATAGATACATAGATAGATACATAGATAAATTTTAATAAACATGTATTACTTTAAACTATCTTCTGTCAGGAGAATTTGGGAGAAATGAGACAGAGTAAGCAACTTAGAAATTAGAAACAATAGAACCACATGCAAAAGAAGGCACACAGCTGACTGAAAACATGTGTAGTTAAATAATTAAAAATGCAACAAAATGCTGGGCAGTGGTGACGCATGCCTTTAATCCCAGCACTCAGGAGGCAAAGACAGGCAGATCTCTGTGAGTTTGAGGCCAGCCTGGTCCACAAAGTGAGTTCCAGGACAGCTAGAGCTGTATGTAACACAGAGAAACCCTCTCTTGAAAATTAAAAAAAAAAGCAACAATCTAAGAATATGTATTTGCAACCAATGATTACAGAATTAATATTTCATTAGAAAGCCAAAGGTACCCTCTTCAGTGGGAAAAAGACATAAAGACAAACCATGAAAGAAAATAAAAGTATCCCACCACCTCTAAAACCTGGAAATATAGTAAACAAAAGATTGTGCAAATTAATTTTTTCCAAATGTAAGCCAAGAGTACGCAGTACTCTGGCTAAGCAGGACCTGCAACAGTATTTGGGAGACTGAGGCATGATGATCTCAAATCCCAGATCAGCCTGAGTTACACAGCAAGATATTGTTTCTAAAAACAAAAAGTATACAGTAAATATACTCAATGTCCCTGCAATACACTGCTGGTAAACACTGCATGAATTTGGGAAAGCACATTACAAATACATGTTCATAACTCTATAAAGAGAGATATTGACACATCTGAACCAGTAATTAATTTCACTTTGAGGAATCTAAAAAAAAAAAACAACTGAAAATATACAAGTTTTATGAATACATAAAAACTCATTTCAAAATGTTCATAAAATATGAGAGTCAGGCCAATGAGATGGCTCAGTGGGTAAGCCTGAACGATCGGGTTTCAATTCCCCACACCCACACTAAGATGTACACACATACATACATACACACACAAAATGTGCAATTAAAAAAAATAGCCAGAAGGGTTGAGAGCACCAGAACACTGTCCATAGACAGCAACTAAGCAGGGCTCATGGGGCTCACAGAGTCTACATGGGTCTGTGCTAGGTCCCCTGCACACGTTATGGCTGTTAGTCTGGTGTTTTTATGGGACTCCTAACAGTGGTGGTGCGGGTTGTCTCTAACTCTTTTGTCTGCTCTTGGGACCCTTTTTCACCTACTGGGCTGTCCTGCCCAACTTTGCTATGAGGGTTTGTACCTAGTCTTATTGTACCTTGTTATGACATGTTCAGACCCTGGGAGGTCTGCTATTTTCTGAAGGGAAATAGAGGAGTGGATATGGGGAGAGGAAGGGAAGATGGAAAGAGAGGATGTATTGAATATAAAAAATAAATTTAAAAAAATAGGGAACCAGCAAGTGGTAGCACACACATTTAATCCCAGCACTTGGGGAGCAGAAACAGGAGGATCTCCATGCTCAAGGCCAGCCTACTCTACAGAGGACTCCAAGCCAGGGCCACATAGAGAAACCCTGTCTTGAAAAACAAAGTGTGTGTGTGTGTGTGTGTGTGTGTGTGTCTGTGTGTCTGTGTGTCTGTGTGTGTCTGTGTGTGTGGGGGGGGGTTAGTATGTTTGATAGTTCATTACTCAGTTTCTAAAAGTGTTGAAAACTTTACACACACACAAAAAAAAACTATTAATTTCATGCAAGTAATAGTGAACCTGGTTCCTGTCAGGTACAGCCTAAGCAGTGTGTGTGTGTGTGTGTGTGTGTGTCTGTGTGTGTGTATGCATGTATATTGTGTGTGTGTATATATATATATACACATATATATTCATTCAATAGTTTTAGAAATATTAATGACAAAATGACAAAGCACTGGTTTTTGAAATTTTTTGAGGTTTATTGATTCACATCCGCTGAGAATTTGTAAAGCTAACTTTTTCTACAAAAGATGAATATTTGACAATTTGCACAGAAGGTTCATGGGATCCAGTTGTGGCAGGTGGACTGAGTTTCAGGTTGACCTGGTATACATAGGAAGTTCCATTTTAGCTTAAATAGGTTAAAGCCTGTTCAATTTCCCCAGTTCCTACATGATTCAAAATTAGATACAGAGGACCCTAAGAGAGAGTTCCATGGATCTAATCTACATGGAAAGTATAGAAAAAGACAACATCTCCTGAGTAAATTGGGAGCATGGGAACCATAGGAGAGGGTTGAAGGGGAGGGGAGAGGAAGGGAGGGTAGCAGAGAAAAATGTATAGCTCAATAAAATCAATTTAAAAAACTAGATACACAGATTCAACACAATGCCTATCAAAATCCCAGCAAAATTTTTCAAGACCTCGAAAGAATGGTACTCAACTTCATTTGGAAAAGCAAAAAACCCAGGACAGCCAAAACAATCCTGTACAATAAAAGAACTTCTGGAGGCATCACAATCCCTGACTTCAAACTACAGTGCTACAATACTGAAAACAGCCTGGTACTGGCATAAGAACAGACAGGAGGACCAATGGCACTGAATAGAAGACCCAGATATCAATCCACACATCTTCGAACACCTGATCTTTGACAAGGAAGCAAAAAATACCAAATGGAAAAAAGAAAGCATATTTAACAAGTGGTGCTGGCATAACTGGATATCAGCATGTAGAAAAATGAAAATAGACCCATGTCTACCACCATGCACAAAACTCAAGTCCAAATGGATCAAAGACCTTAACACAAAACCAGTCACACTGAACCTCATAGAAGAGAAAGTGGGAAATACACTTGAACACATTGGCACAGGAGACTACTTCCTAAATAGAACCCCAGCAGCACAGACACTGAGAGAAACAATTAATAAATGGGACCTCCTGAAACTGAAAAGCAAAGGACACGATCAACAAGACAAAATGACAGCCTACAGAATGGGAAAAGATCTTCACTAACCCCACATCAGACAGAGGTCTGATCTCCAAAATATACAAAGAACTCAAAAAATTGGACACCAAAAGAACCCATAATCCAATAAAAAAAATGGAGTACAAACCTAAACAGAGATCTCTCAACAGAGGAATCTAAAATGGCTGAAAGACACTTAAGGAAATACTCAACATCCTTAGTCATCAGAGAAATGCAAATCAAAACAACTCTGAGATTCCATCTTATACCTGTAAGAAAGGCCAAGATCAAAACCACTGATGACAACTTATGCTGGAGAGGTTGTGGGGAAAAGGGAACACTTCTGCATTGCTGGTGGGAATGCAAGCTGGTACAGCCCCTTTGGATGTCAGTGTGACGATTTCTCAGAAAATTAAGAAAAAAACCTTCCTCAAGACCCAATATTATCACTTTTGGGTATATATCAAAAGGATGCTCAGTTGTGCCACAAGGACATATGCTCAACTATGTTCATAGAAGCTTTGTTTGTCATAGCCAGAACCTGGAAACAACCTAAATGTCCCTCAATCAAAAAATGGATAAGGAAACTGTGGTACATTTACACAATGGAGTACTACACAGCAGAAAAAAATAAGAGCAGCTTGAATTTTGCAGGAAAATGGATGGAGCTAGAAAACATTATTTTGAGAGAGGTAATTCAGACACAGAAAGACAATTATCACATGTACTCACTCATAGGTGGTTTTTAAACATAAAGCAAAGAAAACCAGCCTACAAACCACAATCCCAGAAAACTTAGACAACAATGAGGACACTGAGAGAGACTTACATAGACCTAATCTACATAGGAAGTTGGTGTAGGAACTGTATATGTGTTGCTTTTATTGGTTGAATAAAGAAACTGCCTTGGCCTTTTGATAGAGCCAAGCTGAGGTAGGCGGGGAGGACAGAACTGAATTCTGGGAGGAAGGAGAGAGAGAGAGCTGCCATGGAGCATCCGGGTCAGACATGCTGAATCTTTCCTGATAAGCCACGACCTCATGGTGACAAACAGATTATTAAAAATGGGCTAAATCAAGATATACGAGTTAGCCAATAAGAGGCTAAAACTAATGGGTCAGGCAGTAGTTTAATCAATACAATTTCTGTGTGGTCATTTTGGGGGTTAAGCTAGCCAGGCGGCGGGACGCAGCCCGCTTCTTTTACTACAGGAAGTAAAAAAAGACAAGATCTCCTAAATAAATTGGGAGCATGGGGACCTTGGGGGAGGGTTGAAGGAGGGAAAGGAAAGACAGGGAGGGGAGCAGAGAAAAATGTAGAGCTCAGTAAAAAAAAAATAAAAAAATTAGATACATGTATCTAGAAGGTGCTACATAATAATCAAAGTTGACTAAATAAGGTATTTATAAAGTTCTATAGCTAGGCATAAACTCAGGAAGATCAAAATTCGTGGCCAGCATGGGCTACATATTGAGACCCTGCCAATAAAGAAATATAAACTCTTTAACCCAATGCAAGTTGTCACAAGAACTTAATTCCCTAAGGGCCCGGGTGTACATATTGCTCAGTGCTCTATATGACACCTAGGACAGAGCCTAGCATAGAGCAGATGCTCACTGCCAAGCTGGAGAGCTAGCTCAGTAGGTAAAATGCTTGCCATGCAAACATGAGAACCCCATGTGAAAAGTAGGCACAGAAGTTTGAGTCTGTAACTCTAGTACAGGCAAACAGAGGCAGGCAGATCCCAGTGGCCTGCTGACTATCCAGTCTATGTGAACAGTGAGTTTCAGGTTCAGTAAGAGACTTACTAAACAAAATAAGGTGAATGGCTAGAGAGATTGCCCAGCAGTTAAGAATATGAACTGTTCTTTTCAGGAACAAAGTCAGGCAGCTCAAACTGCCTGTAACTCTGACTCCACAGGAGATGGCATCCTCTTCTGGTCTCCATGGGTACACATCATGTAGACAGATAGACAGACAGATGCTCTTGTTCTAATAAAATATATCTTAAAAAAAATAAGGTGGAGAAGCAATCCCAACACTGACCCTGGGCCTCAGCAGGCCTCTGCACAGGTGAGCATGTCCTATGTGCTAAGTTCCTGCACTGTAGACCAGTACCATGAGCGATACCTAGAGGGGAGGCTGGGGCAGCACCACTAAGCCAAAAATAACATTTGCCTGAGCAAAAGACTCTGTCCTAAAAACAAGGTTGAGCCAACAGTCTCCTCCAACTTCAGTGAACCCTTCCTTACATTCCTCTCATCACGTCCTTCCACCTGCAATTCTATCACTCTCTGGCTTAAGCTTTCCAGTGCCATGGACTGAAGGGTAATGATTTTCAAAGGTGGAGAATGTAGTTTTAAAACAGAAAGTTAAGATCCACAGATGGCTCAGCAAGTAAAAGTGCTTGCCATGCAAGCCTGATGGCCTGAGAGGTTCCCAGAACCCACAATGGAGGGAGACACCGTCACATTTACCCCAGGGCATTATGTGTTCCAGGGCATATACAAGCAATTTCAAAATAAATAAATAAAATTAGGTAAAGAAAATAGGGAAGGGAAGGATGGGGGGGGGGGGGAACTACAATACATACAAGTATGCAAAATACATATTTCATAAATCATGTGGTGATGTTTTACTTTACATTATCTGTTATTGTAGAGTCTATTTTCTTCAGCTTTTAAAATTTACCATGAAACCGTCTGCACCAGCTTCACACACCTCCTGTTTACTACCCTTTTATTTTCCTTTGTAGTGCCCGGAAAGAAATTACAGTTTCAGACATAGAAAGCAAGCATGCAAGCACTCTATCCCTAACTACATATCTAGCCTGAGAGAGGCCCCTGCAGCGAGACTAGGGGATGTATCTATCCCCAGCACTGTGAGAAAGGGAGAATCCATTGAAGCCACGTCAAGTGATCAACAGGTACTATAGTAGCTTCTCTAAACGAACTCCATTGCACTTAAACAGAGATATCATCTAACATTTCCTTTCTTCTTTAGAATGTGTCCCCATTGCTTAATGGGGTTCTTAAAAAAACACACACACAAGCCCACAGGGTATGGTGGTCACACCTTTAAATCTAGCATTCACAAGGCAAAGTAGATGAATCTCAGTGAAATTCAGAACTACAAAGTGAGACTGTCTCAAAAACCAAAAACACAAGCCTCTTTACCTATGGGATTCAATCAAAACATGAGACTCCTTCAGCCTGCAGTATATTCCTTTCTGAAACCAAAGACTCTGGCATAGACTTTTAATTCGAGCTATCAGGAGGAGCCAAAAAAGATCTGGAACTTGCCAGATATAGTGACTCATGCCTTTAATCTTAGCACAGGTGAGGCACAGGCAGGTGCACTTCTGTGAATCTGGGGGGGGGGGGGGCGGGGGGGGGGGAGGGGGAATCTGTGAGTTTAAAAAAAAATCTGCAACTCAATGCCATCCTGATCTACATGATAGATCCTGGTTCAAAACCAGAGGCATCTTTGGAAAGTCTTCCCTCTGTACCCCATTTCAATCATCTTACTAGATTCACCATGGCCCTAAATTTCTAAAGCATAAAGATACACTGTTCCATGGCTTTTACTCTATCAGACTAGAAATTCTATGATAGAAAAGTACTCATTAAATAATTCTATTTAATATCCAAAGTTATGTGCTATGATGCATGCATACATACCACCTTATAAGGCAGAATATAGCTCGATGTAGAGGATCAATATCTCACACCACACCCACACACAAACCACATTTAGAAAACTTCAGCCTGAAAATTTTTAAAGAAAATACACCAAAAAATCATAAGCTAATAATATATCATATATAATTATGCATAATCTTACACTTACAGGTTTTTGTTGTTTTTCAAGACTGGGTTTCTCTGTGTAGCTCTGGCTATCCTGGAATTTGCTCTGTAGATCAGGCTAGCCTCAAACTAAGAGATCTGAGAGCCATCTACCTCTGCAGGGATTAAAGAATCGGTTTTTAGCCTGTGGGTTGCCACCTCTTTGGTTGTTTTTTGATCCCTTACATAGGGGTCGCATATCAGATATCCTGCATATCAGATATTTACAGTATAATTCATAACAGTAGCAAAATTAGTATGAAGTAGTAATGAAAGCAATTTTATGGTTGAGGGTCACCACAATGAGAAAATGTATTAAAGGATAACAACATTAGAAAGGTTGAGAACCACCACATTAAAAGCACGCACTGCCATGCCTGGCTATAAAAATCTTAACTACAAATATATAAATTACTGGCAATTGGTCATGTAACTCACTAATATTCTATTTTCTAATGTTAAATTTTTTTCATAAGCAAAAAAGCACACTTATTAACCTTTAGGAAAGTTGCAAGTGTAATAAATAGTACCAGAGAATGTAGACAGTGTCTGTGCACTGCTGGAGTGTAAGGAGTCCGTCACCTTACAGAGTGGGTCCTGAAAACATGCACAAAAATGGAATGTGTGAAAAGTAAGGCAACAGACACGCCATGAGGGAAATCAGGCTCTTGAAATACAAAATACTTAAATGTACATCATCTTATTTCAACAAGGTAATTCCATTTGTAAACTTTAGGCTTTTTTAATGCCTATATGTATATGTGTTTTGCCCACATATATATGTGTATACCACATTTGTGCCTGGTTCTTATGGAGGCCAAAAAAGGCACTGCATCCCCGAACTAGAAGTTACATTGTGAAATACCAGGTGGGTACTGGGAATCAAACTCAGGTGCTTAGGAAAGCAGCAAGTGCTCTTAACCTGCTGAACAGTCTCTTCAGCCAAATGTAACATTTCAAATTGTTATGTTTCCTTTACCACAAAGAGACAACCAACTAAGTATCTATGGTAAAAGCTGAGTGCTTTAGGGATGCCTAAAGGCTACTGCTAGCTTTGTCTCAAATATAGTTTTACAGGACTTACATTCCAAGTGATTAATATTAAAACATCTACTTTTTTCTTGTTATGCACTTAGTAAGACAAAAAATTTGGATTTCAATCTTCTTTTTCTATAGAAACGAAACCCTTTCTTAAAGAACATTCAGAAATTGTTGGGTGGGAGTGGCATGCACCCCTTTAATTCCAGAACTTGGGAGACTGAGTAGGCGGATCTCTGAGTTAGAGGCCAGCCTGGTCTACAGAGAAACCCTGTCTTGAAAAACAAAAACAAACAAAAAATCATAAATTTAATTTTCAAGACAATATGAAATCTCAGATACTGAAGTTTGTACCAGCTATATCAGGGTAAGAGGACTATAGCACCAAGACGATATGAAATCTCAGATACTGAAGTTTGTACCAGCTATATCAGGGTAAGAGGACTATAGCACCAAGCCCAACCTCTCAGCTCACTAAGAGTTCTATATAGAAATGGCAATGCTATGGAAACTGACCTGTTGCCAAGCAAGCAGAAAGCCAAACAACAAACCAGAATGAGAGTGTATCAGCTGATACCCAAAATCCCAGTTCAGCTTATGAGTATTGATATATGCGGCAAACAAGTTACTGAAAATGACTATGAGGCAAAGTTCCTAAGAAGGTTACTAAAAGGAATATTCTTTCCCCAACCCCTTCTAAGCAAAAAGTGAGGTCCAATACAGTCCAGGGGGGTATTTTTTATTTTATTCTTAACTTTTGAATTCAAAATAACTATATTTTGAAGAAATCTAGATTATAATGATCAATTAGTAATCAGATTTCAATTATATCAGATCATACACCTTATTATAAATACTGAAACAATAACTATTAAAACTTAAATATGTTATTCTGGTTTTACTAAACCAAGTTGAGAGCCAGCCTGACAACATACACCTAAACCCCAGTATCTGCAAAGTGGACGCAGGAGGAGCTGGAGTGAAGTGCATCCCGGATTGAGTTCCCAAAACCCATATTGAGTAACTCACAACTATCTGTAACTCCTGTTCCAAAATCTTCAATTCCATCTTCTGGTCTCCAGGTTCATAAAGCACACATGGGTGTGTATGTGTGTGCATGTGTATATATGTGTGTGTATGTGTGTGCTTGTGCAAATGCACACGGACATACACACGAGCAGGAATATAAATTTTTAAAGATTTTAAGATTTATTTTTCAGTAAATCTTACATAAATATGTACACATGAGTGCAGGTACCCTTAGAGGCTCTGGCCTAAAGCTAGAGTTCCAGACAGTTGTGAGCCACCGATGAAGTTGCTGAGAATGAACACAAGTCTTCTAGAAGAGCAGTACATGCTCTTAAATGCTGAGCCATCTCTCTTGCCCCAAAATTAAATCTTTAATTTACTTATTTTTATTATGTACATTGGTGTTTTGCTGTGGGTGTTTGACACCTGGAACTGGAATTACAGTTGTGAGCTGCCATGTGGGTGCTGGGAATTGAACTCAGGACCTCTGGAATAACAGCCAGTGCTCTTAACTGCTGACCCAGCATTCCAGTTCCCAAAAATTAAATCTTTTTTTTAAAAGATTTATTTATTATGTATACAATGTTCTGTCTGCATGTATCCCTGCCCACCAGAAGAGAACACTAGATCTCATTATAAATGGATGTGAACCACCATGTGGTTGTTGGGAACTGAACTCAGATCCTCTAGAAAAGCAGCCAGTACTCTTAACCTCTGAGCCATCTCTCCACCTTACCCCAAAATTAAATCTTAAAAAAATACATAAAGAAAAGAAATTGTAACCGGGCAGTGGTGTGGCGCACGCCTTTAATCCTAGCACTCGGGACGCAGAGGCAGGTGGATCTTTGTGAATTTGAGGCCAGCCTGGTCTATAAAAGCTAGTTCCAGGACAGAGAAACCCTGTCTCGAAAAACAAGAAGAAGAAGGAGGAGGAGGAGGAGAAGGAGGAGGAGGAGGAGGAGGAAGTAAGAACAAGGCGGATTAGAGTGAGGCGGCTTCTTCGCACATCCTCCTCCTTCCCTCCTCCCTCCTCCTCCTCCCTCCTCCTCCCTCCTCCTCCTCCTCTCCTCCTCTCGCCCTCCTTCTCCTTCTCCTTCTCCCTCTCCTTCCTTCTCCTTCTCCTTCTCCTCTCTCTCCTTCTCCTTCTCTCTCCCTCCTCCTCCTCCTCCTCCTCCTCCTACTCCTCCTCCTCCCTCCTCCTCCTCGCTCCATCCTCCTCCAGAAGAAGAAGAAGAAGAAATTGTTGAGACTCTCTGGAAAGGGGACACACTAAAGAATCAAACTAAACAATCACAATGCTCACACAGAAGTACTCTAGGCCCAGGAAGAGCAGGAAAACTTCAGAACTCACAGTTATCTGGGTATAATGCACAAAAGGATTTGACTTAGCAAGCGGAACTTTCTAGCCCTGGATAAGATGCTACCTTCTTCCTAACGGACATTAAAGCCCAACATGATGGTATATGTGCAACCTCAGTACTCAGGGGCCTACCAAGACCAGACCTGGCTATTCAGTAAGACACTTTGTCAAAATTTTAAAAAAATTAATAAAGGGCAAAAACAATTGTGAGCCATCAACACAGTGCCTTAAGGCACTTGCAGCACAATCTACTAACCTGAGTTTAATCTTCAGGACCTATAAGTACAGAAACACTCCTATAAGTTGTCCTCTGACCTCCACTCAGGTTACATGCATGTGTGCACACACTAAATAAGTAAATATAGGGGCTGGAGAGATGGCTCAGTGGTTAAGATCTCCCAGAGGACCTCAGTTCAATTCAATTCCCAGCACCCACATGGCAGCTCACAACTGTCTGTAATTTCAGTTCCAGAACACAAACACCATGGTGAAACATCAATACACATAAATAAATAAAAATTTTAAAAAATACATAATAAAGGAGGAATTGGGATGAAGGGCCTCAGTTGTTATAGAGTGCTTGCCTCTCATGAGGTTTTGGGTTCAATCCCCATAATAGCAAAAACCCAGGCATAATTGTGCAAACATAATTGTGTACTCCTGGAAATCCAGTACTCAGGAGGTGGAGACAAGTGGATTAGAAATGCAAAGTTGGGACTGGAGTTATGTCTTAACAGTTAAAAGAACTTGTTGCTCTTACAGAGAATCCTGGATTCAGTTTCCAGAATCCACATATAGCTTACAGCCATCAGTAAATTCTAGTTCCAGATCTGATCTCCATTGACATCAGGCATACACATAGTGCACATCATACATTCAGGAAAAACACTTGTACACATAAAGCAAAATTCAAAATCATCCTCAGTTCAGGATCATCATCAATTACACCAGATAGTTTGAGGCCAGGCTCGAATGTATGAGGCCCTGTCTCAAAAACTAGAGGGGTTGGAGAGATGGCTCAGCTATCAAGTGCATATCCTGCTCCTGCAAAGGACTTCAGTTCAGTTCCAAGATCCCACATCAGCCATTCATAGCTGCCTGTAACTCCAGCTCCAGGGCATCTTGTCCCTCAGCACCTTCATTCAAGTGCACATACCTATAAAGACAGACATAATTAAATAATAATAATGGATCTTTTTTGGAGGAGAGGCACTGTAATATGGTTCAGTGAGCAGGCACCTGCTGCCAAACCTAATGACATGAGTTTGATCCCAGGAACCCACACAGTAGAAGGAAGGAACAGACATCCAAAAGCTGACCTCCACACATTGGCTATGGGATACATGAAGATCGCTGGTAGGTGGTGGCGCACAGCTTTAATCCCAGCACTCAGGAGGCACAGGCAGGTCCACAGAGTGAGTTTGAAGCCAGCCAGCCTGGTCTACAGAGTGAGTTCCAGGACAGCTAGAGTTACACGGAGAAACCCTGACTCAAAAAAACAAAAACAAACATACAAAAAAAGCAAAAAACCTGAAGATCATGCTTGTTTGTTTTTTTGGTTGGTTGGGTCTTGTTGTCTTTGAGACAAGGTCTCTCTATGCAGCCCTGGTTGTCCTGAACGCAGTATGTAGACCAGGCTGAGATCTGCCTGTTTTGGTCTCCTAAGTACTGGAATTAAAGGTGTGTGCCACCATACCCAGCTAAAGATCATTAATTTAAAATGTAAACAGATGGTTCAGTGGTCAAGAGCATATCATGTCGCTCTTGCAGAGGACTTGGGTTCAGCTCCCAGCACCCACCTGGAAAGCTCACAACCACCTCTGACTCCAATTCTAGAGAATCTAATTCCTCCTCTGGTCTCCTTAATCACCTGCACACACACAGTGGACATACACATAAATAGGTGCATGCATATAAAAATGAAATTTTAAAAAACCACTCTCCACTCGCACCTCAGAACCAACTGTGGTAAGTGGACAGAAGATGAAGTTAAGATACTTATCTGATGTAATTTTTAAAAAAAGCCTTTAATCCTAACAATTGGGAGGCAGGGGCAGGAGGATGTCTGTGAGGTCAGCCTGGTCTATAAAAACTAGTTCCAGACAGCCAGGGATGTTACACAAAAAAAAACCCTATCTCGAAAACCAAGAAAGAAAGAGAGAGAGAGAGAGAGAGAGAGAGAAATTTTGATTGTTTGGTTGACTTTTTGAGATAGGGTCTCATACCCCAAGCTAGCCTAGAATTCACTATATATCCCACATTGGCCTTGAACTTGCATCATTCCTTCTGCTTAGACCTCTCCTTAGAAGAAACCTGAACTATGTGATATAATTATTATCTTCCAGAAAATCTCACACTTTTAAGATCAGGTAAGGTTAACTCAGCTCTTTTTCACACAAATTGTGTCCCCATTCTAGTGCTTTTTATTTTATTTTAGATTTTTTTAATTTTATGCATGTAACTATATTACCTGCCTGGTGCCTTCAGAGTTCAGAAGATCCCCTGGAACTGGAGTTAGGGATGACTATGAGGCACCATATGGTTGCTGGGATCTGAACCTAGGTCTTCTGAAAGCACTTTTAACTGAACCATCTATCCAGCCCTTTCCCATGTTAAGTTTAAAAGCAGAACATCGGGGGCTAAGAGTTAAGAACACATGTCACTCTTCAGAGAACCTGGAATTGATTCCCAGCAACCACATGGGGGCTGTAATCATCTGTAACTCCAGGTCCAAGGGATTTAATGCCTTCTCCTAGCTTTTGAAGGCACCAGGCATGCAGACAATGCAGACATACATGCAGGTAAAAACTTGCATACATAAAATAATTTCTAAAAATTTCAGAAAAGCAGACATCAGGCTAAGAAACTTCTATGCCAATGAGAGTAACACAGTCAGTGAGTATGTGTAATACAAAATAGAAATGCTCAAAATTCAAATGAGACTTCTCGTTCAATGAAATTTTCTTTCTTTCTTTTTTTTTTTTTTTTTTTTTCGAGACAGGGTTTCCCTGTAGTTTCTAAAGCCTGTCCTGGAACTAGCTCTTATAGACCAGTCTGGCCTCGAACTCGGAGATCTGCCTGCCTCTGCCTCCTGAGTGCTGGGATTAAAGGCGTACGCCATGAAATTTTCTTTCTTTTTGCAGTACTGGGTCTTGTAGCCAACACTTAAGTGCCTTACCATGAGCTATTCACCTCAGCTCTATCTATTCATTATTTTGACTTGACAAAAACTTACATTTTGGATTGTGAGCCTAGCCTTTAACAGCTGAGCCTTCTCTCTAGCCCTACTTGACAAAAACTCAACTGCTACCAGTCTCTGCCTGGAAGCATTACTGGGAACAATCAATAACACATATTTTGTATAGTATATGCATTCTATATAACAGAAAAATACACAAGAATGTCAAGATACCATGTTTTACTACAACACACAGTTTACTGCAAGATCCTGCTTGGGTGGTGATGATGAACTCACATATGGTTTAGCATGAAACCCAGGAAGCAGCCACAGCTATTACAGTAGTGGAATACGCACTAGTCGATTTTATCTTGTTATAGTATAATAATGTACATTATGTTGTTTTACATTTGAACGAAGGAGGGAAGGGGGGGCTCAGAATGCCCAAGCTGGCCTGAACCTTCCAAGCCCAACATTTTACATTTCTCTAGACTGACTGACACTTCAGTCTGTGTATGTGTTAAGTTTTAATAAACTTCAAGTTTCTTTTCCCCAACTTTAGTTTAACATAGCTCTGACTGGTCTGGCAGTCGCTATATTATCCTCAAACCCTCAACAATCCTCCTGCCTCACTCAGCCTCTCAGGTACCGAGATTACAAATTTGTACCACCACCCCACCTAATGTCAACTTCTTGTATGTTTGAATGCTTATGGCATTAAGTTAAAAGCAGGTTTTAGCTATATCATCAATGTCCATGACAACTTTGTTTTAAATTTTTTCAGTTTCTCTAGGCTACACGGTTCACCTGTGTGCTTTTTCTAATTGTCACAAAAATCCAACCTACGAATCTGCTTGTAGGCCACGCAGTTCAACTGTACCACTCAAGGGTCAGCTGTACATACTACCCCGAAAAACACAGCACAAGTACTGACAAGGACATGTGTGTGTACACTGGTTTCTGTGGTGAAGGGAGAGCTTGAGTTCTGAAGGAAGAACGAGAGCGATATGAAAAGTAAAAAAATTTGCTGCAGAACAATACTACTGAGGTATCTGATTATATCTGTGTAAATGTGAGTTCATTTCATATCCTATTCAAAAAATCGTCTAGTTTTTTCGTTTTATTTTTGTTTTTAAATCAGTATCTTTCTCTGTAGCCTAGGTTGGCCTCAAACTTGATCACTACTCTTGCTTCAGCCTCTTAAAGTCCTGGGATCAGTGACATACACAACCATCCCCAGCAAGAAAAAGACCTTAAAGTCATTCCACAGCTCAGGTTCAATGTAGTACTGTACACCACATTCCAGAGGTAAGACAGAGATCTCTAATGTTAAAGAGCAGTCCACACTGCTAGTCTTCAACCTTAAGTTACACAATCACACTAGCTGCTTATTCCCTTCAAACAACCTCCAGTGAGGCTGGAGAGATGGTTTAATTAAGAGCAACTGATACTTTTGCAAGGACCCAGGTTCAAGTCCAAGTACTCCTTATGGCAACTGAATTTCAGTTCCAGGGAGTCTGATACTCTCTTCTGACCTCCTCCACAGGCACATATGTGGTGCAAATACATATATGTAGGCGATATACATATAAAATAAAAAAAATACATCTTTAAAAATAAACCCTTCAGGCCGAGCAGTGGTGGTGCGGCACACCTTTAATCCCAGCACTCGGGAGGCAGAGGCAGGTGGATCTCTGAGTTCGAGGCCAGCCTGGTCTACAAGAGCTAGTTCAAGGACAGGCTCTAGAAACTATAGGGAAACCCTGTCTCGAAAAACCAAAATAAATAAACAAACAAACCCTTCCAGTGCATTCTAAACTATAAAGCTACCAACAATTTGCCTCCAGTCACCAAGCTAGATGCTTCCCATTCATCTAATTTCACTGCCAATTAGAAGAATGATAATTTAACATGAAACTAGCTTGACAACTCTAAACATAAAACTCAACCACTGTGGTGGTGGACACACCTTTAATCCCAGCACAGGTAGAGGCAGGTTGATCTCCAAGTTCCAGTACAGCACTGTCTACAGAGTAAGTACAGGGCTACACAGAGAAACCCTGCCTTGAAAACAACATAGGTAGGTAGGTAGATGGATGGATGATAGATATAGATAAATAGATCCTCAGCTACTACAATGAAACATGCCTATAATCCCAAAATTTAGGAGCCTGAATATAGAGTATTAGAGGTTAGCCTGAGCCACACAGATGACCCTGCTTATAAATAAACAGACACTCTACCTAACCATTTAGGTCACAAGGAAAGAACTAATCTATGGATGCAACAAAATGTTGCTACCAAATGTTTTTCTTAAAGAGGTTTTTTGGTTTCATACTAGACTGAAATCTTGATATTAATCAATACCTTGTTAACAAGTTATTCCTGGCCCATTCTTAACATTGTCTCTTAAAGCTAATGACAACTTAACACTGAGTTAATAACTTACTGAACATTTCCAGAATGAACCATAACTAACTATTTGGGTTCTGAATATAGAAAATGAAGATAGTATCTTTCCTGCTGTGACTTTGGGAAGGGTTAAATGATCAAATAGTATAAAAACAAGTCTGGAACAAATGAGTGCTAACCTGACCTGGTTCTGACAGGTCATTACTTTGTTAGTCTCCTGTTAGTGGTGACAAGTTGCATCTCTCTATCCACACACTCCGTCGTTCTCTTATGCACCAGTGGCAAATGCCCAAGACAGCACTTTAACCCCTTCAGAGAAAATAACTGACCATTCCAGGAATCAAAGCCTTCACTTTAACCTCTAATATGGTACTATAACTGCATGCAAGGCAGACATTAAATCAGAGCTTCTCACCTGACACTGTAATTTGGGTCAACCAGTTAATAACATACCAACATAAACTGAAGAGGATTAATTCTGAAAATACCAAAAGGTCTCAATTCTTGGAGATAGGCATTTCAGAAACCAAGAGTCCAACAGTGACACATTATAGGAGCTAAGCACCAACACCAGTATGAGTACAATCCCCAATCAAGGAAATATTTTTACTCCTTCCTAATCAAAGAAATTAAAATCCTTCTCCCATAATCAAAATTAAAAACAAAAACTGCATATGCAACTATTAAAGATAAACATCAAAATACACGAACTTGCATAAACTGTTAAGGGGGGGACCAACAAATCAATCATGGTGGCATAGCTTAGAAATCTACTTTTTGAAAAGGCAGGAGGAAGGTAGATTCAAGGCCAGTTTGAGCTATGTATGAGACACTCTTTTTAAAAATAGACCACCCAAAAGTCAGGTGGTGGCAGTGCATTCTTTTAATTCCAGCATTTGGGAGGCAGAAGCAGGCAGATCTCTGTGGGTTCGAGGCCAGTTTGTTCTACAAAGTGATTTCTAGGACCATTGCTACAGAGAAACCCCGTCTCAAAACAAAAAACAAAACAACAACAGCAAAAAAAAAAGAGCTACCGGGGCTGGAGAGATGGCTCAGAGGTTAAGAGCATTGCCTGCTCTTCCAAAGGTCCTGAGTTCAATTCCCAGCAACCACATGGTGGCTCACAACCATCTGTAATGAGGTCTGGTGCCCTCTTCTGGCCTGCAGGCATACACATAGACGCAATATTGTATACATAATAAATAAATAAATATTTTTAAAAAGAAAAAAGAGCTACCAAAGAAGGGCATGCTAGACAACAAGAGACTGTTTCAAAACATAAAACAGAAGCTTGGCACAGTGTCTCACGCTTTTAATGCTAGCATTCAGTCAAGAAAAACAGGCAGATCTCTGTAAGTTCAGGCCAGCCTGAGCTACATTGCAAGTTCCAGGCCAGCCTGAGTTACACAATGAGACCCTGTCTTCAAAAACTTTATTATTTAAAACATACGATACAATAAAAATTACCAACACTACAGAAAAGCAGCAAAGGTGGGCTGATGAGACGGCACAGCAGTTAGAAATACTGCTGCATGTGCCTGAAGACCTGAGCCGTGACTCCAGAACCTACAGCAGAACAATTTCTGAAAATTGTCTTCCTACCTCCACATGCTCTTGTTTACACACACACACACACATAATACAAATTTAAAAAATAAATAAAGAGGGGGCTGTAAAGATGGGTCAGCAGTTAAGAACATTTGTTGTTCTTGCAGAGGATCTAAGTTTGGTTCCAAGTACCTACAAGGTAGTATACAACTCCCATTACAGATGTATCTGGTACCCTCTTCTGGTCTCCATGGGCACCTACTTGTACACACATGGTCATACATACACATGCAGGCAACACACACACACATAAAATAAAAAGATAATTTTTTGAAATAATAAAGATACTCAATGGGCATGGCGGCACACACTTTAATGCCAGCACTTGGGAGGCAGGGGCAGGCAGAATCTCTGAGTTTGAAGTCAGGCTGGTCTATAAAGTGAGTTCCAGGACAGCCACGGCTGTTACACAGGGGAACCAACCCTGTCTTGAAAAGCAAAACAAAAACAAACAAACAAAAAAGCAACTCAACCTCACTAATTTCGTATAATTAGGAAAATACAAAATAAAACAAAGAACCATGTTTCAAAAATTAATAAATCTAAGCCAGACCTGGTAACACACACTTTTAATCCCAGCACACAGGAGATAGATTGTTGAGTTTGAAGCCAGCAAGATCTACAGAGTGAATACCAAGTCAGCCAGGGCTACATAATGAGATGTCTCAAAATGAAAAAGAAAAAAAGGTGTAACTCTAATACATGAAGAAAAGGAACTGGAGGCTGGACATGGTGGTGCACACCTGTAATCACAACACTCAGAAGGCAGGGGGAGGAGAAGTGGGGACCACACTGGTCTACACAGCCAGTTCCAAACCAACCAGGGATACATAGGGAGTCCTTGTCTTTAATAATTTATCTACTTACTTATTTATTTGGTTTTTCGTGACAGGGGTTCTCTGTGTATCTCTGGCTATCCTGGAACTCACTCTGTAGTCTAGACTAGCCTCAAACTCACAGATTCGCCTGCCTTAACTGCTGGAATTAAAGGCAGTGCACCACCACCATCCAGCAAGCAGTCCTAATCTTTAAAGGGAAAGAGGAAAGAAATCAATTTGCCTAACTATCTACCTACCTGGCTAGCTTCAGAGTGTGTATGCCTTATGAGTGAGGGAATACTTGTTTGAAAAGTATCAAAAATAGATGGACATGCACAAATAATTCTTTTTAGATAAAAACTAGAAAATAGACAGAACGGTACACATATCTCTCATCACAAAAGATTCAAACAGAAAAAAAAAGACTGTCACAAGCTCAAAGTCAACCTGGTACATACCATACTCCTTCCTACTTAGGATCAACAGTTCAAGGTCATCCTCTGCTATACAGCAAATATAAGCATCTTGAGTTAGGAAACATCTTAAAATGAGAAACTATTTTTTTTTTTTTTTTTTTTTTTTTGGTTTTTCGAGACAGGGTTTCTCTGTGGCTTTGGAGCCTGTCCTGGAACTAGCTCTTGTAGACCAGGCTGGTCTCGAACTCACAGAGATCCGCCTGCCTCTGCCTCCCGAGTGCTGGGATTAAAGGCGTGCGCCACCACCACCCGGCGAGAAAATATTTTTAAAAACCAGAAAAGGTCTGGAGAGAGAACTTATTGAAGTATTTTCTAAAATATAAAAACATACATAATCAGTTGAGTGTAGTGACACATAATTATAAACCCAGTACTTGAGAGAGAGCCAAGATCTTATTTCAAAATCAATCTGAACTGCACATCCAGGCCTGGTCTCAAAGCAAAAGGGCAGGGGCTGTAACTCAGGGGTGGAACATTTGCCTGGCATGAACAAGACCTTGGGTTTGATCCCAGCACCACAAAAACCAATCTACTAATCAAACAACATTCAGAGTTCTACAATCCTTGAAGTATGCTGCTTAATTTCCCTTCTACAGGAAATGGGTCCCCAAACAGTCCAAGCTGCCCGGAACCTTCAGGTCTTCTCCAACATCCATGTAAAAGAGAAGTTGCCCCAGCCAATTGCTGAGTCAGCAAGTTATCTAAACCCATAGTGATTCTTGCCCTGCCCTCAACAGTCATGTTACAAGTGCCCTGCCATCTCAAGCCTCATTGGTTCACAGGTGTTAGTTACAACCTGCATGCACCACAGGTCCTGGCTACTTTCCTCATTATCCTCACAAGCATTTATCCCAATGAATCATTTGCACATCTAATTCTGCCTGCTTCTTGAGAGATGTAAACAATCACAGAAATAAATAATGCAATTCAATTCAAGCAAATAAATAAAACGAGCAAAAGGTACAACTTTAACTGGACCAGATATGGTTTATGTAACAATGGTCAGTCTCAGGGGAGAGCACTATTCCATTTTAAATGTTTTCTCTTGAACTCTTTGTTTGCTTTTGTTTTATGACTTATTTTATTTTTTTAATTATGTATGTTGGGGGAGGGCATATGCTGATGAGACCAAGTGTTGGATTTCCCTGAAGCTGGGGTTACAGGTGGTTGTAAGCCACCGAGTGTGGGTGCTGGGAACTGAACTCTGGAGCACTATGCACACACCTGTAATCCCGACACTTGGGAGATGGAGGCAAGAGAACTAGGCCATCCTCAGCTACACAGTGAGTTCAAGGCTAGCATAAGCTACAGGAAACTGAGATGAAGGTGGGGCTCAGCCGGTAAGGACATTTGCCAAACCAGAATTAATCCTTGGGACCCACATGGTGGAGAACAGCAATTCCTGAAGGTTGCTCTATGACCTTCAAATTTATACACTGGATGGATGAATGGATGAAGGATAAGTGGGTTTTTTTTTAAGTAATGGGGGGAAAGTAGTTATGGAAGTAACTCAGTAATAGAGTACCTGACCAGGCATAAGTTCAATTCCCAGAAATAAAACAAAAAATGTCAGTGCAAAGCAGATAAACACAGGTTCACATAGCTGCCTACTTTGCACAAGGCATAACACCTTTACAAGTCAGCTGACAAGGTAGTCAGTGCTAACCATAAACTCTGGAGGCAGACCTAAGAGGACGATGGCAATTTCAAGGCTGGCTGATGCTACAATAAAAGACTTCCTCAAAAAGAATAACAGAAATATTACAGTGGGAGGCTGCCCTCAGTGGCAGAGCACTTGCACAGCATTTTTGAGTTTGATTCCCTGCATCTATCCCAATTCTTTCCCTTCTTCATAATTTTAGCATACCTGAACTACAATAAAAAAAACTAACACAGTATAAACTTTACTTATAACACATGTCTAAGAAAGCTGAAGCCAACTGCACATCCTACCACTGTGTTCCTCTGGCTAAAAAAACTACAAAGCGCATCATACAAATGACCAAAGAATTATACAGGCCAGGGTTTGGGGATATAGCTCAGTTAGCAAGTTCTTGCCTAGTATGCATTAAACCTTGGTTCAATTGCTAGCACCACATAAAATTAAGCTTGATCAAAAAAAAAATTAAGCTTGATCATCTCAAGACTATTAGAAGTTCAAAAAAGGGGGCTGGAGAGATGGCTCAGAGGTTAAGAGCATTGCCTGCTTTTCCAAAGGTACTGAGTTCAATTCCCGGCAACCACATGGTGGCTCATAACCATTTGTAATGAGGTCTGGTGCCCTCTTCTGGTCTTCAGACAGAATATTATATACATATACATAATAAATAAATATTTTTAAAAAAGAAGTTCAAAAAAGGATCAGTGAAATGGCTTAGTAAACTTGCCACCGAGCCTAAGGACCTGAGTTCTATCACTGAAATTCACATGGTGGAGAGAAACTATTCTCCAAAGTGTCCTCTAATTGTTTTTATGGCACACACACACACACACACACACACACACACACAGAGACACACACTATGCCAGAGTTGGAGAAACTGTCTAGAAAAACCAAAAGTGGGGGCGGGGGAAACCTTCACATTATTTAATAGAAAAACATTATTGACCATCAAAATAAGAGGTGCTCTGCTAATGTAGAACAGACAAAGGAGCAATAAAGTAAGGCGTTCTCCCCCTCACTCTTCCTTAAATACTGAATCTAAGAGCATAATCTGACAAGGCTGGACACCACATGTGGCAGCAAAATCTGAGTCAAAGAGGAAGCTGTGCGCTGAATTGTGTTTAACTCCATAGGGTCAAGACTCTCCTTGTGAACAGAGAGAAGGAATATTTCATCCCTAACTATGCCAGGTCCTAACCTAGCCTGGGCCTTAGGTTATAAGGACACGGAGCATTTTGGAACTATGGCACTCTATCCACCTCATCAGCTGTCTGTGAGGGATGACAGAATTAAATCCTCCTTGGACAAGGTAAGGTACTCTTAGTTTCAACCACTCTAGAAATTAGTTCAAGCTGAGGTCTACAAATAAGCAAAACAGACTTTTAAAAAAATTATCATAAAGGTAGGCTTGATGACTCATGCCAATGCATAAGAAGCTGAGGCAGGAGGACCACCATGAGTGTGAGGCCAGTTTTTATTAAAAAAACTTTAAAAAAAATGTCCAACCAGATGGTGGTGGCACACACCTTTAGAGACAGGTAGATCTCTATGAGTTCAAGGTCAGCCTGATCTACAGAGCAGTTCCAGAACAGGCTCCAAAGCTATGGAGAAACCCTGTCTCTCGTGGGAGGGGAGGTTGTTCCGTTCACACATCTTCCTACATAGTATTTGTTTGTTTGGTTTGTTGGTTTTTAAAGCTTTTCTAGGCCAAATGTGTTGGCTCCTGCCTGTAACTCAGAATTCAGGAAGCTAGAGAAGGAAGATCACCAATAGTTCCAGGCCAGCATGCCAGAGCTACTTGGGAAAACCATGTCTTAAAAAGAAGAGTGGCAGGGGAGGGGTGGCAGCTTTCTGCTCACTAAAACAGGAGACAAAACAAAATTAAAAAACAAGATGCTTTCAAAACTTAGAGGCAGAAGCAGGCAGATCTCTGGAAAATACAGCTGTACAGCAACATGTAATTAGCATGTATAATCCCCAGCACCAGAAGGAAAGAACAATGTACTCATCAGGAAGAAAAAGCAGTAACAATACCCTTGATTTCACATTTGTCCTCTTAATCCTTGAGTGTGTTTACAGGAAGCGAGGACCAGAGCAATCTGGATGTTAGGATTTTTCCCTATCAATTTTTACTTTTTTTTGTTTTGTTTTGAGTCAGGGTCCTCTCACTGAACATGGATGCTTAGTTAGACATGTATGACCATGCCCACCTTTTCCACATAGGTGTTAGAAATTTGAACTCAGGTCCTCTTGCTTTCATAACAAGTACTCATGCCAAGAGTATCTCCCCAGTCTTGTTTCTGTTTTTAAGAAAGGGCCTTGAGCTCATTAGCCGGCCTCAGCCTTCCAGGTGGTGGGATTACAAGTGTATGCTGCCTTACCTGACACCCCACACTTCTTATAAGCTCATAAAGACCCTGTCTTATAGTTCTGGAGAAATGGCTCATAAATAACTAGCACTGGTTGCTCTGAGAACCTGAGTATGATTCTCAGCACCCATATAATACTAACATCCATCTCTAATCCCAGTTCCAGGGGATCTTGCGCCCTCTTCTGACCTCAGAAGACACTGCACACATGTGGTACACAGACATTAAGAGCAGGCAAAACACACACATTTCAAAAAAAAAAAAAAGGTGGATGGGGGAACAGAGGAAGGAGGCAGAGCTCTGAATTTGAGTCTAGCCTGGTCTATGGAGTGAGTTCCATGGTCTCAGAGCTACACAGAGAAACCCTGTATTGGGGATGGGATCAGGAACAGCTGTCTTGTGTCTAAAGGCAAACTGGTGTAAACAAAGATGCTGCACCATTTCTGTTCTAAAACAGAAGCCTCAATCAGATTTTGTGGCACATGCCTTTAATACCAGCACTTTGGAACCAGAAACAAGTAGAGAGCTCTGTGATTTCAAGGCCAGCCTAGCCTACTTAGTACATTCAAGGACAGCTAGGGCTACTAGACCCTGCCTCAAAATAAATAAATAAGCAAACAAACAAGAAAAAAACCAGCAAGACTCTCTTTTGATTTTAATTAAATGAAAACACATGCCAGGCATGGTGGCACAAGCTTTTAATCCCAGCGCTTGGGAGGCAGAGACAGGCAGATGGGAGTTCAAGGACAGCCTAGTCTACAAAGGGAGTTCCAGGATAACCAGGACTGTTACACAGAGAAACCCTGTCTCGAAAAATAAAACAAACAAACAAAAACCCAAAAACACACCATGAAAAATCACTTAGAAATAATAAACAAATGTGGATCTGGAGAGATGGCTCAGAGGTTAAGAGCACTGCCTGCTCTCCCAAAGGTCCTGAGTTCAATTTCCAGCAACCACATGGTGGCTCACAACCATCTGTAATGGGGTCTGGTGCCCTCTTCTGGCCTAGAGGCATACACACAGACAGAATACTGTATACATAATAAATAAATAAATAAATATTAAAAAAAATAATAAACAAATGTGTCCAAGTGCTCAGACTGACAAAACAAGGTATGAAGTAATTCCATAAATTAAATTCCTTTCCAGATTAAAATAAAAAATAGGAAGTTTAGAAATGTCAATGTGAACAATGAACTGGCAACAAATATATGCATAAGAACATTTACAATGCTTTACTTCCTAGTCTGTTAAGACTCTAGCAAATATATTCCCCACCAAAAGTCCAAAGACAAGCTAAGAATGTAGCTCACTGGCAGAGTGCTTTTCTAGCATGTTTAAGAACCTGGGTTCAATCCCAGCATGACAAAAATAAATAAAATTAACTATCACATCCTGAAATATACAATATGTACAAGAGCCAAAAAAATAATAATAACCAAAATAAGTCCAAAGGTGCTTTAGTAGGATGGCAAATTTAAGTCCAGTTTGGGCCACATAGCAAATTTCAAATCAGCCTGGAGTATAAAGACACCCTGTGTCGCCAGGTGGTACTGGTACACACCTTTAATCCCAGAGAAAGAGATAGAGAGAGAGAGAGGCAGGTGGATGAGTTTGAGGCCAGCCTGGGCTACAGAGTGAGTTCAAGGGCAGCTAAGGCTACACTGAGAAACCCTGTTTCGAAAAACCAAGAAAAAAAAGTCCCAAGAGTTCAAAAATTATCCTATTACACTTGATGTTTCAAAGAAAAGTCTAATTTTGAAGGCACCAAACATGTTAATGACAGTGCAGAGATTAAGAGATCTAAATCCTATGGCCACTAAGCATGTGGTCATACAAACATTTAGATAAACTTTCAAAATATGTAACAAAAATGTGTTGAAAAAAGACCAAGTTTCTGGAAGGTCTGATCAATTCAGTATTTAAGAAGAATACATGAGAGAAACTTTGTGGCAAGCTTTATGTTCTATGTATCACTGCAGATAGACTTGACCTACAAAATAAGGATAGGGTCAACTGTAACCAAAAACAGTATGCTTCCCCTGGTGGCCAACCCAGGAATGGAGCCCTGAACAGAAGAAGAAGAAGAAAAAAAAAAAAAAAAAAAACAAAACTGGCTGTTCTGTCACTCACACATGAGAAATGAGAAGTGAGTCCCAGAAAAAGATGTGGGGAAAGGGAAAACCATCCTAAAACACTAACATGAGTTTACAAAATCGAAATCGGGGAAAGGGGAGTTAGACTACATAAATGTGAGGGATTGGAGCCACAAATCTGAAAGTCATTTATTCTTGGGGTGTCCAAACGCTCACCCAGAATACCTCTCTCCTATATTTTCACTTTTACCTAAACATAGAGTTCAGTCCCTTAATAACAACTTAAAAGCAATCTCCTTTTCCAAGGGCCAGATCCTTGCAATTTTCTGCAGTCTTGTTTCCAAGGAAAAGCGTTTATCTTTTCAAACTAGTGGTATAACCTACTTAGAAAAGCCTCCTGTTCTGAAGCCCTCCAGCCAGGACGGTTCACTCGAGCTGTACGAGACTGTCTTTTGAATTTTATTTCTGAAACAAAACCCACGTCCCTTCAAACATTTCCTGTAACAACCACCTTTAAAGTCAGTCTCATACAGAGAAGGGATAAGATCGTGGGCATTAAAAGCCAGCGAATTCCTTTGTCTGATACGATTTTCCCCCCTAGTATCACTTTAAATTTTCTTCCACACAGATCAGCAGCAAGGGAAGTAAAATGCCCCATTCTTGGGGACAGGGATTTCTAGTAGATGGACACGGTTGGTTAGCTAAGGCTTTTTGATGGTTCTATTCTTTCACAACCTCTTCCTCCCCACCCCACCCCCAAAAAGAAAAAGAAATAAAGGAAACACACACATTTACAAATAGATTCCAAAATAGCAGCCACAAGCGAGGCTCTCTTATCTAGGCAGATGCTCTCTGGAAAGCACACTTCTTTTATTACCTGGTTGGGGTGAAGGGACGGGGGGGGGGGGGGGGATCGTTACTCCACTGGCCCTCAGGATGGGATGGGACGGGAGTCAAAAGGTAGCGAGAGCTCAGGGTTGGCAGGGCAACACTGGGAAACGGTTCGAAGTAAGAAGTCTTCGCGGAGCCCTGAGCCCTGAGTCCGAGCGCCCCAGGACGCCAACTCTCCAGCACTGCCACCCGGGATCCCGTCCTGGCCCCAGAGCACCTCACCTGGACGCTGGGACACCCCACTCCGGCCCGGCCAGGTGTGGCCTCCTTAGAGCCAGGGGCGCAGCAGACGGGTACTGTCCCCACCCGGGCCCGCGGCCTCCCCGCACCCGGATCTGCAGCACACTCGTGTGCGAGCGTGCGGCGCCGCCTGCCCTCGCGCCCCGTGTGCCCCCGCGGACTGTAGGCCAACACGCACAAAAACAAAGTTGTCGCCGGGCTCCCGCCGCTCGCTACTCACCGGGATCGAAGTCGGGCACAGCCGCCTGGTACTGGGGTCCCACCCGCATGCCGCCGCCACCTGCGGGGAAGCAGAGCACGGCGGTCAGCGCGGGCGCGGGCTCGGGCCGGGCGCGGGGGCGGCTGCCACCTACCGTGCTCCTCGTCGCTGGACGAGCCCGAGCTGCCTTCCTCCCAGGAGTTGCTGCCGCTGTTCCCGTTGGGAGCCGCCGCCGCCAAACTTTTATTCTGGCCATTATTGGGGGCGGCGGCGGCCGAGGCGGCGGCGGCGGCCGAGGCGGAGGCGGTGCCGGCTGAGGCGGCGGCTGAGGCGGCGGCCGAGGCGGCCGAGGCAGCGGCCGAGGCGGCGGCGGCCGCCGTGTTCCTCCCTCGCCTCTTCCCTGAGACCTCGGGGCCCTTCTCCACCATGGCCGGCATCGGCGGGGCCCGGGGTCGGGCCAAAGTGACGGGGACCCCGGCTCGTGCGGCGCGGGCGGCGGGCCGCGGGCAGGGGGCGCAGGTGGGCGCCGGGCCGGGCTGGCGCGCGGGATCCGCTGGCGCGAGTTGGGGCTAGAGGAGGCCCAGACGGGTGGAGCGACGAGCAGCCTCAAGCCCCCGACGCCGAACGGAGCGCAACTTTGGCTCTCATCGCCGCCCGCACTTCGCTGGCTCTAACTACTCCGGGAGCCGCGGGCGGGGGGAGGGGCGGGGCCTGGGCGGAGGAGGGCCGCGCGCAGCCTAACCCGTCGCTCGGAGGCTCCGCCTTCGCGCACTTCCATTGGCTCTCTCGGGATCCGGGCGGCCAGCGGCTTTATGGTAGGTCCTCGGGTGCGTCCGTCAGGCTACGGGGGCGGGAGCACAGGGAGGGGGGAGGCTCCGCGCTTCCGTTGGCCAGGTTAGGTTGACGCGTATCGCCCACTGTACGTGGTTTGAGGTTTGCGATCGCTCTACGCCCCATGATCCATCTCTCGAGGCAACAGCGAGGAGTTAGCCGCCCTGCTAGCCCCCTCCCCCTCCCCCGGCGCCCCGCTCCCTCCGCGCGCACCCCGTGGGCCCCGCGTCACCTCCCCCAGGGATCCCGCCGAGCGTCCCATCGGCTTCCCAAAGTGAATGTGCCCGACGCGAGAAAAGAAATCGCGGGCAAGGTCGGGACTACTTTCCCCCTCGCGCGGAGGAGTACGCACACAGTTTGAATGGGTTCTATACAAAGAGGGGAAACTAATTGGAAGAAACTAATTGCGCCCCCGCGTCGCCCAGGGGGATTGGGATGTACTAGGGCAAGGGAACCTGGGGACGAGGCTCTCGGGTGGCAGTGTCCCCCGAGGGAAAGAAAGCAGTTGTGCTAAGAATCCATGGCGCTCCCCGCTAATTGGGTTGGGGGCCACCGTGTCCCCGCATTGCCCGAGGGGCAGCGGGAGGAGTCGGGACGACCGGCCGGGGAGCACCTCGAAGCCGTCGGGGTGAGGGGAGGTGCCGAGCGGGCCCCGGGGAGGCGGCGGGACTTAGACCGGCTGGGGGCCCCACCGCGAGGAAAAGGAAGGGGCTTGGGTCCCCAGCTTGGAGCGGGAGGAGGGTCACTTCCCGAGACCCTGGCCCTTCCCCCACCCCGCAGGGCCGAGGGCCTGAACGCGTTAGAGTCGGTGACACCCAGCCTCGGGCGTCCTTGTCCCTGGAGTGATCAGCGAGGGGCCGTCACTGTGTGACAGCTGCCTGTGGGGCTGGGTGGGCTGCCCCACCCCCCGCGCCAACAGCCAGCCAGTCCTGGGGACTATACATGAAACCAGGGCTTTAAAAAGAAGAGAGAGAGAGAAAGAAAAGAGAGAGATGGCTATTTTTCCTTTAAGTTACTTTAGACCTGGGCTTCACATGGGGACAATTTTTACACCCGCTCAGGATATAAATAGCTACAGGGAGAAAACGAGAGTTTTATGGCTTTAAAGCCTGAATAAATAAGCAGGGTTTTCTGTTCCACGTTTTCTGCAGCGCGAATCATTTTAAACTTCGCTGAAGTGACCACGTTCACTTTTAAGTAAGTAGCCTTTAAGAACAGGGCCCAGAGCCTCCCGGTAGCAGATCCCTGCCCCCACCAAGTTCCTAGTCTTGCTCTTGGACTGCTCTCTGAAGGACACCCCTTTACTTAGAGAACCCAGGGCTCTGCAAGCATGAGCCTCAGGATATCTGCAAAATCAGAGGTGAGAATCAGGGGTGACCTTCTGGTACAGGTACCTGGATGAAGTCATGACTTCTGCAGGGCTGGAGGCACTCTGCCCTACTCCTTCCCTGCCTTCTGAGATGTACCATAGATTGAGGTTAACCTACAGAGCACAACAGTGATTTCAGTTACTTAGTAGGAGAGATGGAGTGACCCAACACAAGGGTCACCTTCCCTACCCACTGGAACCCCAAGCTTTCAGCCACTTCCTAGAAAGTGCCTCCTCTTTCTGGAATCAGAAAGGGAAGCCCACAGCCTCTAGAGCAGGCCTGGCTGGCTAAGGCAAGCCAGGATTCCATGGCTCCCAACTCTCAGCCACTATGTTGCACCCAGGGCACTTTGCCTGCCTCACCCAAGTCTAGGCCCTGATCCAGCATGTCCTCCCCCACCACACCAGTCACTGAAAAGGAGAATGGGTTTGGGAAGAAGGAAGCTGAGATTATTTGAACTCTCCTCTACTGCCTACCCCCACCCTACCTGCCAGCCCTGAAATCTTGCTAGTTTGTAACTTAGGGTGCCTCAGTGAACATTCCAGCTAGTTATTTGATTGGTTGGTTGGTTGGGTTTTATTATTTCAGACAGGTTCTCCTTTAACTCAGGCAGGTCTTGTACTCCCTCTTAGCTGAGGATGACCTTCAACCCCTGACCCCTCTGCATCCACCTCCCAAGAACTGGGATTACAGGTATGTGTTGCCATGCCTGGCTTAATTTATAATGGTTTTTTTAAAAAATATTATTTATAGTTATATATGTGTGTATAAGAGAGAATGTCACCTATGGGCAGGTGCCTGCAGAGGTCAGAAGAGGGTGTTGGGTCTCCTGGAGCTGGAGTTACTGAAGTTTGTGAACTGCCCCACTAAGCTTTAAGAAGGAAACTCAGGTCATCTGCAAGAGCAGTTCACCACCTCTCCAGCCCCATGGTTGGGTTTTTTGTTTTTGTTTTTCTAAGATGGGCTTTCTCTGTATAGTCCTGGCTGTTCTGGAACTCATTTGTAGCCCAGGCTGACCTCATACTCACAGAGATCCGCCTCCTTCTGCCTCCCTAAAGGCCTGTACCACCACTGCCAGCTATGGTTGGTTTTTTGAGACAAGGTCTCATTCTGTAGCTAAGACTAACCTTAAACTTACAGCAAGCCTTCTGCTTGCACCACCACCAAGTGAGTGGTGTGAAAACAAAGCCACCATACCTGCTTTGTATTTTTTTTTCAACAAATATGCTCCCTAACATACATACACTGCTCTAGTTTAACCACAAAGCCACACGGCTACCAATTGGCCTGCAGCCTGTCGGCTGGTGCTTCCATTCACTAAAAACAGGTGACAACACTGGCTGACTATTGGTTTTGGTTTATATTTTTCTTTGACAGGATCTCAGTAGTAGCCCAGGCTGGCCTGGAACTCACTACTGAGACCAAGCTGTCCTTGCCTCCTCATTGCTGGTGGTAAAGGCATGAGTCACCATGACTGGCTTCCTGGTGGATGTTTTCTACCACCTCATCTCCTCCAGGCTTATGTTCCCTCCCTCTGCCATAAGGAGCCCTCAACCTGAATGAAGGAAACCGTCTTTCTTATTGCTGTTGGGGTGGTGCCCACACATAACTCCTTGATGGGGAAAATATGCAACCACGTATTAAAAATGATACTCCATACACTAATAAATCTACTGTATCAGTGTCCGAAACAACTTCAGCCCTATACTCTCATTGTACCTCCATGGCCTCTGTTCCTAAGCTCCTAGGCCAAGACTCGCCTAGTACCTTGAGAAAAGCTAAAGCCCTCAGGCAGGCGTGCTCCTGAGTCCCCAAACTGAATCATGTCCCCTGCCCTGCACTCCCCCTCCTCAGACTCTCCCACCCCTGCTGTCTTCCTTACACTGCCCATGCCTTCAGCCCCACTCCAGGCTAACACTGGACCAGTATTTTCAAAAGAGACCTGCTTCCTAGGACCCTCTAGCCTTGGCTCCACGTCTCTATTCCCCTGGCCAACAAAGTCCTCAGAAGCTGGTCTACACTTGCCTTCTCTGTTAGGACCCTGTCTTCACCCCTCCCTCCTTGCTACAGTAGCAATTATTGGTAGCACTGAGCCTTCCAGAAGCACCTGAGCAGACCATTCCTCCCAGAACTCAACGGTCTCTCTAGACATCCGACATCCTCACCCTCTCACTTGCTTGGCCTCACAGACACCCCCCCTCGCACCCCCTACACCCCCAGTCTCCTTCGCAGCTCCGCCCCTTCCTCCTAACCTATAATTGCTCTGTTCCTGGTCTCTGCTTTCCTTTTCCCTGTGCCTACAGCACAGTAGGTACTCAGATGGTAAGGGAAGGGTGATGTGGAGTACAGAGCTGAAACAAGTCCCAGAGGCGAAACAGGTGAAATCCTCCTGAAATGCTGGCTACATGGGGAAGCTCTTACTACCAGTCTCTGTCCTCTTCTGTCCCCTATTTCCTCTTCCAATTGTTTGGCTCCTAGAGACCGGAATTCCTGACCTACATGTGACCCAGGATTGGTTGACAGTAAAATGTTCCTGGTCCCCTGTCCATGAGTGACAGGCTCAGCCATGAGCATATGACACCGCCAGAACAGCCACCGCCCTTTCTAGAACTTTTCTTAGAAGGTATCGTCGTTTCTGAGGTCAGGACCTAAGAGGAGGAGCCCAGAGCCTAGCTGAATAAGGTAAGCCAAGATTCCAGGATTTTCTGCTGCTATGATACATCTAGGACATCCTGCCTCCCTCACCCTAATTTGATCCCTTCTCTAGGAAACCCTTCCCCATACTTCCATCACTCATAATAGAGGGTGAGCTTAGGCTGAAGGAACCTAGACCCATCTGAACTCTCCCTACTGCCTACTTCATCCTATATTACAGGCATGAAATCTTAGCCTTTGAATTGATTGCTTTGGATTTCTGTTACAACTCAAGAATACTGAATGATACAAATGACAGGAGCATGCAGTCAAAAAAGCTAGCCTTCCCTATACATAGAATAAGTATCTGTTTATAGAGCTCTGTTAGCATTGAAATCAAGAGCCCCTCAGTAAATACAATTATGTCATCATCCCAGTGTAGCAGATAAGGAAACTGAGGCAGTGAGAGGTGACTGATTTGCCCAAAGTCATAGACTTAAAGAGTAGTGGAAAAAAGGACACATCTAAGCCACAGAGCTGTGGACCAGGAGGTTGGGAATGCTGGGGCCAGCAGGAAGAATCTATATGAAATTCCTTGTCTTGATTCTTAATAAATACAATGTTGCAGACTAGGGCTATAACCCAACTGATAGAGTTCTTACCTAGCCTAGCATGTGGGAAACCCTGTGTTCATTTCCCCTGCATCACAGAAACCAGGCATGGCTACACCCACCAGTAACCACAGCAACTCAGGATGTAGAGGCAGGGGATCAAGAGTTCAAGTTCAGTCCTGAGAGTTTGAGGCCAACCTCAAAACAATCAAATAAATAAAAAATAAAATGTTGATGGCTCATGTTGATACTTTATTACTAATTTAGATGACTCATTATTAGAACATTCTACTTGGCAACGAACAGCTTCTACAGAGATGGAGACAGTCAGACATGGCCAGGGCTGGTGGGTGGCCAAAAAAAAAAAAAAAAAAAAGAACCCTGTCCCACTGTACTGGCAGCATCTTAGAAGAGCATCTGTAGTTACCTTCAAAGTCACAAGAGATACTCAACCTGCCACTGGCTTATTGCTTAATATGCTAACAACTCAACAAGTGAAGTGAATCATAGACCTAATTACAAGAAAGAACTAAAGCCATAAAACAGAAGAAAACCTAGGAGCAAGCTTCTTATATGTAGTGTGTGTGTATGTGTGTGTGTATATCCACAAACATATCATGTGTATATTGGTTTTCTGAGAGAGAGTCTTATGTTGCAGCCCAGACTGGCCTGGAAGTCTGTGTGTATCAGATTGTCCTGGAAATTATGTAGACCAGACTGGCTTTGAACTTACAGCAATTCAGTGTTGGAGTGCTTACCTGGCATGTGCCAGACCCTGGATTCAGTCCCCAGTGCTACAAAAACTAAAACCCACCCCACAATGGGCAGCCTTGTCATGCCTGCTCTGACAGCTGTTACCAGAAAGACAGACAATAACAACTGCCGTGAAAACATGCAGAAATTGGAACCCTCTGCAAGTGGAAATTTAAAATGGCATATCTGCTTTGGGAAACACTTTGGCAGATTCTCAGAAAGTTAACCATAGAGCTACCATTTTGCCCATAAATCCCACTCTGACATACCAGCCCAGAGGACTGAAAGCATGTCTGTGTGGAAGCATGTGTACATATGCTCTTAGAAGTACCATTCATAATAGCCATAAAGTCAAAAGCACAATGACTGTCATACAGATGAGTGGTTAGATGTAGTTTATTCACACACTGGAATACGACTCAGCCATAGAAAGGAACAAAGTTTGTTGCCTCACTAGGGAAGGACTTGGAAAACGTTATAGGATGTGAAAGGGGTCCCTCATAAAAACCCTTGGAATGTGATGATTCTGTATGAGTCCAAAAGTCTGGGACAGGCTGATGTGTACAGAGAAAATACACGGATGGTTCCTAGACTGAAGGTAGGGGGCAATTATGGCCACTAATGGGGTCAAACCCAGGGTCTCACTCTGTTGTGTATGCAAGCCCCCTGTTGCTCTCTAGGGTGTCTCTCTCCTCCCCCTTCTCCATACAGTTGGGCACATGCCATAGTGCACATGTGGAAGACAGAAGACAACTTTCAGGAGTTGGTTCTCCCCTTCCACAACTGATTTCAGGGATTGATCTCAGGTTAGCAGGCTTTCAAGGCAAGAACTTTTACCTACTGAGCCATCTTGCCAGCCCTCGGGTTTCTTTTTGAAGTAATGGACTATTTTAGTATTGGTTATGGTGATGGTTACTAAACTCTATACAATTACTAAGAATCAACTGTATACTGTGAATTAGATGAATTACAAGTCAATAAAGCTGCTTAAGAAACAGGGCTTGAGCCGGGCGGTGGTGGCGCATGCCTTTAATCCCAGCACTCGGGAGGCAGAGGCAGGCGGATCTCTGTGAGTTTGAGACCAGCCTGGTCTACAAGAGCTAGTTCCAGGACAGGCTCTAGAAACTACAGGGAAACCCTGTCTCGAAAAACCAAAAAAAAAAAAAAAAAAAGAAAGGAAGGAAGGAAGGAAGAGAGAGAGAGAAAGAAAGAGGGCTTGGAGAGATTGCCCAACTATTAAGAGCACTTGCTGCTCTTACAGAGGACTCAGGTTCAATTCCCAGTATTCACACAGTGACTCATAACCATTTGTAACTCCAGTTCCAGGGGATCTAACACCCTCTTCTTGCCTCCATTGGCATGCAAGTGGCGCACAGACATACATGCAGGCAATACACCCATACAGATAAAATAGAAAGGAAGAAAGAAAGAAAGAAAGAAAGAAGGAAGGAAAGAAGTAAAGAAAGAAGGAGTAGAGCTAAAGCTCTATCTCAGTCGAGAGAGTACTTGTTCATTGTGCACAAAGCCCTGGGTTTGATTCCTAGCACTGAATAAACCAGACATGGTAGCACATACCTGTAATCTTACCACTCAGGAGGTGGAACCAGGGTTACACAGAGAGAGCCTGTCCCAATAAACAGATAAATAAATAAATAAATAAATAAGCAAGCAGCAACTCCAGGGGTTGTGGCACATACCTGTAATCCTAGTACTCAGAAGGCAGAGGTGGGTAGATCCCTGAGTGAATTCGAGGCCAGCCTGGTCTACAGAGTAAGTGCCAGGACAGCCAGGGCTACACAGAGAAACCCTGTCGCAAAAAAAGAAAGGAAGAAAAGAAAAAGTGGACATCCCTGAAGAGTGACATGGCAGGTTTTCCCCTGACCTACGTACACAGGGAACACATGACTGAACAATAGAGAAGAAGTGTGCATGCTCATACAGTCTTTGAGTTCTCACAGATTTGATTGCTGCTGGTCCCACGTGTTGCTTGGGCTGCTGGAGTGAGACAGGCCTCCCTCAGCCTCAATGTGCCAGTCCTGGCTCTCTGTTGTTGTTCAGGGCTGCTGCGGAAGCCCTGGCATGGCAGGGCACCAGGGCCAGTGTAGGTGACCCATTTTCACAGGAAGCCACCCTAGGGCATTTTTGTCCCACAGGTTCCTCTTCCACCAGACCCCTACCTACTTTCTGCCCTATCAAGCACTCACTCTGCAAGCCGACCACACAGCAAGCAGCTGGGGAGGAGGCGCTGAAGGCTCAGGGGGAAGTGATGAGCTCATGGCTTTTCCTGTCCAGTCACCCACCCTTTATTTAGACACCCCAGCAAGCTTTCCTTTTGATTTATTTGATTGTTCTTGCTGGTCTGAGATAGGCCCTCATTGTAGAGCCCAAACTGGCCTCAAACTCACGACCTACTGCTTCAGCCCCAAGCCTTGGCAGTCTACGCCTATGTCACCATCTAGCCCCAGAACCCTTCCGACTACCTCTAAGGAGCCGCCGGTGAAAATGGTCCTGGAACACATGCCTTTGGAGCCTATAGACTCCTTGGAAGGGTCCCAGCACCAGGAAGGAAAGGGCCCCAACTGGAGCCTCAGAGCAGTCCCCACAGGAATGGAATGGTCCCCCACTACATGTCTAGCTTGAGATTCCCCAGTTTGGAGCCTCACCCTTCTTGGAGTTGTGTGGGGTTCCTCTGCCAGAGTTTGTATGTCCACATGGTGTGTCTCATGGCTCAGCTCACAGACTACCCCCCAAGGGCAAGGAGTCTTTCTGCTACTGATGGCCTCCACTCCCTGCATAGCCATCCATTCTGAGGTGATCCTGCCTGGCCGATGGTCTGCTCTGCACTGAAACTAAGTTCCCTAGGCTCAACACACAGCAAGGGCTCATTAACTCAACCCTGCTGGTTTTGTTAAGGGGTCAGGCTGGAACAGAAAATACACTAGAGGATAAATGCATTGCCAGGGGAAAAAAAAAAATGCTGACCCTAGCTCTGGCTCCCAGGAGCCTGCCCAGAGTGGGCTAATGCTGGCTCTCAGACCATCAAAGAGGACTGTTTTCTCCATGTAGAAACTGCCTTCCAATTTGCGGTTTCCTGTCTGAGGACCCACCCCCTGTCCACAAGATTGATAGCTCCTTCACTTCCCCTCCCCTCCCCTCCCTGAGTTTGCTGGATTAGAAAAAAGACAAACCAAACAGGGCACACCTTTAATCCCAGCACTTGGGAGACAGAGGCAGGTGGATCTCTGTGAGTTTGAGGCCAGGCTAGTCTACAGAGCGAGTTCCAGGACAGGCTCCAAAGCTACACAGAGAAACCCTGTCTCGAAGGAAAGAAAGAAAGAGAGAGAGAGAGAGAGAGAGAGAGAGAGAGAGAGAGAGAGAGAGAGAGAAAGAAAGGAAAGAGAGAAAAAAGGCAACTAGCTCACCCTTCCTAAGACAGGTGGAGGTGGAGACAAGGTCACAGTTCATGGTCTGGAGGTGGGGAGTGGGGGAGACTAGGCATGGAGATGTAGCCCCGCTGGTAGAGCACTTGCCTAGCATACATCCATCCCAGCACCTCACACCAGGGCACACCTACGCTCCAGCATTAGAGAGGGAGAGGGAAGAGGACCAGAAGTTCAAGGGCCTGGAAACCTAGCTTGATCCCCAAATCATGTGAAAGTGGACAAAGAAAACCAACTCTGTGAAGTTGTCCTCTGACCTCCCTGCAAATGTCCTCTTTCTCCCTCCCTCTCTCCCTCTCCCACAACCCTCCCTCACACAGGTAATAAAAATAATTTCAAGACCATTCTTCAAGCTCAACCAGGACTGTGTGTGACCAAGTCTCAAAAATGAAAAACAGAAAGGAAAGCAGGATCTCATCGTTCCTGCTTCACCTACCCCGGGCTTCCTGCTGCACGGGGGATAAACCTCGGAGCCCTACAGCTGCCCACTCCATCCATGACCTTCATTTGCTAAGCTGCCTTGCGCATCCAGCGTGCGCTGTTCCTCAGCCTAGAACGCCTCATCCCAGATCTTCCCAGAAGGTTTGTACTTCCTCTCTCTCCCCCCTCCCTCTCTCCCCCTCCCCTCTCTCTCTCTCTCTCTCTCTCTCTCTCTCTCTCTCTCTCTCTCTCTCTCTCTCTCTCTCTCTCTCTCTCTCTCTCTCTCTCTCTCTCTCACACACACACACACACACACACACACACACACACGCGCGCGCCCGCCTCCTCGACACTTCCCATTTCCCTGCCCCTCTGCCCCTCCCCCACCGACATTCTCAGCATTATCTCTACAGTTATGTGACTCTGGGCTCTGGTTTGTTATCTCTCCCTCGCTAGACACCGCCCCCCCCCCCCAGACTAGTCTGCCTGCCTGTTCTCTTGCTACCAAGTGGATCCCCACCAAAGATAATGCATCTGGGGTCCTCGCAGCAAGGGTAATGTGGGAAGTTACTACCATCTCCCCAGGGATCCCCCTGCAGCCCTTAAAGTCTGCTTTGCTGGTGTCCCTGGGCCTTCTCCCAGGGACAATTGACCACAGCAAGTGTGGGGCTCTTGGTGGGAGCGGAGGGACCTTCTCCTTTACCTAACACCTTCCTTAGCGGAAGCACGGCAGTACTACGGCAGACCAGCCTTCCATTTAACCCTCACTTCCTGGACTTTAGGCATCTCCGAGGAAGGGGCGGGGCCTGTCCCAAGGTGCTGTTTAGGAAACCTTAGAAATCCCTGGAGGAGAACCAGGTATGGTCCCAGCACTTGGTTAAAGGTCAACCTAGGCTGTAAGAGACCTTGTCTTAAAAAAAAAAAAAAAAAAAAAAAGGATTGGGGGGAAGAAAGGAAGAATCTTTATCTTTGGAAACAGTGGGAGTGGGATATAGTCAATACATTTCCTCAGATTTGAGCTCAACTCTACAAAATGAAAAATAAAGGAGCAGAGACAAACAACCAGACTCTGAAGGACAACTGAGAGGGCCGAGGAAAGCCCTCCAATGTCCTCAAAGCCAACTCCATTGGCAGAGGGTAGGGTGGACATGCCAAGGTGACCTGTTGTTTGAGCATCCTAAGGAACCAGAGATTGCCCACTGTAAACACTTACTTGCTCAGGGTCACAGGGCTGATACAGGAGATAGCTAGAAGCGATGGCTCCTGTTAGTAATCCCAGGACTCAGGACGCTGGACAGTAGGATTACCATGAGTTCAAGACAAGCCTGAGATACCTTGTGAGTTCCCGCCTACCCTTGGATTGATAAGAACAAATAAGAGCAGAGGGGATGGCCTGGGGCTGCACCTAATCCCTGGCACAGCGTAGTGGCTGGCACACCTGCCATCTCCACAGTTGGTAGTAGAGGCGGGAGATCTCAGAAGGTCAAGGTCCTCTTCAGTTAGTGAGGTAAGCTTGGGATCCCTTAGACCCTTTCTTAAATAAATAAACAATAAACACTTAGCCAGGAGTGGTGGCGCGTGCCTTTAATCCCAGCACTCAGGAGGCAAAGGCCGGTGGATGATCTCTGTGAGTTCAAGGCCAGCCTGGTCTGCAGAGCAAGCTCCAGGACAGTCAGTGCTATACAGAAAAACCCTGCCTTGAAAAAATAAAAACAGAGCCGGGCGGTGGTGGCGCACGCCTTTAATCCCAGCACTCGGGAGGCAGAGGCAGGCAGATCTCTGAGTTCGAGGCCAGCCTGGTCAGGACAGGCTCTAGAAACTACAGGGAAACCCTGTCTCGAAAAACAAAAAAAAAAAAAAAAAAAAAAAAAGAAAAAGAAAAACAAACAAACAAAAAGAATGAAGAATGAAGGAACAGACAGATGTGGTGTGTTCTCAACTGTAATCTAAGATGTACAATTCCAGGTCAGCCCCAGCTGTACAACGAAACCCACTCTCAAAAATTAAATGAAATTGGTGTCTGGAGAGATGATTCAGCCTTTAAGAGTACCTGCTACTCTGCCAAAGGACCTGGGTTCTAGTCACAGCTCCTAAATGGCAGCCAACTGTCACTCCAGTTCCAGGGGGTCTGATCCCCTCTTCTGGCTTCTACAGGCACTGCACATACATGGTGCATAGACATACATGTAGGCAAAACATCCATATACCTAAAATAAAAATAAATCAAAAAAGAGTAAACAAACAAAAACTGATTTAATTAATACATGCATAATAATAAATAATACACATATATACATACATATATACATAAATATAGTTGTTTTTTGAGACAGAGTTTTTCTGTGTAGCCCTGGCTGTCCTGGAACTCACTTTGTAGATCAGGCTAGCCTCAAACTCAGAGATCCTCCCACCTCTGCCTTCCAAGTGCTGGTGGGGCAGGAAGAGTGCTGGGCTAGAATGCAGAGCTGTGTGTGTGGATTACTTCAGGCCACTGAATCATATATCTTAGAAGGGTTACCACGGGTTTTTTGTTTGGTTTGGTTTGCTGTTGTTGTTATTTGGGGGTTTTATGTTGCTGGGGATTGCATCCAGGCTTCTCCCTTGACGGTAAGTGCTTTACCACTGAGCCGTGTCCAAGCCCTTTCTTAAACTTTTATTTTTTTAAAATAATTTACTTATTTTTATTTACATTAGTGTTTTGCCTGCGTATGTGTCTGTGTGAGGGTATCAGATCTTGGAGTTACAGACAGTTGTGAGCTGTCATGTGGGGGCTGGGAACTGAACCCTGGTCTTCTGGAAGAGCAGTCGGTGTGCTCTTAACCGCTGCTTAACCTCTGAACCATCCCTCCAGCTCTTAAACCTGTATTTTAAGACAGGATCTCACTAAGTTTCTCTGGTTGGCCTTGAACTCATGTGTAGCCAGGCAGGCCTTGAGTTGCTATTCCCTGCTAGCTGTGACTACACTGACTCTGGAAGCTGGGAGGTCTGAGGCTAGGAAGCCAAGGGCCCTGCCTCTGGCGAGGACTGGCTTGCAGTGTCAGCCCAGGTGTAAGGACAGAAGGGCAAGAAAAGGGGAGGGAAAGAAAGAGACTGCACTCAGCTTGATAACGAGCGCATTTCCAAAACTCAGAGTAACGGTGTTAACATGCCAGGCCCCGTGTCCACTCCCCAGAGGATGACTTGGGGATTGAGTTTCCCACATTCAAACCACAGCAGCTTGGGCTCAGATCACAGGAGGGTAAGGTCCCTTTGCCTCCCTGGAGCTCTTGGTGCTGCTAAAGAAGCCAATACATCTGTAAATATCTAGGTATAACATGACAGGTGATGGGGGGAGAGTATGCAGAGCCACCGCGGTGAGACCTGATTGTATTCCAAACAATGGAGGCTGTGGTTCCCATGGAGTGGAGTGGGAAGGGAAGGACAGTCCCAGACACAGAACGGCCTGTGCAGAGGGTGAAAGAATGGGACATAGTCCTGGAGGAGCACCATGCCTGCTGTGAGCCGAGCTGGTGGGAGAAGCTATGGCTCAGCAGCAGTCAGGGCTTTTGGACTGGGAGGGACATGGATGTTAGGGAAAAGAGCTGAGGCCACAGCCCACTGACCAGATGGGCTCATCCCCTGTGTCTGTAACAACCACGAGTTCAGAATGGCTTTTCCTGTTTCTATATGTGTATGCTCACGTGTGAAGGGCGCATGTGTGGAGGCCAGAAAGAAAGGAGGTCATCATTGCTGTCCACCTTATATTTTGGAGACAGAGTCTCAAAGACATGGCACTTAGCATCTGGCTAGGTTAGCTGGCAGCAAGCCTTGGGCACTGGTATGTCTCCATGCCTCCAATGCTGGGGTTAGGAATTTGAACTCAGCGCCTCAAGGTTGCAAATCAGGCACTTTACCTACTGAGCCATCTCCTCAGCCCCACTCTTTCCATCTTGTTTATTTATTTGTTTATCAAAAATATACTGTCTTGCTATATAGCCCAGGCTGGCCTTGAATGCCAGGCAATTTTCCTGTCTCATCCTCCTGAGTTCTGGGATCACAGGTATGCACTACCATACCCGGCCACACATTTCTCAAATGGTTGAAAAAAATAATATTTTGTGACACAGGAAGCTAGGTGTGGTAGCACAAAATTATATAATTCAAATTTCAGTGTCTATAAATACAAGTTTATTGGCACACAGCCATCCCTGTTCATTTGCATATCACACATAGCTGCTTTTGCATTACAACAGCAGAGTGGAGCAGCTAGTCAGATCATTCCAAAAGGCTGAATATTTATTTTCTGGTCCTTTGCAAAAGGTTTGCCTACCTTTCCTCTAGAAAATAGTCATAGGAAGACCGCAGCCCCCCAAGTAATCCTAGGAAACACCTTTCAGGAGACACTGTTGGAGAAATGATCTCCTTAGCCAAGCTTGGATGGCTGCACCTGGCTTGGTCCACTTCCCCTAGAGAAGAACGGAGAATGGTGGCGTAGAAAAGTGCTCACAAGTCCTGTAGAGAGGAGCTGTGTTTAACCTGTGAGTCATTAGAGACACTCCCAGACTTTCAGAGCCTCTAGTTTGAGGCTCAGGAGAAAATCGCATGTTATCTTCAAATTAGATGTGACTTTCTGATTATTTTGCTGTGGAAATATGCGTGGAGGTGCCAGGCATTACCTTTGCATGAGAGCTAAGAACCAGTAGGCCACTTCCTCATCCTCCCCCTATCCTGGAGAAGACGCTTCCTCAGCTTGAGAGACTACAAGGGACACAAAGAACACACAATACCTAGGCTGGGGGTGGAGGGGTAGCTCAAGGGAAAACAGAGGGGAGGGCAGGAAGGAAAAGGAATTGGAGTAAGGGAATGGGAGTGAACTTGATCAAACTTAATGTATGTATGTATGTATGTGTGTGTATGTATGTATGAAATTTTCAAACAATAAAAAAGAAAGATATGCTGCCTACATGTGATGGACAGGGAGCAAGAGCAAGCTGCCCCTTGCTGAACCTCTTGGAAACATGCCAGGGACAGTGTGTGGCAAACCTCTCTACTTTCCACTCAGTTTTGCTGTGAAACTAAAAAATAAAATCTTTTTTTAAAATGTTTTATTTATTTATTTATTTATTTATTATTTATACAATATTCTGTCTGTGTGTATGCCCTCAGGCCAGAATAGGGCACCGGACCTCATTACAGATGGTTGTGAGCCACCATGTGGTTGCTGGGAATTGAACTCAGAACCTTTGGAAGAGCAGGCAGTACCCTTAACCTCTGAGCCATCTCTCCAGCCCCTAAAAAATAAAATCTTAAAGAATAATAACATGGAAAATAATAGCATCTTAAGGAAGAAAGAAAGAAAGAAAGGAAAGAAGGAAGGAAGGAAGGAAGGGAGGAAGGAAGGAAGGAAGGAAGAAAACAGAACATAGGGCCTACAGCTATTTCTCCAAAGAGAATCAAACAATGCCATCATCATCCATCTTCAGGGAAACACAAATAAAACCACAGAGGGATACCACTTCATCAGGCGGGGGAGATGGGTGAGCAGGTAAAGTGTTTGTCCTACAAGTATAAGGACTGACAGATCCCCAGAGCCCACATAAAGCTGGACAAGGTAACACCTCCTTATAATCACCTTTCCCAAGCTGAGATGGGAGGCAGAGACAGACGCCCTGGAAGCCCTCAGGTCACCAAGCCTTAGGTTTGTAGCAGCAATGAGACCCTGCCTCAAATAGCGTGGAAAGTGAAGACTACACCAGAGGTTGTCCTCTGACCTTCCCTTGTGCATAGCACACACACACACACACACACACACACACACACACACACACACATATACACACATGCCCACACTCATCTACACACACACACAGACGAATAAATAAATCAAAGGATAAATCTGTGTGAGTGTATGTGAATGAAAGCATTATACACACACACACACACACACACACACACACACACACTAAAGCCAGGCAGTGGTAGTGGCACACGCTTTAATCCCAGCACTTGGGAGGCAGAGGCAGATGGATCTCTGTGAGTTCAAGGCCAGCCTGGTCTACAAGAGCTAGTTCCAGGACAGCCAGAGCTACGCAAAGAAACCCTGTCTCGGAACCCCCCCAAAAATGTATGTGTGTTTGTACATACATACATATCTATATTATATAAGATATATGCTATAGTATATATAATATTTTATATTATTTATTTATTAATTATACAATATTCTGTCTACATATATGCCTTAAGACCAGAAGAGGGCACTAGATCTCACTTTGGATGGTTGTGAGCCACCATGTGGTTGCTGGAAACTGAACTTGGAACCCCGGAAAGTGCAGCCAGTGCTCCCAACTTCCAAGCCATCTCTCCAGCCCAATATTACATAATACAGTAATGTATAATATTAATATATTACTATATAAATTATGTATCATGTTTTATATATCATATATATAATGACAGGCAACATAGATAAATCTTAAAAACATTATGTTACAAGAAAGAAACTATTGATAAGCCTTTTTTGGTTGGTTGGATTTGGTTTTGTTTTTGTCTTTTTTTTTTTTTTTTTTTTTTGAGACAAGGTTTCTCTGTGTAGCACTGGGTGATGGCTGTCTTGTAGACCAGGCTGGCCTAGAACTCAGATCCACCTGCCTCTGTCTCCTGAATGCTGAGATTAAAGGCATGCGCCATCATGACTGGCCTGTTTTTTTATTATTTTTTTTTCTTTTTTAAGCAGAGTCTCACACAGCTCGGGCTGGCCCCTAGGTTGCATTGTTCAATCAGTAGGTCCAGATGGAAATAAAGGGGGAAGAAGAGAAATTCTTTCTCTCCTTTCCACAGCTTGGCGCTCTTACTCCAGGACACTCGAATGTTAGGATTCCAGGCCTTTGGCATTTGGATTCCCTCCCTGAGAGTTATACCACTGGCTTCCCTGGTTCTGCTCCTAACTTGTCCAGTGTGACACCTAAGGAGGGGTAAGGGCTTCTCCAGACCACACTGCTTGTGAGCAAGACTGGCTGTGTGCTGTGGATCAGAGACTCTGGTGACCCTAACCCAGGGCCCCTCCTTGGCTGTAGCTCATGGGGTGGTCTGAGAGAGCAGCTAAGTGACGGCAAGCATCTCCTTTCCCAACCCCCTGCCTCACCCAGGAGGACAGCTGTGGCTCCCTAGACAGACAGCTGTGCAGGGAGCAGCTGGGTCCCCAAATAAAACCACAACAACCCAGCTTTCGGGTCCTGGTCTGGGGTTGAGGGAATCACAGCTTCTTGTGGACCGGTTCTGGAGGCGGCTCAGACCCCAGCGAAGCACTGCCCCCTCTTCGTCCATCTATCTATTCGTCCATCTGTTCAGTCGGCCCCTACTCAGACAGAGCAGGGGCACACAGCACGGGGCCAGTGCTGCAGAGGCCCTGAAGGCCTGCACCTCTCACCTAGACTGACTGCACTTGACACTCGGCACAAAGCTCCCTTCCTTCAGGATCTCCAGCCCAGCCCAGCTACAGGCCTCCCCTCTTCCAGCCACCCTCAGAAAGCAAGAGGGCGGTCAGAAGTGAGTGTTGGGGACCCTCGCCCAAAGAATGATGCTGATAGGGGGGATCTTTCCTCCTGGGTTAACCTCTCTGGACCCACCTTCACAGACACTCCCCAGGATGTGTCTCCTAGGTAACTCTAAGTCCAGCCAAGTTGACAGTGAAGATCAGCTATCCCAAATTCAGGGCTGGGATAAGTAAACAACCAAATCATCACAAGTCTACTCCTTTCCAACTTGATAACTAAACACACCATTTTTTTTCTGTTTCTCTTTCTTTTCCTTTCACTTGCATGTATGCACATCTCATACACACACACACACACACACACACACACACTTTTTGAGACCGCTGCAAGACCAGGTTGCCCCTGAACTTGCAGCAAGCAATCCTGCTTCTGTTTCCTGAGTGCTGAAATTACGGTTGCAGGCCACTATGTTCCTACTCCTTTTTTATGTAGGATCTTATGTGTTTCAGGCTGGCCTTAAAACTGGTACCTAGCTGAGGATGACCTTGAACTTCTGATCCTCTGGCCTCTACCTCCTGAGTGCTGAGTGGTCCGCTCCCAGCAGTGTGTGCACTGTGTAAGACCAGGCTGACCTCAAACTCTCAGAGATCCCCTGCCTCTGCCTCTGGAGTGTGGGGATTAAAGGTGTTTGCCACCACCGCCAGATCCCAAATTACTTTTAAACTATAATATTTCATGCTGCACTTTAAAGACTTGTGGACAATAAGAATACAAAATGTACATTTCATCTGCAAGAGGATTTAAAGTCCTAACCCATCTAACTGTTCAAAAGGCCAAACTCCAGGGGCTGGAGAAATGGCGTATTGATTAAGAGCTCTAACTGCTCTTCCAGAGGTCCTGAGTTCAATTCCCAGCACCCACAGGGTTGGCTTACAACCGTCTCTAGTGGGATCTGACGCCCTCTTTTGGAATAAAGATGTACATGCAGATAGAGCACTCATATACATAAAAAATAAATCTTTATAAAAATGCTCAAACTCCAAATTTCTTCTGAGGCTCAGAACTGTCAGCCTCTGTAAAAATATGAGAGTAAGTTCCATACTTGTGACACACAGTGGCACACAACAAACCTCCCACTCCAGAAGAGGCATAGCAAGGAAAGACCAAACCAAGACCAGAACCCAGCGGGGAAAACATCAAAGGCTGAAGTACCATGTGTGGCATCTGGGGCTCTCAGGATGGTGTGACCTGGACATGAATAGCCTTGGGTGGACTCACCCCTTCAGCTCCGCTGCCTGCAGCACAGAAAGCCTCTTACATAGGCGAGCTCCACTCTGTGCCTGCAGCCGCCCTTGGCAGGGACCCCACGGTCCTGACGTCTCTAGCATCCTGAGTCCCATCACAGCAGAGGCTTCACAGTTTCACACAGTTACCTCTTGGAGCCTCCACCCCGGGACCTTTCCACACACTGTCTGGTTTTCAGAGTTTTCTGGAACTTTGGTGCAAGCCTCCACAGCACTTGCATCTTGCATGTCTACAAAGCTAGCACCATGCTACCAAATTCTGCTGCCAACCTGAGAGGAGTCTGGAAGCTGTGGTGGCGTATCCGCACCTTGCAGGGCAGACCTATAAAGACTTTCTCTCCCCACACCTCTTCTTTCAGGTGAATTTGAAGCTGGAGCCTTCCAAGGAAGGGGCTTTGCCCTGAGGGAACCTTTCCTATTGTCTCAGTGAAGAATAATCAACTCCTCTTTATGATACTAGTTTTTGTAACATTACAGCTGCTTTCTCTATTGCCCCTCTGTTTTGTTTGGTTTTAGTTTTAGTTTGCAAGACAGGGTTTCTCTGTTAGACAGAGCTGATAGCCCTGGCTATGCAGGCTGGGCTTGAACACAGAGATCCCCATGCCTCTGCCTCACAAGTGCTGGGATTAAAGGTGTGTACCACCATGCCCAACTAAATAGATTTATATTATTTTTAATTCTGTGTATGTATAGGTGCCTGTGTGGGTTCCCAGAGATGAAGGTATTCACAGAGGCCAGCGGAGTTGGATCTTCCCGTATCTGAAGTTACAGGCGTTTGCGAGCCACCTGACATGGAGGCTGGGAATCTGAAAAGAACAGTCTGTGTTCTTAAACGCTGAGCAGCTCGCCAGCCCTTTCATCTGTTTTTTAGATGTAGTTTCACTCTCTACATATTCTAAGCTGGCTTTGAACTATGTACATCTCAGGATGGCCTCGAATTCACAGCAAACCTCTGACTTTGTTTCCGAGAATCAAGGGTCTGTGTTATGACACTGAGTTGTAATTAAAAACAAACAAAAATGAAAAATCAAAACAAAACAAAAAAGCTATAGTGATTTATTTATTTATTTATTTTAGTTTTTCCTGACAAGGTTTCTCTGTAGCTTTGGAGCCTACCCTGGAACTAGCTCTTATAGACCAGGCCGGCCTCGAACTCACAGAGTTCTGCTTGCCTCTGCCTTCGGAGTGCTAGGATTAAAAGCCTGCACTACCACCGCCTGGCGTTTAAGTAGTTCTTAAGCCTGCAATTGAGCACTAGTACTTTCACACTATTGTGTGCCCTGTGGACACCATGGGAAAGCAAGCTCAAGTGGCAGAGGCCCCGTGTCCCTGGACTCCTGCAGATGAGGGCATGCAGTGGGATTCTGCAGGCCTTGCTATGGACTCCCATAGGAGTGGGGAGGTGTTCGTGCTAGACAGTTTCTGATCTGGTGCTGGAACCCCCAGGCCTTCAGTAAGGGCTTCCTTCCCTGCCAGGACCTATGCCATGATCCCCTAGGGCCTGTGAGTTGGTGACTCACTGTTGTATGACATTTTCCTAGGGTGACAAAAAGCAATGTTTATACACCTCAGACTGGGTACCATAACAGACCAAAGCAACGATTCCACCATTCATTCGACAGATTCAACCCGTCAAACTAATGAGTTTATTTGGGATTATTTACAGAGCTCAGGTCATTTAGAGATCTTGGGATGGCCTCAAAGCAGCCATATCACTGGAAGTCTACCCTAGCACCGATGCTGCTCTCCACACGGCTACACAGATGATGCTGGCCCCGGTTTACCCTTTCACTCTGTATCCTCGGCTTCCCAAACCACCTCAGCAGGTTACCACAGCTGAGAGGATGGAGGAGAAAGTGGCTGGGATCTTAGGAGAAGGTCTTGTATGTAGTAGGCTTTCTTTTAGGCCACCACCTAGCTCCCAAACATGACATGGAGACTTAGTAGATTTGAATGATCTTCCTTAGCTTAGCTCTTGTTTTAATCTGTTTCTCTTTATGCTTTTCCTTGGCCCTTTTTACCTTTCTGTTTTTCTGTATATTTTACTTTTCTGCTGTCTCCATGTCTAGCTGGCAGCTGCCTGGCTTCTGGCCCTGGATGTTTCCTTCTCTTTCTCCCTGGTTCTTTTCTCCTTCTTTTCCTCCTTTGCCTAGATTTCTTCTCCTACTTATTCTCTCTGCCTGCCACCCTGTCTATCCCTCTCTTACCTAGCTATTGGCCCTTCAGCTTCTTATTAGACCAATCAGGTGCCTCAGGCAGGCAAGGTGAAACAAATGTAACACACCTTTACACAGTTAAAACGATAGTCTGCAGCATAAATAAATGTAACACACCTTTACACAGTTAAAACAATAGTCTACAGCATAAATAAATGTAACGCACCTTTACACAGTTAAAACAATAGTCTGCAGCATAAATAAATGTAACACGCCTTTACACAGTTAAAACAATAGTCAGCAGCATAAATAAATGTAACACATCTTTCCCTAGTTAAAACAACATTCTACAAGACTTGTGGTGTGTGTGTGTGTGTGTGTGTGTGTGTGTATCAGAGGGAATGTTTTGTTTGTTTTTTTGAGATAGGGTTTCTCTGTGTAGCCCTGGCTGTCCTGTAACTCATTCAGTAGACCAGGCTGGCCTTGAATTCACAGAGAACCATCTGCCTCTGCATTTGGAGTGTTAGGGTCAAAGGTGTGTGCACAACCACCCCTTGGCTCTCAGAGGGCAACTTGTGAGAGCTGGTTCTCTTCTTCCATCTGACACCTGCAGAAACACTAGATACATTAAATAAGTCTTTTTAAATAATAAAACCAAACCTGGTCAGGGCTTTCAGACTAACCCTAGCAAGTCTATGACGGTCTCTCCAGGGTAGAAGCATCCTATCCTGGGCCTGTGGCTCTCTCCCCTCCTTGGAAGGATCCCAACTCAACTGCACAGGGGAGTTCTGAGCCTCACATTGCTCATACCCAAGCAATGTATCTTTCAGGTAGAAATGCCAGTTCCCACTCCTAGAAGCAATAGTTTGAGTTCCCTGGGGTACCTGCTCCTCCCTAGATCTGTTTTTTTTGGGGGGGAGGAGGGGAGCAGAAGGCCCTCCCATTACAGGGAGAGGTGATTGGTGCAGTTCAGGATTTGGGGGAATTTATTGTCACCATTCACTCTTAAGGGATGTCCCCCTCCTATTTCTTTCTTATTCATCAGTGTGTATTTTTAGCCATGTAATGCCAGTTTCCAGAGCACACATGTGGTTTGAGCAGAATTTTAAAAGGCAAATAGATCTAGAATGAAAAGCAATGCCCACTACCACCACAGGGTTCTCTGTCTTGCTCCCGCCCTCGAGTTGCCACATTCTGGGCTCTGGTGTGCTTCTCTACTTCAAATGCAAGTTAGGAATCTTCTAGAAGATGAATTTGGCTTTCTCACATCTCTTCCTGCTCACTGTAGATATGCTCCAAGTTGCCTTACTTTATCACCGTGTAATGATTTTCAGTTGAGCTAATACTCAGTTCTAGCCTCTATGATTATATGAACTTGTTTGTAACTGCACAATATGCTATGCTCATATTTTCTTTTTAGTATAATTTCTTTTTATAAAGATTTTTATATTTTATTATTCCTTTTGAAGATTTTTTCTTTTTGTTTGTTTGTTTGTTTGTTGATATTTATTGAGCTCTACATTTTTCTCTGCTCCCCTCCTTGCTTCTCCCCTCCCCACTTCAATCCTCCCCCAAGGTCCCCATGATCCCAATTTACTCAGGAGATCTTGTCTTCTTCTACTTTCTACATCCCATGTAGATTATATCTATGTAAGTCTCTCTTAGTGTCCTCATTGTTGTCTAAGTTATCTGGGGTTGTGGTTTGTAGGCTGGATTTCTTTGCTTTATGTTTAAAAACCACCTATGAGTAAGTACATGTAATAATTGTCTTTCTGTGTATGGGTTACCACACTCAAAATAATATTTTCTAGTTCCATCCATTTTCCTACAAAATTCAAGCTGTTGTTATGTTTTCTGCTGTGTAGTACTCCATTGTGTAAATGTACCACATTTTTCTTCCATTCTTCGATTGAGGGGCATTTAGGTTGTTTCCAGGTTCTGGCTATAACAAACAAAGCTTCTATGAACATAGTTGAGCACATGTCCTTGTGGCACGATTGAGCATCCTTTGAATATATACTGAAAAGTGGTATTATTGGGTCTTGAGGAAGGTTGTTTCCTAATTTTCTGAGAAATCGCCACACTGACATCCAAAGGGGTTGTACCAGCTTGTACTCCCACCAGCAATGCAGAAGTGTTCCCTTTTCCCCACAACCTCTCCAGCATAAGTTGTCATCAGTGTTTTTGATCTTGGCCATTCTTACAGGTGTAAGATGGAATCTCAGAGTTGTTTTGATTTGCATTTCTCTGATGACTAAGGATGTTGAACATTTCCTTATGTGTCTTTCCGCCAATTTAGATTCCTCTGTTGTGAGTTCTCTGTTTAGGTCTGTACTCCATTTTTTTTATTGGATTATGGGTTCTTTTGGTGTCCAATTTCTTGAGTTCTTTGTATATTTTGGAGATCAGACCTCTGTCTGATGTGGGGTTAGTGAAGATCTTTTCCATTCTGTAGGCTGTCATTTTGTCTTGTTGATCATGTCCTTTGCTTTACAGAAGGTTTTCAGTTTCAGGAGGTCCCATTTATTAATTGTTTCTCTCAGTGTCTGTGCTGCTGGGGTTATATTTAGGAAGTGGTCTCCTGTGCCAACGTGTTCAAGTGTACTTCCCACTTTCTCTTCTATAAAGTTTAGTGTGGCTGGCTTTATGTTGTGGTCTTTGATCCATTTGGACTTGAGTTTTGTGCATGGTGATAGATATGGGTCTATTTTCATTTTTCTACATGTTGATATCCAGCTATGCCAGCACCATTTGTTAAATATGCTTTCTTTTTTCCATTTGATATTTTTTGCTTCTTTATCAAATATCAGGTGTTTGAAGATGTGTGGATTGATATCTGGGTCTTCTATTCAGTTCCATTGGTCCTCCTGTCTGTTCTTATGCCAATACCAAGCTGTTTTCAGTACTGTAGCTCTATAGTAGAGTTTGAAGTTAGGGATTGTGATGCCTCCAGAAGTTCTTTTATTGTACAGGATTGTTTTGGCTATCCTGGGTTTTTTGCTTTTCCAAATGAAGTTGAGTACCATTCTTTCAAGGTCTTTGAAGAATTTTGCTGGGATTTTGATGGGCATTGAAGGTTTATTTTGGTCTCAAAAAAAAAAAAAGATTTCTTTTGGCCGGTTGGTGGTGGTGCATGCATTTAATCCCAGTACTCGGGAGGCAGAGGCAGACCGATCTCTATGAGTTTGAGGCCAGCCTGGTCTGCAAAGCTAGTTTCAGGACAGCCAGAACTGTTGCAAAGAGAAACCCTGTCTAAAAAAACAAAGCAAAACAAAGAAGATTTATTTTTATTTATGTGTGTATTGTGTGTACATGCCACATGTGTAGGACTGTCAATTATTAAGGTTTTTTATGTTCTAAATGATGACATGAATCTCTTTTTAAATAATGTGTTTCTTTTGGCCAGGTGTTGTGGAATAATCTTTTTGTACACTGTGAAGATGTGTCTTTGCCAAGGTGCCTTCTTATTGGTTTAATAACAAACTGAATGGCCAACAGCTAGGCAGGAAGAGGCTGGGTGGTACTACCCAGCAGAGAGAAAAAAGGAGGAGCTGAATCTGGAGGGGGAGTGGTCACCAGCTTTATGCAGAGGAAGCAGGACATGCAGGAGAGGTATAAAACCACGAGTCATGTGACAGCACATAGATTAATAGAAATGGGTTAATTTAAGTTATCAGAACTAATGGGACAAGCCTAAGCTAAAGCCAAGCTTTCATAATTAATAATCAGTCTCTCTGTCATGATTTGGGGGCTGACAGTCCATAAAGCCTGCTACAGCCAGGTGTGGTGGTGCATGCCTTTTGGGAGGCAGAGGCAGGTGAATCTTTGATGTGGGATGTCCTTCTGTATATGTGTTACTTTCATTGGTTGATGAATAAAGCTGTTTCAGTCAATGGCTTAGCAGAGTAAAGCCAGGCAGGAAATCCAGACAGAGATAGAGAGTAGGCAGAGTCAAAGATGTTGCTGCAGAAGGAAAAGGACGCTGGAACCTTACTGGTAAACCACAAGCCTTGTGGTAAAATATGAAATAATAGAAATGGGTTAATTTAAGATATAAGAGCTAGCTAGAAATACGCCTGAGTCCCTTCACCCCCACCCAGGCTCCCTGCCTTGCTCCCCAGAGATGCCACATTCCATTTTTTTTTTTTTTTTGGTTTTTCGAGACAGGGTTTCCCTGTAGTTTCAAGAGCCTGTCCTGGAACTAGGTCTTGTAGACCAGGCTGACCTTGAACTCAGAGATCCGTCTGCCTCTGCCTCCCGAGTGCTGGGATTAAAGGCGTGCGCCACCACTGCCCGGCTGCCACATTCCATTTTAAATATTTTATTTTAAAAGATTTTTTTTAACCTTTACGCTATGTGTATGAATGCTTTGCCTGTCTGCATGTTTGTGCACCACCTACATGCCTGGTGCTGTAGCATTCAGAAGAGGGCATCTGAGTCCCTGGAACTAGAGTTGCAAGCCACTACATGGGTGCTGGGAATTCAACTCTGGTTCTCTGGAAAAACAGCTAATGCCCTTAACCACAGAGCCATCTCTCCAACCCCCAGTTAGTGTCTTATATAAAAATAGGGGCTGGAGAGATGGCTCAGAGGTTAAGAGTACTGTCTGCTCTTCCAGAGGTTCTGAGTTCAATTCCCAGCAACCACATGGTGGCTTACAACCATCTGTAATGAGATCTGGTGCCCTCTTCTGGCCTGAAGGGATACATGCAGGAAGAACCCTGTATACATAATTAATAAATAAGTCTTTTAAAAAATTAAAAAACAGTTATCAAGCAAGAATTACAGTTACAATATTTATATCTACTTTATCTCTTATCATAACCAAGGAAAACTATATTATTACTACTTATTCTTCAACTCCATCAAAGACTTCAGAAGGATATAATATTATCTAAGTAAACAGTAAGTACATTGTAAGCAACTTCCAAAACTCTAGAATTGACAGAGACATCTTGCTGCCTGGACATTTGCCCAAAGTTCTTCCATACCGTTAGGGTACCCATCTTCAGCCCACAGGCCCATGATCCAGAAGACTTTTTCATGAAGCAGGAGATTTCAAAGACAGCTCAGTCACTTTCTTCTGTATCCTGCAGAATGTCTCGCAGACTCTCATGAAGCAGGGACCCTGAAGGAACATGTCACCTTTAGGCAAGTTTGGCTGTCATTTCTCTGGGTTCTGCATGTCCATTTTATGGAATAGTCCAGGCAAGATCAGTTTTATGCCCAAATGGCTAACCAACTCCATAAGGAGCCTCTTCAATGCCCATCTTCCTCAGGAAGTAGCTTGGAGCTGCCAGGAGCAGATGTGTCTTATTTTCATGAAAAGTCCTAAGTTATTAAAACATTTTAAATGCCATATTCTGTAGTCTTTGAAAGATATGAAGAATGCCTATGCCTATCTGAAATATATCTATGGACATCTAGAAAATCTAACTAACATGACTACAAACTTGACTATTATAGATGATTATCTATTAACCTATATTTCTTTTTTTAAAAATATTTATTTATTTATTATGTATACAATATTCTGTCTGTGTATATGCCTGCAGGCCAGAAGAGGGCACCAGACCCCATTACAGATGGTTGTGAGCCACCATGTGGTTACTGGGAATTGAACTCAAGACCTTTGGAAGAGCAGGCAATGCTCTTAACCTCTGAGCCATCTCTCCAGCCCTAACCTATATTTCTTAATTATACATTACATTTTTAAGTGAGCTACACAATCACAATACCTTAATCAGGATCAGAAATACATATACATATAACAAAATTGACCTTAAATTTGTATCAATAAATCAAAATTATACCAATGCAAATTATTCATCTCTATATCATATCCCCTTTTAAATGTAAAAGAACATTTATAAACAATATTTGGGAATATGGGTGTAGTTTTTTTTTTCTCCAAACTTCTTCTTGCTGTATAGGCGCGCTGTTAATCAGGTCTTTCATGGTGTATCCTGTGTGCTAGCTTCACCTCAGTCAGCAATTGAGTAAAGTAAGTTGTTGAGGGTGTTCACAGCAACCTTTCAGGAGGTCTTGGTTCATGAAACCATATTCACCTGGAGGTAACCCTCAGGTTCTTGTAGTGATGAGGTGAGCAGGTCTGCTTTTCATCCGCCTGGCTTCCGCACAGCTAGCTTTACACCCGAAATAACAACACACAAATTGTATTCATTTAAACACTGCCTGGCCCATTAGCTCTAGCCTCTTACTGGTTAACTCTCACATCTTGATTAACCCATTTCTATTAATGTGTATAGCGCCACGAGGTGGTGGCTTACTGGGAAGATGCTAACCTACGTCCATCTTGGGCCGGAGCTTCAAGGCGACTGCCTCACTGCCTTCTACCCAGCATCCTGTTCTGTTTATTCTGCCTACCTAATTTTCTGTCCTATCAAAAAGCTAAGGCAGTTTTTTTTATTAACCAATGAAAGTAACACATAGACAGATGACCACCTACATCAGATTCTCATCTTCTGTGAAAACAAAATAAGAACCTCTTTTCCAAAGTACCATATCCTTAGACCCAAATTTGGAAGTCATAATACCTTTAGAACATATATGCTGGTTTAGCTTAGCAGCACATACAATGAAATGTTTCTCTGTACTTAGCTCCTTCACAGTCAAAAAATTTCTTTCTGAAAACCAGAAGGTGCCACTTACAATCAGACAAGAAGATTGGTCTTCCCAGGTCAATCAAAGCAGTTAGGACACTCTTCACATGAGGGTCCCTACTCAGTGATCCTAATTTGTGACAAATTGATGTTAAAAACTAACCATACTAGCTATGCAGGGACACACATATTGGCATAGCTTTTAAAAAAAAGATTTTATTTATTTACTATGTATACAGTGTTCTGCCTACATATATGCCTGCAAACCTTAAGAGGACACCAGATCTCATTATAGATGGTTGTGAGCTACCATGTGGTTGCTGGGAATTGAACTTGGGACCTCTGGAAGAGCAGTCAGTGCTCTTAACCTCTGAGACATCGCTCCAGTCCCTTGACATAGTTCTAAAATAATTCTTTTTTAAAAAGGATAATCGCAACTAAGTTCTGTTCATGATTTAAGAAAGCCCACGGGTAGCCTCTTCTGCAGCCACACCTTGAGTTAGACTGAAGTGCCAGGAGCGTGTGAAGCAAAGGATGCAGACAAGTCATGCCCAGGCTCCTGATGTACTGAGCTGATAAAATGTGTGGAAATCTGTTATGTAGCAAGAGATGACTAATAACAAGCCTTTTTTTGTTCACCTCGGTGTTTCCCACACCTCATCACGTCTGGCATTCCCCACACACCTCCTCACTGCTGGCCTCACTTTCTCACAGAAGCTCCCCGGCCCACACAGGTACTGGTAATCAGGGTTTCCCCCTTTGCCTCTTTCTCTCTCTTGGATCTGTTTCTTGGAGCTTATGTTTTTCTTTTTCTTGGCTTCCCCCTTCATTGGGGAGTATCCTTTAGTCATTTCCAATAAAAGGTACATAACAGATTGATTTGTTTAATCTTTGCATGTCTGAAAAGTCTTGATAACCAACTTTTTGCTTGATGATAGTTTGGCTGGGTATAGAAACTCAAATTGAAAAATCCTTTCTCTCTAGCATTTTGAAGGCATTTCTCCATTCCCCACCAGCTTCTGGTGCAACTTTTTGTTTGTTTTGAGATAGAGTGTAATGTATAGCAGGAATATCCTATGTAGCTGCAGATAACCTTGAACTCCTGGCTCTCTTTGCCTTGGCTATAGAATTAATATGCCTTTGCAGTGAGAAATCACCCTGTACACTTAATAAAGACATCTTTAATGTCTGGCTCAGCTGGTGCTCAAAGAGAAACAGCCATGAAGAAGATTTTACTGACTTACATACACCATAGGCTTATGCATTCCACATTCTCTGTCATCCTTAAAACTCGTCAGGTCCTGGCCCCAGGTTAGACTTTGAACAATTTTAAACAAGTCTGACCACTTAGGGAGATTTACACAGCAATGATATTGCACAGGGCCAGAATTATTTTAAGGACACCAGTGTTGCTACATGGGGTCGTCTTGCCCACCAGTCAGAATGATGGCTGAGGCTCCATGGAAGGCCAGAACTTAACTTTGCTGGTGAGCCTGCACTGCCCCTTGAATGGCCTGTTAAAAGCCATGTTATCTGAGGATTGTAGAGAAATTCTAATTGGTCATAATAACAAAAACCCGGAGTCAGACATTAGGGGGTAAAAGCTGAAAGGTCAGAGAAGCAGAACAGTCAGTCACTAGTTCTTACCTCCACAAAATCCTCAGAACCAAGGGGGCAAGAGCCTGTCTCTACAAATCCTCAACCTGAATGTCTTCAGCTCCCGTCTCTTTCCACCTTAAATTTCTCTTTCTGCCCAGCCATATCCTGTCCTGTCTCCACCTCCCTAGTGCTGGGATTAAAGATGTGAGCCTCCACTGCCTGGCCACTATGGCTAACTAGTGGCTTGTTCCACACTCTAGTCGTCAGGCAAGCTTTGTTTTAGCTCAAACAAAACATCACCACCGGGGATGGTTCCAGTGGCTGTCAATACCGTGAACAGACATTCACAGCCTCCGCTGTACATTCAGCTTATCTCTGGAAGGCCCAGTTAACACACTACTTGTCTTTGGGTGTTGGGGAGGCAGCACTCGCTTAGCTGAGTTCTGTTTTGTTGATTTAATGTCTCCTAAGCAAATCTCTTGGTAAATCCTTTATAACATCACTTTTATTACTTTGCCTTTTTTTACAGCTCACCTCTGCCTTCTGAGTGGTGAGGTTATGGGCTGCAGCCACCATGACTGGCTAGGTGCTACCGCTGATGAGGCTAGGGCCTTTTTCTGTTTTCTCCCTTGGTAAAGTTGTTCGGTGGCTTTAACATATCTCTGCTGTCCCAAGAGCTCAATGATGTGCCTTGGTTTAGGTAGGTCTTTTTGAGACTTTTCGCGGGTGCAGTGAGCCCTGCACCTTGCAGGTCTGTGCCCTTCAGTCATGCCCATCTGAGACCCTGATAGCTCAATCCCATCACCTCCAGGCTTGTTCTCGAGGTGAGCCCATTGCCATCCGCCTTTTCCTATTTTCTGTTTCCTTGTCCCTTTTTATTCTCATTTAGATCTCATTTACTGACTTATTTTAGTTTTTTGAGATGGAATCTTATTCTACAGGCCAGGCTGGCCTGGTGACTCACTATGTAGCCCAGGCTATCCTCAAACTTGTGGATCCACCTGTCTCAGCTTCCCAAGTGCTAGGATTAGAGGCATGTGCTGCCATCCTAGGCTTTGTGAGTAAGTCCACTTGTGTGCTTTTTTTTCTTTTATTTATTATTTTTTTTTGAGACAGGGTTTCTCTGTGTAGCTCTGGCTGTTCTGGAATTCATTCTATAAACCAGGTTGGCCTTGAACTCACAGAGATCTGCCAACACTCCTGGTCCTCATTTGTGTGCTTTTATGTATATAGGTGCATGTGTGTTTTTCTAGGTAAGTGCACATGCATGTTCACATATGTACAGGTGCATATGTGTGTAGATGAGCATGCATGTATGTGTACCTGAATATAGAGGCCAGAGATCACCCTTGGGTGTCATTGCTCAGGAGCTATTTAACTTGTTTTTTGAGAAAAAAAATTCCCTTCTTACTGGGATCTTGGGGTTCCTTAATTAGGCTGACTGGCCAGCAAACTTCAGGGGTTCACTTGGCTCTGCACTGGGGTTACAAGCATGCCCCACCATTCCTAGCTTTGCTTTTCTTTCTTTCTTTCTTTCTTTCTTTTTGTTTTTTTTGGGTTTTTTGTTTGTTTGTTTGTTTGTTTTCGAGACAGGGTTTCTCTGTAGCTTTGGAGCCTGTCTTGGAACTAGCTCTGTAAACCAGGCTGGCCTCAAACTCACAGAGATCAGCCTGCCTCTGCCTCCTGAGTGCTGGGATTAAAGGCCTGTGCCACCACCGCCCGGCACTTTTTTTTTTTTTTTTTAAGATAGGGTTTCTCTATGTATCTCTTGCTATCCTGGAACTCACACCATAGACCATGGTGGCCTCTAACTCAGAAATCTGCCTGCATCTCCCTTAAGATTGCTGAGATTAAAGGTGCCATGTCCGGCCTTTTTTTTTTTTTTTCCTTTGCTTTTTCTTTTTAGACAAGCTCTTCCTATGTCACTATGTAGCCGTGGAACAAGTTCCAGCCTGGAACTTGTTATGTAGACCAGAGGCCTGTCTGCCTCTGCCTCTGAGCGCTAGGATTCAAGGCATGTGCTGCAATGGCTGGCGCATGCGCAGCTTTTTACAGGTGCCGGCGACGACTCTCAGGCCCTCACTCTTGCATAGTGAGCCCTCTCTACAGCCTCTGTTGGTTTCCTGAGGCGGGGTCTCTCTAGTTAACAACCTTTCTTATACTCTCTATGGACCCCAGATTGACCTCAAGCTTATAGCAACCCTCCTGTCTCAGCCTCCTGAATGCTGGGCTGTCAGCAGGCTTGGTGTCCTCACCAAGCAGGGCTCTGGCTCTGACTGGCTAGAGGCTACAGGCGGTGGGCTCCTCAGCATGGCTTTCTCCAACAGAGATTCTGCCGAGCAGCTGGCCTTATATTCTGCTAAGGCAGCCTAGGCATGACATAATGAAACCACCAAAGACGTCCTGCCACCATGGCCCTGTTCCACTGGTTAGAAGGGACGCTTAGGCCTTTCTGACTCCAGGAGAAATCAGTCCAAGCTACAGAAACCAGAAGGCTCCTTAGGGGCGTCTGCCACAGGGCGGGCAGCCTATCACCTCTATCATCAGGCTGTCACATGCCACCCCACCTCCCTCTGCTCCCAGGGCCTAGCACCCCAACCTGGTATGCTGGGAGTGCAGGGTTATGGATTGCTTCTGTTCTGTTGAGTCCCATCCGTTTCCTATTGACAACAAGTGCAGGACCCACATCAGAGTCATCCCTGCTTACGTTTATTCCTTTAACTTTTTTATTTATTTTTTGACTGTGGTGGTAGAGAGGGGAAGGGTTGCTGTCATTTTTAGTGAGCTTCAAGAGGAAACAGATTTGAACAAGGTTTATTATCCGTGTCTAGCCAAACTCCTCCCCTGTCCGTGGCTAAGCTTCTTTAATCAGACAGGTGTTGGTTTTGATGTCATCTTTTCTGCCCCACTTCTGTTCAGGATCTGACCCCCCCCCCCCCACATACACACCCTAATCTTTGAGCTCCCTGAGCACAGGAGCCTCTGAGTGCTCCCTGTGGCAGCCTTGGGCAAGGAGTCAGAGACACAGGCAGAGCATGTCCGGGCTCTTTCTGCCTGGGTTCCACCCTCTCTCGGGACCCCTCCTGCTACACCCTGCCTCTTGGCACCTCTCCCTCATAAACTCCTCTCGTTCCGCCTCAGGCACCTTCCTGGGAACTTCCCCAAGTGGTGAAGGCAGAACTTGGCCCCTTTCCTTGGCTGGCCAAGCTTCTTACTGGAATCTACAAACATCTGCAAACCAGGGCCTTGCGCCCACCTCTCTTCTTGTCCCCACAGTTCCCCGGAGTGAGACGGCATGGGTGCCATGCCGAACAATGAAGCTGGACTTCTCTCCTCAAGCTGGCAGAGGAGAGAAGTCACTGAGGCCAGAGGGATGCACTAAAGCAGTCTGGCAACACCCTGGCCGGGCTCCTCGGAGCTGCTGGGCTCAAATCCAAAGGCTGCATATGGCCCACAATGCTCCTAGGGATCAGTCTCCACTCCCCTCCCCCACCCCCACCTCCCAGGGAGCTGGGGAATCCTTGTCTCAGAGCCCCTAGCTCCCAGCTTCTTATCCCTCAACTCCCACTCCTTCACTGCTTGCTCAAATTTGTGCTTCAAGTCCCTGGACTCCCTGGCGGCTGCTCTCTCTGCCCCACCCTCATCATTCTGGTTCTGTGACACGGATCACCCCTGTAATTGACAGGGTGTGGTCCCAGGCTGCAGCCCTCCCTGCTCCAAGCCCACACCTGCTGATGGAGCACACCAAGGGGGCTGCTCTGTGTCGCTGGAGACATGCCAAGGGCTATTTCAGACAGCACCTGTAAAGAAGGGACCTTGAGGCTAGCTGTGCTACTCAGCTTGGCTGCGGGGAAATACACCAAGGCCAGGGACCACTTAGAGACGAAACAAGCTGCAGTCTGACTGAAGGGCCAAGGTCAGGCTGCGCCTGGGTGTCCTGTGACTGGCACCAGGAGCCTTGCTGTTCATCTCCCACGCCATGGGGGAGCTCCCTGAATAAAGAGGCCTCAGTAGGGATGAGTCAGTCCTTGCTGCCTGTAGGGCCTAGAGACTGGCTCTAAACTAGTGAGGTTTTGCTAATGACTGGGCCCAGTACTGGGAGACATGTGTGGTTTGCCACCATCACAGTGGACAGGTGATGTGTTCTGGAAAACTATGATACCTTTGAGGGAAGAAGCAAGCAGTGGGCAGTGGAATGGGCAAGGGACCTGTGAGGGTGAGCCTAGAGGAAGGAGCAGTCCTCAGACCTCAGGATATCCAGCTGCGGGGAGCCCTCAGGCTACTCAGGACAGCAGTGGAGAAACGGGTGCTTCACCAGCCTGCCTCAGACCCCACAGGAGAAGGTCCAACCGAGGTAGTGCTGGGGAAATGGAGACAGGAACGGTCCTGTGTGTATCCATCCTCCCCAGCAGCTCCAGGGCACTAACAAGGAATATCTAGACTTGCAGTGAGTCACTAAATGGAGGCGGGTTTCCGGGGGTGGGGGGTAGGTTTGTGTGCGGCAGACTACACAGGAATGAACACCGGAAGTTGAGTTCCTGGCTAAAACAGTGTCCGACCTTACATGCCACTTGTAAAATGGGTTGTTAGGCTCCTCCTATGAGGCCAAGGGCTAGAGGGTTAGGGAGGGACCTGGCTGCAAAGAGGAGAGGTTGCATTTGAGAAGCCACCGGAGTTACTTTCCACATCAGAGCTGTGACAGGGTTCAAAGTCCCCTCATAATCGTGAGCTGCAGGATCGCACAGTCAGAGCCCCACAGGGGAAATGACTGAGTGTACAGGGCCACACACCAACACTGGGAGCCTGAGCCTGGATGTCCCACCAAGGCCAGAGGGATCAGGGAGGTGATCTTGGCAACTCGCTGTGAAGTTTGGAACCCTCAAAGGGGGCTGCTGTGTGCAGACCAGCTGGCTGGGTCTGGGTCCAAATCTCAGAAGTCCTGCCTGGCTTTCAGCATTCAGGGCCCCTGTGGAACTGCAGTTCTGGTTGGAGTCCTCTTGGGGCTCAGCAGTCTTGTTTTCTGGGTGCTTTTTCCAGCTGGAAAGCAGTGGAGAGCAGTGCCCCTTGGCACTGGCTTCCACTTTCAGTGGGGACCCTTGGTGGGCTCACACACCTGGGGAACCCCATGAGGGCACCACCAACCATGAAGAGTGGGTTGACCAGCAGGACCCAAAGGCTGGGAGCACATCTTGTGCTGGCCTTCCCCCCCCCCCCCATCTTGTGCCCTCCTCCCAGTGCCTCTGTAGAGGAGAGGGATTCCTTTTACCTCCAGTCAACAGCCAAGGAAATGAGGCCAGCGAGAGAGAGTTCGCTCTCTCAAGCTCAGCAGGCAGACTTTGAGCTTGAGATGACAGAAGGGCCGGGAAGAGCCAGTCATCTGGAGAGGGGGAGGAAGGCAGGTTAGGAGAGGAAAGATCTTGGGCACAGACAAGTAGACAGGTCTGAGTGTAGAGTCCAAGAGGAAGCCACCACGGGTGAGGCCAGCGTCAGGGCAGCGTGGGATCAGTGATGAGGCTTCTGGAGAGCTCTGCTCAGGGACAGTTGGGAGCAAGGAGGTGTCCTGTGTTTGCTGGAGGGATCTCTTGTTTGAGTGTGGTGCTGGGGGTTGAACAATGGACTTGTGTGTTCTCAGCAAGAGCTCTACCACCCATTCCTAGCCCAGCCCAGGCCCAACCCCCAACCCCAGCCCAACACTTGCCTAGCCCCAACCCAGCCCATTCCCAGCCCAGCCCCAGCCCAGGCCATTCCCATCCCCAGCCAACTGCACCCATCCCCATGCCAGCTCACCCCCATCCCCAGGTCAATCAATCCAGCCCCATCTCAAGGTCAATCCAGCCCCATCCCATCCCCCCACTCCCATCTCAGCCCATCCCCATGCCCTGCCCAGGCCACCCCAATCCTCAGGCCAATCTAGCCCATCCCCAGTCCATTCCCAGTCAGCTCTTAGAGATGTTCTACAGGGGAGGTGTCAGAGAATCTGACGAGGACAGGACTTTCTAGTGCTGTGGTACTATCACAGTGAGTGTTGGGAGTTCATTCTGCAGAGAAACCAAATGTCTACCCTTGGGGAACACCTGGAGGCTTCCATCTCTCTCACAACTTCCCTCATGCACTCAGGAGATCTGGGAAGGGTCTAGAGACAGGTAGACTTCCTAGAGGAGTGTGCCAGCCTGGCTCTGTGAAGGGTGTTAGTTCCCAGGCAGAAGAAACTGGACTGGGGGCTGTGATGCTGTACTGGGCAGGGTGTAGGGCAAACAGGTTGGGCCTGCCAGGGCAGGAGTCCCACCTCTGGGTGGCTCACTTGACTTGCCTCCACCTGGGAGGAGACACCTGGCTATGGTCAGCTTGGGTGGAGCCTGAGGCAGTACTGACCCACTAAGCCAGTACCAGGCGTCCAGCCCTCACCTACCCAACCCAAACAGGAACCTTTACCTGCCCTAGCCTTGACTTCATTCTGCCTCAACAGCCACTTCACCCTGTGCAGGCCCACACAAGGGTGTCCCCACTCTAGCAGGACTTTCTCCTCCTCCCCTCTGCTCCCAACCACTTACTCAGCTGTCCCTTGCACTTGGCTGCAGAGCCCCAGGGCTCTGGCCTCAGCTGTCTGCTGTAATCTAGAAGGCTCAGTAATCTGGCATGAACTCTGCCCTCCCAATTCACCCCTCCTACCCCAAACTCCAACTTAAGGCACCCCAAAGCTTTCCAGTTTCAGACTCAAGGACACCCAGCTCCTATGGGGCATGCACTCACTGCCTGTCCTGCAGCCCCTCAGACAGCATGCACTCACTGCTCATGCCTGTCCTCAAAGGCCCCTCAGGCACAGCCTCTTCACTCAGCTTCCTCTTGGGGTTCTAACACATGACCTTGGAATCCTGGCCAGCTCCAGCTTCTAGTGTTGTAGGCTGTGGGGACAGAATACTGACCTTCTCTGTTCTTAGGACAGCTGCCCTCTAGACACCAAGTTCCTGGAGTGGCTGAGAGGAAGCGCCAGGCACCCAATCCCAAACAGTACACCCTTGCCCAACCATAACTGTCACTGGGGTATAGTGAGAGGCAGCCTTCCAGAGGCCTTGGATCCTGGGAAAGGCTGACTAGTAAATAGGATAGCATGGACGATGGTATCACTCTACAAGTAGGTTGAACGGGACTTCTATTTTGGGAGCTTGCTTCAATCTCTTGTTTAGGAAGTTAGAGGGCATCAGAGGCCATAGCACTGAGCAGCATTGGGGAGGCCCACATGGCCAGAGCCTAAAGCTACCAGCAGATGCTGTCTCCACCACACCCTGAGTTGAGTGGGCTGAGTCACCTCTGGGTTCCTGACCCGCCTGAACTGTGAGATAGTGAAAGTCAGATGTCAACGAAAAGCTTAGGGTAGTGGTACACACCTGTACACACGCCTGGTACACACCTGTACACACACCTGGTACACACCTGTAATCCCAGCACTTGAGAAGTGAAAGCAGGAGGATGAGGAATTCAAGGGTATCCTTGACCTCTTAGTGAGTTAAAGGCTAGCCTAGCCTGGGCTACAGAGGACTCTGTCTCAAAACAACAACAAAATAAAATGTCACTTAGAACCATGGTGGCTTGCACCTGCAATTCCATCACCCAGGAGACAAGATCACTGTGTTTGAAGCTAGCCTGAACTACATGGTGAGGTTGTCTCAAAACAAAACAAAAGAAAAAATATCACTTGAAGGCTAGTGAGTAAAGGGCTCACCGTGAGATGATGACGATGGTAATGATGATGATGGTGGTGGTGATGATGGTGATGGTGATGGTGATGGTGATGGTGGTGGTGATGATGATGATGATGATGGTGATGGTGATGATGATGGTGATGGTGATGGTGATGGTGGTGATGATGATGATGGTGGTGGTGATGGTGATGATGATGATGGTGATGGTGATGATGATGGTGATGGTGATGATGATGGTGATGGTGATGGTGGTGATGATGATGGTGATGATAATGGTGATGGTGATGATGGTGATGGTGATGGTGATGGTGGTGATGATGATGATGATTTTATTATTATTGTTGTTGTTGGTTTTTTGAGACAGAGTTTTTCTATGTAACCCTAACTTGTCTTGGAACTCGCTATGTAGACCTGGCTGGCCTCAAACTCAGAGATCAACCTGCCTCTGCCTCCCAAGTGTTAGGATTAAAGGCATGCCCACCACTGCCTGACTCACAATGCTTTTTTTAGCATGCATATTCACCAGCACCTTCTGAACCTGCAGAAGTTGCCCTGTCCCACATACCAGAGCTGTTGGACCTTTGTGTCTGTGGCCAAGTATGTTAGGGGCCATTGCCTCTTCGGTCAACAGGGAACTTAGAGACACAACAGGCAGCAACCCACATTCAGCAGCCTTTGAATTCTGACATTTCCCACTCCTCCTTCACAATGGGCTTTTATACCCAATTCCACAGCCATCTGAAGGTTAAATTACTCCAAATACCATTGGAAAACATCAACCTAGGGTCACTGTTATTGTTTTGGGTAGTGTCTCAATTCATGTGTAGTGGAGGATGACCTTGAACTACAGATTCTTCTGTCTCTGTTTTCTTACTACTAAGACCACAGGCGTGCCAGGCCTCGATTCACCAATAGTGTTCCTAAGAACTGCAGCCGCTGTGTGCATTCTCTTCGGCAGCTGGGTTGCTGTTTAAGGGTTCACACCATTATGTTTAACATGCATCCAGAGGTTAGGAACGGAGCATGTGGCTCTCAAGTGGTGGATGAGCCAAAGTTTCAAGCAGACTTGATGCAGTCCTAATCAGAAATTACTGGGGCTGGAGAATTGGCTCAGCAGTTAAGAGCATTTGCTGCTCCAACAGAGGACACAGCTTCAATTTCCAGCATCCACATGGTGGCTCACAACCGCCCACGACTCTGGTTTCATGGGAGCTAATGTCCTCTTCTGACCTCCTCGCCTACCAGGCATGAGTGTTGTGCATACACATGCATGCAGACCAAACACTCATACACATAAAATTAAAGATTAAAAATAAATTTCCCCCTGACACAGAAGCTTACTATGCAGCCCAGGCTGACCAGAAATTTGCTCTGTGTACCAGGCTGGCCTTAAACTCAGAGTTCTATCTGCTTCTGCTTTTTGAGTTCTGGGATTAACGGTTTGAGTCATTAATCCAAGATCAATCAGAACTTTTTGCTTCTTTTTTTTAAACATTTATTATTTATTTATTTATTATGTATACATTGTTGGCACCAGATCTCATTACAGATGGCTGTGAACCATGTGGTTTCTGGAATTGAACTCAGAACCTCTGGAAGAGCAGCCAGTGCTCTTAACCTCTGAGCCATCTCTCCAGTCCCCCATTTTTGTTTTCTGTTTTTTGTTTTTTCGAGACTGGGTTTTTCTGTAGCTTTGGGGTCTGTCCTGGAACTTACTCTGTAGACCAGTCTGGCCTCGAACTCACAGAGATCCTCCTGCCTCTGCCTCCCGAGTGCTGGGATTACAGGTGTGTGCCACCACTAAATAAAGAATTTTTAATTAGCGGCGTGTGGGGACGGGGACTGGCCCAGAGGTCCCAGGAGCTCCTGGAAAGTGATCTTATCTTATAAGTCCGGATGAGCACGTGTGCTTTTTGGAATGACCAAGAGTAGTTTGAAGTTTTTAGAGCCCATGTCCTTCAGAGATGGTGCCGACGGCCTCTGTGAGGTGAGCAGGTTAAGAAAGCTTAAGTTGCAGCACCATGTTGAGTTGCCTAGGGTACAATGGGCTCACCACAGCCAGCCTCTGGGGCCCCAGAGAGCTGTCACTCACTCTGTCAAAGTCCTCCCCCTCTTGCTCATGTCCCATCAGCTGCCACATCTCTGTTGTTGTGCCCTTCATTACCCAGTGTGGCCCCGAACACCCAGGCAGCCTCCTGCCTCAATCTGTTGTGCAGGTACCAAATCAGAGTTTCTCTTTGCAACAGTCCTGGCTGTCCTGGAGCTCACTTTGGAGACCAGGCTGGCCTTGAACTCACTAAGATCCACCGGCCTCTGCCTCTGGAGTGCTAGGAGTACACAGGTGTGTGCTACCACCGCCCGGCCCTTTCCTGGGTATCTTTTGACTCTGTCCCAGTATCCCTTCCTCCAGAACTTCCTCTCCAGTTCTGAATGCCAGGCACTGAAGTGGGTAAATTTTATGTAAAGTCAGGAGGAAAACATGAATCTGGGGGTGGAAGTAGATGTTATAACATCATTGCGTTCACCTTCACACCACTGTATCATAAATAAGATGTTCATAGTCTTCAGAGGGAAGGGAAGGGAGCAGAAGGATGGGTCTCACAAGAGGCAGTGAACCCTTCTGCATTCTGGCAAGGCTGAGCCTCAGTTTCTCCCTCCAAATGGATGTGAATGCATGGTTCATTCAGGTTTGGTGGAGTGACGTGGCTGTCTGTTGGCTCTGTGGTCCTTCATCTTCCCACGGAGCAGAGATCTCTGGATGGATCTTGAGGTAGCTGGTTGGAGGAGCCGTGGTGGTCCTTCTTCACTGTCCCCTGCTGGAAAGGGCACCCTGGTAACAGACACCTCTGGCGAAGAGGGCTTCCAGAGGCAGGGCAGAGGGGCCAGGCCTCTTCCTCTTGCAGCTGCACGCTATCCCGGTTCACCCAAGAGTAGCTGGGTACTTACTGAGCACACGCATATTAGATGCAGGCACAGATTCCAGAGTACCTGCATCCAGGCGTGAGAGTTCAAGGATGGACAAGACATCCTTTGCCCAGGTCCTGGCCTTTGCGTGACACTAGCTCCAGCCTATGCTCGGCTGCAGTCCCTGCAGTCCTGGGGAGATGCTGAGGGGGCAAAACTTCAAACGAGACAGTGTGTGTGTGTGTGTGTGTGTGTGTGTGTGTGTGTGTGTGTGACAGTACTTGTGTGTCCGAGTGTTTGTGTGTGCATGACAGAGATTTATCATCTCAAGGCACACACCTAGCCCATTCATTTAGACACTGTCTGGCAACATACACAACCAGCCACACGTCCACAGCAGGCAAAACAAGAAATGTTTCCACCTTGTGCTCTGGCCGCCCTTCAGGCACAGGGAGCGCTACCCACCCCCACCCCCCTTCTGAGATCTCAGGAGACCAGCCTCCTCCATCTGTAGCCTATGAGTATACGTGGGGACCAATGGCGTGCACACAGTCCTGACACACCTGGGGCGGCGGTGGGGAACATCCTGCTGGGATAACCAAGGTATGGACAAGGGATAGAGGCCAAAACCTGAGGAGGAGACTACACATGCAGGACTTTCCTGCCAGGGCCCTGCCCCACCTATGGCTCCAGGCATAGCAACCATCCTAGACATCACAGAAGCACACCTCTGTATGTGTAAACCTAGGGGCCCCGCATCCCTCCGGACCTCAGTTTCTTCCAGGAAGTAGGCTCAGAATTCGAAGCAATCCAGGAGGAAAAAAAATGGAGTCCTGGCTGGCTTGAAACTCAGACTAGGCTGGCCTTAAACTCAGAGATTTGCCTGCCTCTGCCTCCTAGTGCTGGGTTTAAAAAGCTGGTGCACCACCATGCCAGGCTTGTTTTTATTAAGATAAGACAGGGTCTCACTCTGTAGCCCAAGTTTGCCTGAAATACTATATAGCTCAGGCTGACATAGAACTCACCTCCTGGGTGCTAGAATTACAGGTGTATACCATGTCTGGATCCTTTCTTTACTATTTTTCTTCTTCTGTTTTTGTTTGTTTGTTTGTTTGTTTGTTCTAAGACAAAGTTTCTCTGTACAGCCCTGCCTGTCCAGGAACTCATTACATAGAGCAGGTTGGCCTCGAACTCACAGAGATCCAGGTGCCTCTGACTCCTGTGTGCTGGGCAGCAAGAGTTCTTAACCACAGGGCCATCTCCTCTTGAATTCTCAATCCCTTCGTGTCCAGCTTTAAGAACTGGGGAAAGACGCTTGTCCTCGAGGTCCATCCTTGCTGAAGTGTGCCGAGAACTGCCTTCCCTTTGAGGGCTGACTAGCATTCCAAGTTTATCCAAATGTCCTTCCAAGGATGAGGCACGGCCTCTGCCTTCTGGTCATTGGGAACACTGAGGCTGTGTGTATGTGCTCATGAAGGGGCAGTGTTTTGACGATGGTGAATTCAGCTCAGCATAGTGAAGCTTGAACGGTTCAGATTGGCTGAAGTAAAACAGTTGACTTAAACAGACATTTAGCGCTGATGGTGGCCAGGTTAAAGTCACCAAAGGCCAGTGGGCATCCCTGGCTCCAGTTCTTTCTTCACGTCCCAAGGTGTTTGGCTTCATTGCTCCACACAGTCAACCTGGACTAAGTCCGGCTCACCAGCCCCTTAGGATCTGTCCTACCACTAAGATGCAGAGAGGCATCTGATTGGCTATGCCATTTCCAGGCCGCCCCCTACAGGTGGTGATCAGCCTATGGATGGGTTCCCCTCCATGACTCGCTCAGCTCTGAAGGGACTCCAGGGAGCCTGAAAGGTGACAGTCAAGGTGTGAAAATGGCTCATCTCGAACCACAAGCTTGAGGGAAGCTAAGGATGGGAACCCCAACACCTTTTATCAAGGCACCTGGGACTTGGTACTTGACCCTTGATTGGTGCGGGATGGGGAAGCCCACATTCCTTTTCACCCCTAAGCAACAGGGGTGCCCTGGCCAGTCCTTTTATCACCCGCATGATCCCTAACCTCGCCTCAAGTCCTTGTAGGTGGCCTTCTGCAAAGGCCCTGGTCCCCAACCCCGTCTTTGGTTCTCGGGTGGAGGGAGAGAACTGCTCTCAGTCGTTTGTGGGTAGCCCCTTCTGCTTTTCCCACCAGATCTGCTCCACCAGGGTCCCACCAAATGAGGCGTGTCCCTAATTGCCCTGCGCTAATTGCTTGCCTTACCTGCGCAGCTGGGCCGAGCTCCCAGGAGGCAGAGCTTGTTGATGGGAGTTAACTGAGTTCCCCGGCCTGGAAGAATTCAGCTTGGGGGACACACTCCGTCACTTGAAGTATTTACTCAAAATGGCATCAATTCCCCAACAACTCACCAGGCTTTTCCCAGCCCAGCCAGGGGTCCTGGCCTTCCAGAAATGGCTGGCGCATGCGCTCTGGCACTGGGAAGGCTCAGGGCTGCCCAAGCCCCGGCTGTTTCCTCTTATGAATTTTGTTGTATATTTAGACACTGCAAAATCCACATTTTACATTTACATCTTTAATAGTTTTATAGAGTTGGGCAAACTAATGCCCGTGACCATGCTTGTATCATTTCTGTCACCTCACCAAGGTCCCTGAAGCCTGCTTACAGCCAGTCCCTGCAGGCCACCGCTGCACTAGTTTGCTTTCTCTATCTGCAGATTGCCTTTCCTGAGTAGTTGGTGTAAATGAAATAATAAAGCATGCTCACTCTGTCATTTTCACGGTGGTCTCACTATATGGCTCATCAGGCTGCCCCTGACGGATGATCTCCCTGCCTCAGTCTCCTGAACGATGTGACGCTGGGATTTCAGGTATGAGCGTGGTTTGGCTTTTTATGTCTTCCCCCTTAGAATATTTTTAATTTTTAGTCGTGTGTGTGTGTGTGTGTGTGTGTGTGTGTACGCGCGCGCACGTGCGCGCGTGCGTGCACACGCTTGGAACCCCTGGAGTTGGAGTTATAGGCAGTAGTGAGTCATCAGAAATACGTGCTGAACCCTGTCTCGAAAAACCAAAAAAAAAAAAAAAAAAAAAAAAAAAAAAAAAAAAAAAAGAAATACGAAATACGTGCTGGGAGGCTGGAGAAATGGCTTAGAGGTTAAGAGCACTGGCTTCACTTCCAGGGGTCCTGAGTTCAATTCCCAGCAACCACAAGGTGGCTCACAACCATCTGTAATGAAATATGTTGCCCTTTTCTGGCCTGCAGGGGGGATATATGCAGGCAGACCACTGTATACTTAAGAAAGAGAGAGATTGAGAGAGAGAGGGAGAGGGAGAGGGAGAGAGAGAGAGAGAGAGAGAGAGAGAGAGCTGGGAACCTACCAGGATCAGGGTCCTAGAATAGCAAATGTTCTTGACCACTGAGCCATATCCAGCATCCATTTTTGGTGGTGTTCTTTTTTTAAAAATAGAGTTACAGACAGTTGTAAGCTGCCATGTGGGTGCTGGGAATTGAACTCAGGTCCTGTGGAAGAGTGCTCTTAACTGCTGAGCCAACTCTCCAGCTCCTTGTTTTTGTTTTTTGAGAAAGGGTCTCATCAGATAGTCCAGGTTTCCCTTTAATTCACAAGCTCCCTTCATTAGCCCTTCAAGTGCTGGAATCAAAGAGTGTGCAATTAGCTTGGCGGTTGTGACACAAGCCATTAGTCCCAGCCCTGAGAGGAAGAGACAGGAAGAGCTCTGTAAATTTGAGGACAGCCAGGTCTGCAAAGCAAGTTCCAGGACAGCTATAGCTGTTACACAGAGAAACCTTGTCTTGAAAAAACCCACAGAAATAAACAAAAAAGAAACAATTAAAAGAGTATATAATTGTGTCATATATATATATATATATATATATATATATATGTGTATCCAGGTTGATCTTGAACTCACAGAGATCTGCCTGCCTCTGCTTCCTGAGTGCAAAGGCATGCACCACCTTGCCAGGTCTAGCATAGTTTTGAAGTTCATCTCTGTTATGGTATGCACTTTCTATTGTAGGGGTATATAACAATTTCTTTACCTATTAACCAATTAATGGATATGCAGCCATGCATGTGCTTCCATGTTTGGGATATTATGAATAATGCTGCAACAAATGTTCATGCTTTGTGGAGAAAACATTTTCATTTCTCTTGAGCTAGGGGTAGAATTCCTGGATCATATGGCTTGTGTAAAACCCATCACATTGTTTTCTGAAGTTCTTACTTCAGCCTGTATTCCACCCAGCAATGAATGAGAGTTCCAATTGTTTCATGTCAGCATGTGCTTCAATGTTTAGTCCATTTCATTTTAGATATTCTTTTTAGTTTGTTTGAGATAGGGTCTTTTCTCTCTGTGTAGCTCTGACTGTCCTGGAACTTGCTTTGTGGGCTATGTTAACCTTGAACTCATGGAGTTCCTCCTGCCTCTTTCCTCCCAAGTGCTGGGATTAAAGGCATGCACTATCACTGCCTGTTAATTTTAGATATTTCAATGCCTGTCTCCCAGTATCTCTTCAGGGACTAATGGCGTGTTAAGCATGTTGTCAGGAGTTTACCAGAGTCTGTGTATCTTCTTTAGTAAAGTCTGTTTACATCTTTGGCCCTTAAAAAATTGACACACTGGGTCTGGAGAGATGGCTCAGTCATTAAGGGTACTGGCTGCTCTCCAGTGTACCAAGGTTCGTTTCCCAGCAACCGCATTGTGGCTCACAATTGTCTGCAACTCCAATTCCAGGGGATCCAACACCCTCTTCTGTCCTCTATGGTCACTGTATGCACAGACATAGAGTACAGGCAAAATAACCATAAACATACAATAAAAATATATCTTCTTAAAACAAAACACATTAAAGCTGGGCGTGGTGGTATATGTCTTTAAGCCCAACACCTGTGAGGCAGAGGCAATACACACCACACACACACAGACTACTTTAAGAATTCTTAGGGGCCTGGCAGTGGTGATGCACACCTTTAATCCCAGCACCCAGGAGGCAGAGAAAGGTAGATCTCTGAGTTCAAGGCCAACCTAGCCTACAGGTGATATCCAGGATAGCCAGGGTTACACAGAGAAACCCTGTCTCGGGATTCTTAGGGCTGGAGAAAGGGCTCAGTAGCTTGGAATATTTGTTGCTCTTACAGAGGACTGGGGTTCAATTCCCACCACATGTCTGAGGACTTATAATCATCTGTGACTCAGTTCCAGGGGCTTCAATGTCCTCTTCTGACCTCTGTGGATATTAGAAATGCACATGTGTACTGGTGTACATATATACACACAGACAAAACGTTCATCATTGTCGCCATCACCATCATCACCATCATCTTCATCACCATCACCACCATCATCATCACCATCATCATCACCACCACCATCATCATCATCACCATCATCATCATCATCACCATCATCATCACCATCATCACCATCACCATCATCATCATCATCATCACCATCATCACCACCACCATCATCATCATCACCATCATCACCACCATCATCACCACCACCATCATCATCATCACCATCATCATCACCATCATCACCACCACCATCATCATCATCACCATCATCATCATCATCATCACCATCATCATCATCACCACCACCATCATCATCATCACCATCATCATCATCATTGCCATCATCATCATCATCATCACCACCACCATCATCATCATCACCATCATCATCATCATTGCCATCATCATCATCATCATCATTGCCATCACCATCATCATCACCATCATCATCATCATTGCCATCACCATCATCATTATTTATGCTCCGGCAATGCTTAAGCATGCATGGGAAGCCTGTTTATGGTGGTTCTCCAGCTGTTCCTATCCTGGGCAGTCCTAGATGTTTGTGTTATTATCATACCCAAGGTTCACAGTCTTCCTTATGCTGTCTACCCAGTGTTTTTTGGGGCCTTCCTCTTCACTTTACTCTGTGCACGCCTCCAAGCAGTGCTATCTTCAGGTATCTGCCGTCATTCATTCTCATAACATGGCTGAAGCATCTCAAGCACTGTTGCTGTTTCCTGTAGTTCACTTCCTTCTGTAGATGGAGATGTCTCTTAATGTCATCATTGCACAGCCTGTCTCTTCGTGTGACGCCTAGAATCCTCCCGAGACACGCCACCTCACACACATCCAACCGCTGTTCTGCGGAGCGTCTCATTGTCCAGGTTTCGGAGTTGTAAAGAAGGCAGCTCAGGACAAGTGTCTCATAGACTTCTAATTTTGTTGTCGTTTTATCTCTTGCTGACCAAACTTTTCCTAGTGATTGGAATGCAGGCCTTGCTATCCCAATCAGCCTCTTGACGTCTGAAATAGTTCCTCCTTTGAAGTGAGGTTTCCTCCCAGACAGACAAAGTTGACTGTTTGCTTGAGGTTCTGATTCTTACAATGTTAAAATCCTTGTGCGCCCTTCCCATGTGTTGTATCACAGTCTTCTCTATGTTGACTTTCATACCAAGGTTTTCAACTTGAAAACATTGGATTCAATCCAGTAAAACACACACACACACACACACACACACACGTATTTGGCATATTCTTCAGAGATATATTTTAATCAAAAATTTATAGTCCCCCAGACTTTTTGTTTTGTTTTGTTTTGTTTTTGTTTTTCGAGACAGAGTTTCTCTGTAGCTTTGGAGCCTGTCCTGGAACTAGCTCTTGTAGACCAGGCTGGTTTCGAACTCACAGAGATCCGCCTGCCTCTGCCTCCCGAGTGCTGGGATTAAAGGTGTGCGCCACCGCCGCCCGGCTCCCCACAGACTTTTTAAAAAAATATTTATTTATTTATTATGTATACAATATCCTGTTTGTGTGTATGCCTGCAGGCCAGAAGAGGGCACCAGACCCCATTACAGATGGTTGTGAGCCACCATGTGGTCGCTCAGAATTGAACTCAGGACCTTTGGAAGAACAGGCAATGCTCTTAACCCCTGAGCCATCTCTCCAACCCCTAATCAAAAAGTTTTTTGAGACAGGGTCTCACTATATAACCTTGGGTGTCCTAAAGTTTTCTATGTAGACCAGGCTGGCCTTGAACTCACAGAGATCCGTCTGCCTCTGCCCTCACCTCCCCGTGCTGGAACTAATGGTGCACCACCATTTCTTGGCCTTGCTATATTTTGAATATATAATTTGCAAAGATATTCCCTCAATCTGTATACTAATTTTTCCTTTTGTTGATGGCATTTTGTTTCTTTCATTTTTAAAAAATTACTTTGCTTTTGTAACAAAGTCTCACTGAGGAGTCTAGGCTGGCCTCCAACCAAGGTAATCCTCCTGTTTCAACCTCCTTAGTTCTGGGGTTTCAAACACGAGATACCATGCCTGGTATCTGTCCACCTTCATTCCTAAATTAGCCCTCTCAACCATCCACCTCCCCACTGCAGGCCTGGCGATTCTACATTAACAGGTTTCTCTTCCTCATACTCAGGCAGTCTTATCTCACTTTGTATCTTTTTTACAAATTTATTTTGAAGTGTGTGTGTGTGTGTGTGTGTGTTTCCTTGTCCCTGGGAACAGGTGAATCTCAGGCCAGAGGCACAGAAAACCCCCGAGGCTGGAGTTAAAGATGGGGTAAGCCTCTTGATGTGGGCGCTGGGAACTCAGAACCTCTGTAAAAAGAATAAGCCGGGCAAGGACTGCACACACCTTTAATCCCAGCACTTGGGAGGCAGAGGCAGGCAGATCTCTGTGAGTTCAAGGCTAGCCTGGTCTACGGAGCTAGTTCCAGGACAGCCAGGGTTACACAAAGGAACCCTGTCTTGAAAAACTAAATATATTTATATTATGTATTTTATATGTATAAAAGTGAGATGGGGCTGGAGAGCTCAGCAGTTAAGAGTTAAGCATTATTATTTTTTTTGTTTTGTTTTTTGAGACAGGGTTTTTCTGTAGCTTTTGGAACTCAGAGTTCTGCCTGTCTTTCCTGAGTGCTGGGACTAAAGGTCTGCATCATTACTGCCTGGATTTTCTTTTCTTTCTTTCTTTTTTCTTTTCCTTCCTTTCTCTCTCTCTCTCTCTCTCTCTCTCTCTCTCTCTCTCTCTCTCTCTCTCTCTCTCTCTCTCTCTGTCTCTCTCTCTGTCTGTCTCTCAACAAGATCTCCTGTACCACAAGCAGTGTCTTTCTGTTTCTAATTCCAAGTTCTGGGATATAGGCATATGCCACTGAGCCTGGTCCTTAGCGATGTGTTTTTTGGAGATTTGTTTTTACTTTGAGTTATGTGTATGTGTGTAGGACCTTAAGCACTTTCAAGTTTAACATGTTCTCTTAATTGCTGAGCCATCTCTTCAGGTCTCAGTGTTATCTTTATTTCCTTTTTAAAATTCTTTTTATAATTCTTTTTAGATTTATTTTCTTTTATATGTATGAGTTTTTTGCCTTCATGCATGTATTGTGCACACCTGGACAGAAGGATGTTAGATTCCCTGGAGTTGAGTTGTAAACCATCATGTGGGTATTAGGAATCGAACTGGGGACCTCTGCAAGAGCAACAATGCTCTTAACCACTGAGCCATCTCTCCAGCCCACCCCCTCTTTGTTTTTTGTTTTGTTTTGAGACAGGGTCTCACTAGAAAGCCTTGGCAGGCCTGAACTCTCTATAGACCAGGCCAGCCTTGAACTTACAAAGACCTACTTGGTTCTGTCTCCCAACTGTGCTAGAACTAAAGGTCTGTCATCACACCCAGTAGAGTGATGCTTTTCTTCAATTCCCAAGCCAGAGGATAGTCCAGGAGGGCAGGACACAGTATCTTAGTACCTACCTGGCCCACCCACCACACCCAGCAGCATCTAGTCTGCACCTGGGAAAAGTTCCACTGTAATGTCTAGGCCACAAGGCCCACACACCTGGCCCTGCCCACCGAACCTACTTGCCTGCTTCTCCCTCTCCCCCCTTCCACTTGGCTTTTCTGTTGGGTCTCAAATGTACCAACTTCATAGTTCAGACTGTTTTTAGTAGCTGTTCCCATGGCCTAGGGTTCTTCGCTTTTTTCTCCTCCAGCTCAGTCTGAACATTACCGCATTCCAATTCTGAGAGTCTGGCCCTGACCGCTTTACCTCCATCAACCAAAGATGCCAGTCTATGAAATCCAGGCTGCCAGGCTGTAAGGAAGCACAAGTAAGCCATAGGGAGAAGCCACACACACATGGGGGAGCCAAAGCCCGTCTTAGGACCAGAACCCCAGCAGACTGTGAAAGAGCCAGCTGAGCCCCAGTCATTATCTAGAATCATCCCAAACAAGTGAAGCCTTGTGGGACTTTTCACCTGGTGAGCCTCCAGATAACTGCAGCTCTGTACGTGATCTTGGCTGATACCGCAGAAGGTAGAACCAGCCAGGACACTGAAGAGCAATGAGAAATAACAAACATTGCTGTCTTAAGCCGCCCCGCAGGGCTGGTTCTTACCTAGCGGTGAGTAACTGCTACTGTGGTGGAATTTCACTGCCTCTCAGGGGTCACTGACTTACCAATGTGCAGGCCTCTCTCACCCTCCTTCCCCTTCTAGTTCAGCATTTTCTTCATTAGTTTTGTTTTCTTTGTTTTGAGACAGGGTTTTACTCTGTAGCCCAGGCTGACCTCAAGCTCGCACAATTCTCATGCTTCAGCTTCCTGAGTGTGGGAACTGCAGGTATGAGCCACCAGACCTGGCTCAGTCCAACCCTTTCATGTCTTTGTTTGCTTGTTTTATTTTTGCTTATATTTTATTTTTAATTAATTTAGTTTTACTTCACCTGCATTACGTCAAATCCCCTAGAACTGAAATTATTATGGATAGCTGTGATCTGCCACATGGGTGCTGGGAACTGGACCCAGGTCCTCTGGATGAGCAGTCAGTGCTCTCTCTTTTTTGTCTTTTGAAGCAGGGTTTCTCTGTTTAGCTTTGGTGCCTCTCCTGGAACTTGCTCTTGTAGACCAGGCTGGTTTCACTGTGTATCTCTTGGTGGCCTACAACTCTCTAAGGAGCCCAAGCCTGCCTCTGCGTTCCCGGGGCTGGGGTTAAAAGCCTGAAAGGTGAGCTGACAGTTTGACCAAATACCCTTTTTTTCTGGCTGGGGATCGCTTCCCAGACTTTCTTCCTGATTTGGTGCCTCTTGGAGATAGCTTCCCAAAGAACCTTGACGTCTTATCTAGACAGCAGTGAACACTTCTTGTGCTCTTGGTGTGTCACTGGGGTCCCTGCCCCGAAGCAGTCAGTGTCACAACCGATGTCACCTCTTAGGTGCCAGGTGGGTACGGGGAACCTTGCTCCTTAGGCTGTCTGACTCCAATGTCCTGCGTCTTCTCAGCCTTCAGCCCTGCAGGCGCCCAGGAGCCTCATAAATGTGCACCTGGGGAAGGCCAGGCCAGGGCCTAAGGGGACCAAGGAAGCTCCCTGGAGGTGTAGTTAGGTGAGCAAGCTAAGCTGGGAGAACAGCATTCCAGGTGGAGAGCACGGTTGGCTCTGTGACTGGAAGCGAGAGGTGGAATTGTGCAGAGGGCTGGACTTGGGCCACCTTCGCCTGCAGACAGAGGGCAGTGTGCAGACACAGGCTAGTGTGTTTCTTGACCAGTAGGGGCAAACGCCTTGATGGCAAGTCGACACAGTCCTCGCCAGCACCTTGAAGCACTGTAGATTTAAGTGTTGCACAACCTAAAGCCTGGGAGTCTATGGGAATCCCAAGGAGAGGTGGATAAACGAATTGGCAGGATCAGTCTCGCCACGAGAGGAGCGGGTCGTGGAGGACAGGAAGGCCCGCGCAGGATGCAGAGGGGCCCCGGCTGCAGGGTGGGGAAGCCAGGACCGGGCCTGATTTGAGTGCAGGAGGCAAACTTGCGTAGAATGGGGCTTGCGGAGAGTGCATGGCTAGAGGAATGGGTAGCGCTGCCAGCAGTGGGTCCCGAACCCGCCGACCCAGCGGATTCCTGGAGCTCGGCGGCCGGCGCCGGGGTCTTAGCACACGCCCAGGCGCCGCGCCCTGGAGGCTTCGCGATGCCCACCTCTACCACTAGGGGGCAGTGCTGGCCGCTGCTCGGCTGCACAGACAGGAATACAGAGGCCACGCCTCGCCTTCTCCTCCCAGGCCGAGCTGCAGGACAATGCTGCTCCTCCCTGTGAGCTCTCCGTCGCCCCACGCGTCGGATGGGCGGGTTGGACGCCTCTCCTTGCCCTAGGCACTTGTAGAGTGTCTCCTTGCACCACGCGAGACAGTGAAGATGCAAGGATGCGGGCCGCTTGGGTTGTGGGCGACTGCAGAGTCTGCTGTTCTGGACGGCAGGTTGACATGCGGGGGCCATTGTGTCATTAAGACTTCTGATTTGTGTGACCTGGGCCAGTCTTGCCCCCGACCCCGGCCTCCGTCTATTCTTCTGCCTTGGTTTACTGCCCTCTGCCGCTGCTCTTCGAGTTGGCAGCTCGGAATGGCACTGTGTAAATAAGATAGGTAGCGCAGAAGATGTGGCGGCTATATGTGCAAAACTGTGTCTGACCTTCCGGCCCCGCGGTTCACGGTCCAAAGAGGTGGGGCTGTTTCCTCAGAGCAGCTGAGCTCTCCAGCCACCAGCGCTCTCAAAGTCACACAGCCCGGCAGAAATCAGGGCTAGGTGCTGGGAAGGTCAAGGGGTGTGGGGCGAACAGGCTTTCTCCTTCTCGCCTTCCTGACCTACTAACTTCCCGGCCCCTAGGGCGTCAGAGTTTGTGCCTCCACTGGTAGGAGCTCGGCAGGTCTGAGTCCTGGTCAGGATCCGGCTGGGCCACTGCAGCTTCTTTTCCCAGAAGCCTAGCTGTGCACCCTGTCTGCCCTTCGGACACAGCAGGTGAGAGAGGAATGAGTACTTCCTGCTTCTAGCCCCCTTCTCTCACCCCCTCCTCCACCTCTGTCCTAGCACCTCAGGGTCACCCCCCCCCATGATTAACTCTCTCTCCACTTAGTCATCCACATTTATGGGGCAACTTCCACCTTCTTGGCAGGAAGTTGGGGGTGGGGTAGGGTGGGGTAGGTGAACTCCTCTTGCCAGGCCACTTCAGAAATGAAACCAGCTCGCTTCCGTGGAAAAGCATATCTGGCAGAGGGACCAACACGTGCAAAGGACCTGAAGCCTGAATGCTAAGGTTCAGGGAGGTGTGGGGGAGGTTTCAGTTTGGAAAGTGGGGTGGAGATGGCTGGGAGAAAGAGAGGGTTCACATCTGACTTTGGTGTGGCTGGTATATTTATTAGGAGTCTCTAGGGGAACAGGACCAACAGAATATGTGTAGGCTATATTGTATATAATTGTATGTGACATACATAATTATAAAAGGGCATTCACTAGATTAATTTAGGATTGAAGGCTCATGAGTTTGAGCATTGCCATCTGCAGGCTCAGTCTCAGACAGGCATCTCACATGAAGTGTTCCCACTGTACAGGTTGAAGGCCTGGATGTTTCCTGGGAATCACTGAACCGATGAAGAGACTAATGGTACATGACCGTCATCGCGGGCCCTCAGAGAGCCTGAAGCGGGAGCATCAGATCCTGAATTTAAGATCAGAGGCTGCAATGTGAGACTGTCTCAAAACCCAAACAACCCAACCATCAAGGAAGCCCGCTGAAGATACCATGGGGACACTGGTTTAGAAGAGTGGAGACTGCACATGCTGGTGGCTTTCTCCTGTGTTTCCTTTCTTCTCCCCCTCACCCCAAGGACAGGGTTGGTGTAGCCCTAGCTGGCCTCGAACTCACAGAGACCTGCCTGGCTCTGCCTCCCTAGTGCTGGGATTAAAGACACAGGCTACCACACCCAGCAGCTCCCTCTTTTATTCCACCTAGGTCCCTAGTCTATTGGGTGGTGCTGCATACATCCCATTGCTGACCCACAAGTCAGCTGGCACTGGGAATGCCCTCGCAGACACATTAGAAGTTTTCCTTACAAATCTCCTAGGCGGCTCTCAATTCAGTCAAGTTGCCAATCAAGATGACTCCGTAGCATCTTCAAGTTCCTGGATGCTGAAGGCTGCCCCTGGGAGGATGCCGCCAGGGCATTAGGCATGGGTATCATTGGCTTTGGCTAGATATAGATGTTACAAGATGGCTCCTTGTCCTCCAGGAAGGACACTCACCTGGAGCTCTGAGTTCAGGTCCGGGGCCTGTTTGTGAAGAAAACCAATGCCATTACTCAGAAATTTTGTGACAACCCATCTCCCCTGCCAGGGATGGAAGAGTCTAGCTCACCATCTCTACCTGTCTTGTGTCATGTGATAGGAACTTCTGTTTCGAGACAGGGTTTCTTTGTGTAGCCCTGGCTGTCCTGGAACTCACTCTGTAGACCAGGCTGACCTTGAACTCACAGAGATCCACCTGCCTTTGCCTCAGAAGTGCTGCGATTAAGGCATGTGCTACCATACCTGGCAAGATGGGGACCTATGATGGGAGAGACCACAGTTTTTACAGAGTCAGACCCCAGTGGGATTATTCAGAATGTACATAGCTAAAACGTGCCCTTCCTGGGAGGGAATGAAGGTAATGGCGCTGGGTGACACCTATCCCTGGGGAGATGTGAACGAACACATACTCATTCCAGAAAGGGAACCAATGACATCAAAGGAATGATGCCACCAAAGTCCAATTTGGTGAACCAGTGAGTTTATTAGGGTTCCTTACAGGAGCATGGGTGACTCAAAGCAGCTGTGCCACCAAGGCGACCCCACGTGTGCAATGACTCATGGGAGCTGCAGACCTGGAGCTCTCTGCACTCCTTGCAGGCAGCTCCACCGTTCTGGGAGTCTCCCATCCTCAGCAATCCTCACGGCTCATAGAACACTAGGGAGGTGGAGGCCGTAGGAATCTGGTATGTTTCAGGGACTTCCTAAGGTTTCTGAGTTTGCTTCTTGAGTCTTAAGGGACTTTTTCCGGGAGGAAATTGCTGACCAACAGTGTTACCATGTCCTTCCTGCCAGCCTCAGTCCCTACCTGTAAAATAGCCTGCCTATCCTGACCTAGCACACAGTAGTCGATGGGAAAAGGACAATGATTCAGCATTTTGTCAACGGGCCCTGTCTCTTTAAACACTCAATTTGACCAGTAACTGTTGCCGGTGTGGCTCTTTCAAAGGACTTAGATTCCTTCAGGTATATACCAAGCAGCACATGTTGGCACAGCTGGCCAACATGGTGTTCTATTTAGCTCCCTGGGAAACCTCCATACTGACTTCCACAGTCTACACTTCCACCAGCAGTGAATTAAGAGCCCCACCCTCCCACTCCTTGCTAGCATCTGATGCCATTTGTCTCCTTGATTGTAGCCATTCTGACTGGGGTGAGGTGGAATCTCAAGCTTTACTTTGCATTTTCCTGCTGAGTAAAAGATGTTGACCACATTTTCAGATATTTAGTGGACTGGGTTTATAGTTCCTCTTTTGAGAATTGGGTATTCAGTTGGTTAAACCTGTTGACTGGATGACTTCTTTTTGCTGTTTTAATTTTTATAGTTCTTTATAGATTGTTGATACTAGTCTACTATTGGAACTATTGAATATACAGTTGACAGAGACATTCCCATTCTGTAGTTTGTGACAACAGCCCCTGGGGGTGGACCTGTCTGCTACTAAGCGCTTTCCTCTTGAGTGCTATGATAGCCCCAGCCATGTAGGCTTAGGCTTCACGCTTGCTTTTCTTTATCACTCCTTTCCCCTGTGGAAACAAAAGGGAGCCCTGGGGCTGGAGCAAGGGCTCAGGGCACTTGCTGCTTTTGCGGAGGCTCTGGGTTCATTTCCCCTCACCTCACAAACATCTGTAACTCCAGCTTCATGGGGACTTGGCACACTATTCTGGTCTCCATGGGAACCAGCACATATATGGTGCACATACATACATGCAGGTAAACACGGATACTCATAAAATAAAGACAAGTAAGTGTTAAAATAAGAAAGAAAGCATAGCAATGTAATTACTGGGGCAGTCTCTGTGGCTGGCAGGGCAGTGCCCGTGGGGACCCAGTGGACCCTCACCGTCCTCTAGGAAAAGATTCTATGTCTCCACAGGGTGGATGAGATGTAGCATAGGTTCTGATATTGCCTGTGGCTGTGCTGTAGCTGGCATGTCATGAGTCACCTGCTGAGAACACAGAGCATGATCATCACTATGGTACGAGCAGGGGTGTCACAGCCAATCCGTTGTGAGTGCAGAGTGTTTCTCCAACTGGTCTAAGCAACAACAACAACAACAACAACAACAACAACAAAACAAACCCGTAATTTACCAGCTCAATGAACAGGCATGGCTGGATTCGGGAATCCTACAAAGACACAAAAGAGAGAGGCCATAGGGCCTAGCTCACAGTAAGGCAGGAATGCAGGCTACACAGCAAAATAATCCATCTCCTGAGTACTTGGCTGATGACTATATTCTGTTTAACCATGTAATAGCAGTTATAAATTTAAATATGAAATTCAGGCTCAAGTGTGTTTTGAAGATTATTTTTAATTATGTGTCTGTGTGAGTGTATGCACAAGTGAGCAGAGGTGCCTGCAGACACCAGCAGAGGGTGTTAAATCCCCTGGAACTGGAGTAGCTGTGATCCATCCAGCGTGAGTGCTGGGAGCCGAACTCGGGTTCTCAGCAAGAGCTCTTAACTGATGAGCCACCTATCTACTCCCAGGACTCAGTTCTTTTAGGAAACGTTAGAGTCACTGCAGGGAGCATCACGTGTGTAATATCAGGAGAGCCAACAATTAACTGGAATAGGATGCCTACCAAAGAGTGGTCAGATGTGAGGTTCTGGGATCCATTCCCAGCACTGCAAAGAAATAATGTGGCCTTTCTAGGCACTGCCAAGGCCCTCCGAGGAGCCCCTCCCCTTTAGCTTGCCCGCAGATGCCTGTAAGACTTCCCACTTGGCTTGTCCATAGTGCCCACCTGGCTGGTACAGGCTGGCCTCACTAGGCAAAGCAAGAGGTTGCCCATTTGTGGACTCCCGGCACAGCGGCACGTCTTCATTGGCTAGTGTGTGAGCTGCCTATTTGTACTGGAGCACTGGTCTGAGTTGGTCCAGCTGGCTTTGGCCTGCCATTCCTCTGCTGTGCTCATCAGACCCTGCTCCTCTAGTGAGTTCCTTGTGTCTACCTGGTTTTGTCCTATCTCCAGTCTCACTGACACCTCAGACTGAGCTTGAAAGACCAGTGGGGTGGACCAAGAGGATGATCGGACTCTCTGCTCTGAGGAAGGCCCCAGGGGTGGGGCATGGGTTCATCCTTAAAGACCAAGTTTTAGTTCAGCCAGGTGGCAGAAAGACAGGACCTGGCTGAGGTGGGGGCCATGAGAGGCCCCTACTGACTCATAGGTTCCTGCCCACTTCCTTCCCTGGTTCTGCCCATCCTGCCCCTGGAAAGGTATGCCCTAGGATACCCTCTTAATCTCTGAGGACCTCTCTGGCTTATATTGCACTTGACTCATATTGCAGGGATGTGGCTAGCATCAGACATGTGCAGTCACCAGCCCATGTCCTCAACGGTGGGGGGCTGGCTACGTAGAACACAGCAAGTCTGGCACCAGCGCCTCCATGGTGCTGCACTTGCTGTTATCCTCTGTATGTCGCCGAGCCTGAACTGTGCTTCCACGGGCTGTCCCTGGCCTGTGTCAGGCTCCACAGACTGGGCTGTCCCCGGCCTGTGTCAGGCTCTATGGGACCCTGCGGGAGCTCAGGTCAGGAAACACCTGCAGGTAGTCAGTGGATGGACTCCTCCAGCTCCACTCCTCCTCACTGAGCAGTGAAAACTAAGCCCGTGGATGCAGCTCAGTTGCTCGTGCACTTTCCTAGTATGTGGAGGCCCTAGGCTCAATCCAAGCATTATATAAATAGCATGGCATGTAGGCATGTAACCCCAGAATTTGGGAAGTAAAGGCAGGATTCTCATAAGTTTTAGGTCATCCTACTCAATATATAATGAGTATGAGGCCAGCCTAGGATATATACAACCATGTCTCAAAAAAAAAAAAAAAAGAATGGTGATGGAGGACTCTCATTGGTTAATAAACTGCCTTGGCTTTTTGATAGGGCAGGATTTAGATAGATGGAGTAGACAGAACACAAGGCTGGGAAGAAGGGAAGTTAGACAGATTGCCATGCCTCTCCTCTCTGAGACAGATGCCATGGAGCCAGCCACCAGGTCAGACATGCTGAATCTTTTCCGGTAAGCCATCACCTTGTGGTGCTACACACATTACTAAATATGGGTTAAAGCAAGATATGAGAATTAGCTAATAAGAGGCTGAAACTAATGGGCCAGGCAGTGTTTAAATGAATACAGTGTGTGTGTTGTTATTTCGGGTGTAAAGCTAGCCGTGCGGGAGCCAGACGGGATGAAAAACAGGCCTGCTCGCCTCATCACTGCAGAATGGTGTATGGGGACCCACCTCTCCCACAGGGTATAGAGCCATTATCCCCTGATAGGGAAAGGAGTGCAGTCGCTTGTAGGGTGTTCTCAAATCCCAGAAACAACCTGGTAAAACTCAGTGGGACACACACACACACACACACACACACACACACACACGGTGTGGGGACTGGAGAAATGGCTCAGTGGTCTGCTCTCCCAGACGTCCCAGGTTTGATTCCCAGCACCCATATGGTGACTCACAACCATCTGTAACTCGGGTCCCAGAGGATCAGACACCCTCTTCTGGGCTTTCTCAGGCACTACACACATGCATACACAGGTAAAGATAAAAGTAAAAAAGGTGAGCGAGAAAGAGATGAGGCAGGAAGACGAAGGGATGAATGGGCACAGAAGGGAACCAAGGAAGGGTAATGGGCTGAATATAGTTGCCATACATTATGTACATGCATGAAAATGTCATAATGCACCCATTATTATGTATAATATGTGTAAGTAAAATATTAAAAAGAAACTATCAGGGCTGGAGAGATGGCTCAGAGGTTAAGAGCATTGCTTGCTCTTCCAGAGGTCCTGAGTTCAATTCCCAGCAACCACATGGTAGCTCACAACCATCTGGAATGAGACCTGATGCCCTCTTCTGGGCTGCAGGCAGAATATAGGCAGAACACTGTATACATAATAAATAATAAATCTTAAAAAAAAGATTTTAAAAAAAGAAACTATCAGAGTAGATGTAACATATTGTCACTTATACCTGTGCCCTCCCTGGCATCCCTGCTCAACATTTGGTCCCCACAAAAAGCGGTGTGCATCTGTCCCTAGCTGAGACCCCCTTCCCTCCAGGCAGGTGCCACCCCTGCTAGTCTTTTCAAGACATCGTTCTAAAAGGTTTCCACACCAGGGCGGGCCACACGCACTCTCCCCGGCAGCTTTACAGTTTCCCTTTGAGGCTGCCTAGGGACTGCGCTAAGGTGGTGTCTCCACGTGAGGGCAGAGCGTGACTGGATGGATTTGTGCACCCATGTGTGCGTCCACCCCCACTCTTGGGCACGTTTACACTCTGCACGAGCCTGTTATTGTGACCTTATTTCACCCTCCTTGCCATCCAGTTCTGTTCCTTAGAAACTTCTCCAGTCCTCTGCTTGCTGAGCTCTGAACCCTGTCCAAATAGGATCCTTACTGCACCCAACCTCAGTAAAGGACACGGTGACCTACGTGTGGCAACATTCTCCTCCTGGCTGCCTGGTACCTCTGCCGACCACACCTTTCTCCTGAGGCCTCTTTGGCTTCCAGGATCCCTAGTATTTTTTCTGCTTCCGAGGTCCCATTCCCTTTGCTGGACGTACGAGGTTCTTGCTTTGGGCTTCACTTCTCCTCTATGCCGTCTCAGCTGTGTGTGGGTATGTATGTGCATGTGTACACACATGTGCATGCCACAGCTAGAGTGGAGGTCAGAAGAAACCAAGGGAGGAAATTTCTCTCCCTCTACCATGTCCTTGGGTCCCAGGGATTGAACTCAAAACAACAGGCTTGGCACCAAGAATGTTTCCTGGCTGAACCATCTCCCGGGGTTCTTTGCACCCATAATCCCAGCAGTCCCTCATCAGGCAGGCTTCTCCCCAACTTCCTGCCACTATGGAGACATCTCTTCCAGCTCCTTTCTTGGTTCTTTCCAGCTTCCAGGTACTTAGCCTGAAACTTTGGACTCTCCTCACACACCCAAAAGAGTGGAATCCATGCACTATGTAACCCCTCAGCCGTCACCCCGACCACTACAGTAGGTTGTTCTGCTTCCTTTGCAGTGGCCCCTCAGCAACCATTCAGAGCTGAGAGAGTGACCCATGTGCCCTCTCTGCTCAGAGCCCTCCTGCTTAGTCTCTCAGCGTTCTGGGTCCTAGTACTTGCCTGTAGTGGTCCTCGGTTCATCCTCCCTTCCCTGCTTCCCTCACTGTGCCCTCACCAGCAGCCCAGCTGCCCATGCAGACCCAGCAGCTTTTACCCTGGCAAGGGACAAGCTCTCCACAAGGGAGGAAAGTGTGCCTTGGGGGGTCAGGTCTCAGCAAACACATATCAGGATCAAAGGTCAAACTCTTTGTCCAGTTAGCAAAACTTTCTGTTTTATCTCCAACCCCACCCTAACTCTGGGGCCTCCTTTGACTCTTTGGGAATCATGTCACTTCATGACTATCTACAGTGTCACCTGGGTAGCCCTGAAGGGCATCAATGACATGTTGGGGGTGGGGTCATGGTTGGTCTCGGCACAATCGTAGACCTTGCTGTGGTCCCTACAGATGTGGGCAGGATGTTCACAGCACTGGAATCCTTCATGCCAGGGCAGTTTGCCCAGCAAGCCTCTCAACCAGAGCAGTGGGCAGGTCTTGAGGAGGGGTGGTGTCAGTTGTCACAGGCTGCTCCGTGCAGCAGCACTGAAACAGGACAACTTTGAAGGAGCAAGAATATCCTTCTTATAGTTCCAGGCCAGGGAGCAGGGAGCCAGAGAGGAGAGAGAACTGAGGGAGACCGAAAGGTGGAACTTTCATCAAGTGGCCTCTCTAGAAAAAAACCATCAGCCATTGCTGGGGGTCAAAGCCTGGTTTACTACCTCTCAACACGGTTGCACTGGGGACTTGGTGTCCAATGCATGAGCCCAAGGGTCAAGTTCAAGCCACGGCAGTGACCTTGGGAAAAAGGCAAGCTGCTGAGGGTAGGGACTGTTTGGTGCCGTGATGGAGAAAGCAACAAAGTTGTCTGCCACCTAAGAGCCACAAGGCAGGGAATGGGTCTTGGTGACAGGGTCAGCTTTCAGACATCAGCTACCTGCCTCTGGTCTCTCTCCTCTCTGGGGACTTAATGTGTGGCTCAGGATGGCCTTGAACGAAAGACTATCTGCCTACCCAACTTTCAGAGCTTCCAGCCTACTGTGTCTCTCCTCCCCAGGGTCTTGCCACGTGACTCAGGATGGCCTTGAACTGAAAGACCCCTTTAACAGAAAAAATAGAGCCAAAAATCTAAGCAGGGAGAGAAGAATCAAAAATCTAGATTAGCCGGTTCAGTGACTAATTGCAGGAACTAGCTGAAGATAAAGTTAGATCATAATCTTGAGAATAAACAGGGAGTTACCCCTTGTGATATCACTGGTATTTTCGGAATTTTATGGTTTCTTCCCTTAAATACTCCTCCCAGCTACTCAGGGTCGAACTATCTACCCCTGCCTGGGAAATGCGTCTCGGCCCCAGGGCACTGGTTCCTGTCCTGTCAATAAACCTCGTGATTGCAGCAAGGACGGTCTCTCGTGAGTTCCTGGGGAGTCTCCCTGATCTGGAGGTCTTTCAGAACTAATGGCAACCCACCTCTCCCAGACGGTTAATGCTAGTTATGTGTCTCTACATCATCCTACCCAGTTCACTGGCTCTCAGGGAGCTATATTATTATTATTATTATTATTATTATTATTATTATTATTATTATTATTTTGTTTATTAGAGACAGGGTTTCTCTGTAGCTTTGGAGCCAGTATTATTTTTGTGTTAGGCCTAAACTAACAAGCAAAATAACTTTTTCTAGCTTTACCTGCACCCCAGGTCTGTAGCCTACATTCATGCTCCTGTCTCAGCAGGTAAGGTCCACAGGACTAGCTGTGGCCACTTACTTCAGCCTCTCTTCCTGCTCTCTAGCGCAGGTTCCTTCTGAATACCCTTCTGGAAAGTTCCTTCGGCAAACCACCTGGACATTTTGGCTAAATCCCTGCACACACAATGCTTCTGAGTGGTGGAGAGGTGGAGTCAGGCTGGACTCAGAGTCCTCTGGGAACGCCAGCGGGGAGAGGAAGTCAGACTACAACAGGGAGGAGTCCCTGAAGCCAAGGACCCCGTGGTCTCGCAGCCTGTGTCCTTTCCCCGCCTTACACACTGCTGGGGAAGGAGCTAAGCCTCACCTTAAGCTCTGGAAAAGCAGAATTGGGTAAGGAGTCACGTGACAAACCGCCAACGCCCTCTTCCCATGTCTCCCTAGGATGGAGGAGGAGCTGAGGGCTCCCAAAGGTCATTCACTTTGCCACACTTCCCCTCATCTTGAGCATCTTGAAGAAGAAAACTTGAAGAAACAGAGACGACTTGTTGACAGCTGAGGCCTGGGAAAGAAAGGCTTGGACCCCCAGCCTAGTGCTCCCTGGCTTCTCCCTCCTGACCGTGACTGGGGGCTGCCATGGATCTCCTAGGAGTTGGTTTAGTCTACAAGGTGACACCGTCTTGAGGTGGTGAGGGGTCCTGGGATCACAGCTGGCAGGCTGGTGTAAACATGTTTTGCAGTCTCGGTTACAAAGATGCCTGCACACCGAGCTGTCTGTCCTCTCTCTACTAGAATTGTTTATCTGGCCTTCTGGGGTATAGGGTTACAGGATGCCCCCCAAAGTGTGCAGGTGTGTGTGAAAGTGTGGGTTTGCCTGGGGTTCTGGGCAGATGCCTGCTTGGGTTTGCTCAGCGAACCCAGGTGAGACAGACTTCAGCCTAGTTAAGTCCCTCAGCCCCTGCCTTGGCAGGGCCACAGCTGTCAGGAACAGAGGAGCCAAGATGGAACAGCTAAGACATTCTGGGAGCATACAGAAGAGCCTGTGAATGGAATTTGGGACTTCTTCACCAGGAAGGTCCTGGCCTCGGATAATGTGGGGATAAGGAGATCCAAGGCCTAGGTGTAACAGTTAGTGCTTTCGGAATGGACTTTGAGCTCCTAAACCTCCCAGTCAGGACCTCAAGCTCCAGGGTCCTTTGTGGGAAGGCTAGGTGGCCTGCCCAGTTCCTCCTGAGTGAAAAACAGCCTAAAATGCCAGCTTCGTTTCCAGAAAACGACTCTTGCTTCAGTTGAAGAGTACGCTAGTCAGCCCACGCCTCCGGCCAAATACTTGGCCCTCACAAACCCAGCTCCAGGCGACTGCCCGGACTCGCCCCGCCCCCGTCATGCCCCGCCCTCCAAGCTCCGCCCCGTCCCCGGCCTCTCTCACCCTCCACCCTCGCGCCCCTAAGTTTCTCCGAAGTTTTCCGCGGGCCCAGCTGAGCGCCCCGCCCCTTGGCCCGTGACGCAACAATGGTGCAGCGCCGCGGCCAATGGGTTGCGGCGGGGGCCGGCAGCGTGAGCCAATGGAGGCGGCGGCCTGTCCCGCGGTGCTGCCCGGCCCCGGCCGCACTGTGCCGCCCGCCGCCCGCCTCTGGGCCGCACCGGCACCAGCACCCGGAGACCCGGTCGCGGTGAATCAGAGTGTGGCGGGCGCGGGCGGCGGCGGCTCTCTCCACGTCCGGCATCGTGGGATCACCATCTGCTCGCCGGTGCACGGACGGCGCGCTCCGACTCGCTGCAGGGACAGGGGCGTGCGGCTTGGTGAGTCGCCTGTCCCGGGCGTCCCCGCGCGCAGGTGCAGCCCCGATCCTGGCCATTGGCCAGCAGACACTCGGGCGCGCCCCGGAGCCGCCGCGGTCGAGGTCGGTCGGTCCTTGCCGGAAGGGTCAGGAAGGATCTGGCCGGCGGCCCAACCTCCAGTCACGGAGCCGCGGCCGTGACTCTGCCCAGTGACGTGGGGCGGCCGAACTTTACGTAACCCACCCTGCACCCCACGCGTGCCCACACTACACCTGGGGCGCGGGGGCCCAGGCTCGGGAAGGCGCTGCAGTCATGGCATCGCCCCAGAGGGGCGGCTGCCGCAGCTCACTCCTTAGTGCGCACCTCTGCAACCCAATTACCACGAATGGTCGTGATACACAGTGTATGGACAAGGCCCACTCGCCGTCCCGTGTCCCTTGTGACCTAGGGCTTTATCCTTGCCCGAGGTGGCAGGGCACTTGGGCCGGGCTGGGTTGGTGGCCAGGGCTCAGGTTGAGGGCCCAGGGCTGAGGCAGGGTTTAAGCCGGGGTCTGCAGTGTCTGGAATGGGCCCCAAACAGAACACAGGAGACCTAGACTCTTATCTTGGCCCAGCCTGACTTGGTGACTGACCTTGGACTAGCTTGTCCTCTGTTGAAAAATGGGGTGGCAGTACTGGCCTCATGTGAATGGACCTGGCGTGGACTGCAGATAGTAAACCCTCCAATCCTTCTTTTGACTTCACCTTTTCTCTCCTCCCAGGAGCTCATTCCTGATGGGCAGGAAAAGTGTTTGTGGATGAAGGACCAGAGCCACTCCCCTACTCGGGCTCCTGGGCGCACTGGCCGCCACCGGCCACCATTTTCTTGCTGGTGAGGAAGCTGGGGTCTGGTGCGGCAAAGTGAAAAACTGCATCTGTAGAACCCAGGGCCGTCTGCAGGAACCGGGTAGGTCTGTGTGAATGAACAGTTACATCCATGACCTTCTTGGAAAGAAGCTCTCAAGGGTATTCTGCTGGGAGCCAGGGTAGAAGTGGAGTTGGGGATAGGTTTGAGGCCGGATGAGTTGGGCTCCGCTGCTAGCGCTATGGGCATGAGTCTTGGGTCACATGGATTCCTCTTTATTTGCAGTTGGCGGGACCTGGCTCAGCTGCAGAGGGTTGGGAGACTTGAAGGCCCCGGCAGGTCCAGCCTTCTCTAGCAGAAACTAGAGAGACGGGGTGCAGATGTAGAAATTCAAGCACGACTCTGGACCTAGGAGAGAACAGAGCTGGGGGCAGTGACTAGTAGAGGCGAGATTGGTGATGGGCAAAGGGGCTCTGACAGAGGCATCAAAGACTGAGGGTGGGTGCCATTTCTCAGGCTGAGGGAGTTGTGACCAAGGCTTCACTTGGCTCCTTCGCCCCCACAGGTTGGTCTGGGTGGTGTGACCCATGCTTTAAGGCCAGGAGACTCCCAGAGACCAGCATGCCATGGGACGCCAGGCCAGGACGCAGTGCCAATGGTGCGCCCGAGGGCGCAGGCTCAGCTCGTTTGCGGGTGCAGAAGCAGTGCCGGAAGTCGTCCTTCGCCTTTTACCAGGCAGTGCGCGACCTGCTGCCGGTGTGGCTACTCGAGGACATGCGTGCCAGCGAGGCCTTCCACTGGGACGAGCGCGGGCGCGCCACCGCCTATTCGCCGTCGGAGGCCCTGCTGTACGCGCTTGTGCACGACCACCAAGCCTATGCTCACTACCTGCTGGCCACCTTCCCCCGGCGCGCCCTCGCTCCACCTAGTGCGGGTTTCCGCTGTTGCAATGCACCCGGACCGCATGTGGCACTGGCGGTGCGCTACAACCGCGTGGGCATCCTGCGGCGCATCCTGCGAACTGTGCGGGATTTTCCACTCGAAGAACGCATGCGCCTTCTGGACCGACGTGGTTGCAGCCGTGTGGAGGGTGGTGGCACGTCGCTGCATGTGGCCTGTGAGCTTGCACGCCCCGAGTGCCTCTTCCTGCTGCTTGGCCATGGAGCTTCTCCAGGCCTGCGAGATGGTGGTGGCTTTACACCATTGGAGCTGCTGCTGCGCCAGCTGGGCCAGGACGCCAGCTCAGTCCCGACTGCTGCTGAGGCCGCCTCTGCCAGCGTCAACGCTGCCACCTCCAGCACTACTCCGCCTGGGGAGCTATGTCAGCGCCGCCTGCTGCTGCTTGACCTGCTGGCACTGTACACCACGGGGGGTGCTGCGGGCCCAGCTCGATGTGAGCTGTTGGGAGACCGGCTACGCTGGCAGAAGCTGCTGGGTGAGGACAAGTTCCAGTGGCTAGCAGGGCTGGCGCCACCCTCCCTCTTTGTGCGAGCTATGCAGGTGCTGGTAACCACCATCTCACCCGGCCGCTTCCCTGAGGCCTTGGATGAGCTGCCTCTACCACCCTTTTTGCAGCCATTGGACCTCACGGGCAAGAGCTAGACTCAGGGGCACCCTTGGCACTGTATTTGGGGACAGAAGTATTTTTGAGAGTATTGTACCCAGCACTTTACATATATGGATCTCTGACTGTACAGAAGAACCTGCCTGGTCTGTCGCATGCATTTGGGCTAGGGCTGCCAAGTCAGGCAGGCTCTTAAGAGAGCCTTGGCTCTCACACTCCTGCTCAAGTGCACTGGCTCCCTGCTCAGCTAAGGATATGGGTGAGGACCTGGAGTCTAGGGGAGGTGACAGCTGACCCAAGCAGGAGAGGAGCGGGGACAGAGGGTGGGGACTGACAGGACTGAGCAAGAGGACAGAATGTGCTGAGGCCGAGAGCACAGGCTTGTGTAGTTCTGACCTGCCCTGTGCTGTCGGCCTCATGAATGGCCCATGGAGTTGGACTTGATTCTGTGTCCAGGATGAGCAGGGCTGAGCAGGCAGCTGTGACAGGAGTTGAGAGGAGGAGCCAGGCCGTGTGTGTTTGTAGTATCTCACTCTGAATCATAGGTTTCCCCACCCCGGCCTGGAATTGGCCCTGTCGTCCCCTTTGCCCTCAGGATTGGCAAGTGCTCGCCCTGGGCCTCTGTGCTCAGCTCTGGCACTGTACCTGCTCCACCACGGGCTGAGGGTTCCCAGCATTCTGTCCCATCAGGACCAGGAGTGCCTTCCAGGCCTCCTGCCCAGCCCCAGGGATGGGCTCCCCCCCCCCACGCAGTGGATGTCATGTGGTGCCTATGGGGCTCAGGGCTGGTTGTCATCACCCTAGTGAGCTTCTTGGCGAGCCTGGAGAGCTGGCTTCTGCTGGGAACTTGTGAAGATTGGAGGCTTGTTATGAATGCACCATCATCTTTCAGGACGGGGTGGGGTGGGGACCGTGACTGCAGAGCTGGTCTCACACCCTGAGGAACTTCAGGACTGGGGAGGAGGGCCGGAGCACCCTGCCCAGGGATTTCGCTGGACTGTGAAATTCAACCTCTGTGGCGTGGACTTGTGGGCCATGATGTGCTGCCAGGAGTAGAAGCCAGCGGTCTGCTGAATTGGCCAGCCTGGCTGGGGCACCTGCTGCTCAGTGCTCCTGAGTACAGCATGCCTGGGGGTGGAAAAGTCCGGGGTACTGGGCCACAGAAGGGAGGGTGGAGAGAGCCTGGCATGCAGGAAGGGCCCTAGACCTCGCTACCTCTGTTCTGGGCCCTACTATTACTGCCAAGGGATTTTAGGCCATTTCTCAGGACTGAAAATGTGACACACACCCCCTACCAATTCCAGAAGTGGGGCAAGAAGTTACCACTGGGTACAGATCCTACATCTAGATCGGAGCTCTGCTTCTGCCTGACTTGCTTCTCTGAGCCCTGGCAGTTGTGGGTGATGGATGCTAATGTCTTCCCCAATTCCAGGTTTGACCCATTCAAGGTTAGTCCCCCTGGACTTCTGGGAGGTTCCAGGTCCAGATTAAGGGTGTCATTGATGATGTTTCTGTATTTGCAGTAGCTCCTGGGGGAGCCTAGAAAGCTGGGCCCCTGTTGAGAATGCTGACTTGCCCTTGTGTCTCCTTAGCCCAGTGCCCTTTGGGGTCTGCTGGTGAGGGCTAGGTGCACTGTCTCCTTCAGGTAGACAGACTGCTTTGTTGAAGGCCTCTCCTGAGCTGCCTGGTCTGGAGGAGGGGCAGTGCACTATTTAGGCCTTGTGGTGGCATCAGGGAAGATGCAGGGTGGAACCTTGTGGGAGGAATTGGCACCATAGGGCGAGGATCAGGCCCAAGAGGGGTGGCTTGGCTCACGGTGACAAGCACATAGGTGTCATGGTAGTCACCATTGCTGATTGGGCCCCAGCTCCTGTGCCTTGGGTGGGTACAAAGACAAAGGAAGACTCACTTGGGACACTGATTTGGTGGGGCCTCACTACTGGGAGGGGTGGAGAAGCCTCGCCAGCCTCCTCAGAGGATGGTCTGCTTCCTGTTCCAGATCTGCTGTCACATCTGTGCTTTGGGAAGCAGAAGGCCTGGAGAGGTGGCGCCTCTCTGATAAGCAAAGCCTCACTTATCGGGTGGTAGTTTCTGAGAGTGGAAGGGTGGGTGGCCCCAGTGTGTGGCTTATCTGTCCCCTAGGCTCCCCAGCCCCAGGAAGGGCCACCTTGTTGGGTGTTGCCACCCTGGCCATGAGCGTGCGGTACTGAGCAGATCTGGAGGGGGCTAGAGCCTGCCAGGCTCTGTGCTGACATCCATTACCAGTTAGTAGGAGGTGACCTTGGTGGCTCAACAAGATCAAGTCTGTTCTTCCCTTGGTTTATTTGCTCGCTTCATGAAATTTCACCTTTCACCGATGTATCCTGCCCCAACAAAATGTCAAATGTGTCCCCGGGAGATCTGTACTGCATCCCAGTTAGTTCAGGAGCTAGATTTTTCTGACCCCTGATGCCTGTTTGGATGGACAGTGAACCTGAGCCACAGTGAGGCTCATTACTGAGTGCATCTCCTGGACTTGGAAGGGCAGGTCTGCCCTGGTGCTGTGGCCTGCTGCCGCCTCCATCCGTGGCTTGTGTCACTTTCCACGCTGACTCCATCTGCTTTAACCTTGGCTTCGTTTCTGTGCTAGTCGCAGCATGGGCGACAGGTCTGTACATTGCTTCAAACCCTTTACAGACAAGGTGGCTCCCCAGGAGGCAGGAAGGAAGCACATGCCATGCTGGAGTCCTGTCCACTAACTGCAGACCACCATAGTAGTGCTTGGCTGTGATCCCAGCACAGAGGATCAAGAGTTTATAGCCAGGGGCTGGAGAGATGGCTCAGTGCGTAAGAGCACTGGCTGCTCTTCCAGACCCACGCTCAATTCCTAGCACCCACATGACAGCTTAAACAGTCTATAACTATTTCCAGGGGATCTGATGCCCTCTTCTGACCTCACCTTAGACACCAGGCACATATGTGGTGCACAGACTTACATGGGGGCAAAACACACACCAAATAAAGCTGAGCATGGTGGTGCACACCTGTAATCCCAGCACTCACTGGGTAGAGGCAAACAGTTCAAGGTTATCCTTGGCTACTTCGCCGGTTTGAAGTCAGCCTTAGTTATGTGAGACTGTCTCAAAAAATTATCAAGGTCAGCCTAGGCTACATAATGAGTTCTAGGCTACTCCTGACCCTGTTTCTGTTTCAAAAAAGTAAACATCAGTAATTGGTACTGGTGCCCCTCCCCCACCCTTTGATGACTGGCTTTGACTATAAAAACTTGAGATTTGACTTCTGCATGATAAAACACAAAAGCATCAATTTGTAACTTGATGAGTTATGACTAATGTCTGCACAGATGTAACCACTGTCCCAGTCAAGGGGGAAGTGGAAATTTCTACCTCCAGTGAAATCTAGACATTTAATTTTTTTCCTGTCGAGGTGGCTCAGTGGGTAAAGGTGCTTGCCACCCAAGTCTGGAATCCTGAGTTAATCCCTGGAACCTATGTAAAGGAGAAAGGACACAGGACTGACTCCACAAAGTTGCTCTCAGACTTGTGCTAGCATGACATCCACACACATACGCACAAAACATACAAATGAACACTGGGATTGTGGGGGAAAAAAGTCCATGCCTGCACATGGCTAGGCTCCTGTGGAGAGACACTGGTCACACTGCTCACTGCCAGCTGTCTGCCCAAGCACCTTGGTGTTTTCTTACAGAGATTTTTTTTCTTTTTTTTTGGGGGGGGGGGTTGGAGGGTGAAGGATAATGCTGGGGAGGTGGAACCATACTATGCCAAGTGTTCCACACTGAACCATACCCCCACCCCACAACTCAGTATTTTTAAGATTGCCATGGTAAGGGCTATAGAAGTAGTTCAGCAGTTAAGAGCACTGGCTGCTCTTCCAGAGGACTGGGGCTCAATTCCCAGCACCCACATGGCAGCTCACACCTTCTGTAACTCCAGTTCCAGGGGACCTGGCACTCTCACACAGAAATACATGCAGGCAAAACACCAATGCACATAAAAACAAATCATTAAAAAAAAATCACCATGGTATAAGCATTTCCCAGTATTTTATTTTTTTATTTTTATTTATTTTTTTATTTTTTCGAGACAGGGTTTCTCTGTAGCTTTGGAACCTGTCCTGGAACTAGTTCTTGTCTCGAACTCACAGAGATCCATCTGCCTATGCCTTCCGAGTGCTGGGATTAAAGGCGTGCGCCACCATCGCCCGGCTCAGCATTTCCCAGTATTTTATGAAGAAGATTTTAAAAATTTGTGTAGTGTTGATTTTGTGGTATTTGACTCAAGTACTGTTAATACTGAAAAATTAAGAGAATTGAGTTTCTAAAATTAAATTTTATTTAGTTTTGAAATAAATAATACATTTAAATGTCTCAACATTCAAAGGATAAAAAAGACACAGACTTGGAAGCAATCACTGGCCAGCTGCTTGTCCCAAGTGAGAACTTGTCTCTGCCCCTCCTGAAGGGCGAGGCACAAGAAGCACCCCCACCACAGTGTCCTCTTCTCTCTCTCTGTAAACCACGCTGTCCTGACAGGTCAGAAGAGTTTCACCATGAGACCCCTGTGGGCCCCACAGTATGCCCTGCAGGCACACATCCTGTGGCCTTACAGTGTCACCTTTTGTTTTATTCTTCGTTGACGTTCTGAGAACTGGACCTAGGCGCAGCAGCGTGCTCGGCCAGGGCTATACACACACATCCCAACTGACGGTTCTCGATAGCTTCTCAGAGGAGGCCGAAGTGAGGCTTTTGGATGGAAGACCCTTCAGAGGCTTTCCCAGAAACGTTTGTGCCTATGGGTTTAGACAAGTTCCTACAGTGAACATTCAACATGGGGACCACACTTGTGGCGATCATGTCCCTTTCTAAGTTTGTTAACTTTTAAGTTTAGTGTTTTCGAGTCAGGCTCTTGCTGTGTGGTCCAGGATGGTCCGGAAGCTGTGGCGGTCTCGACAACTGCCTGAGTGCTGGAATGCAGGCGCGCTCTGGGTCCCTGCAGGGTTTCTGGTCTGTGCTGTAGTGTGCATGCTCAGTTCATCACTACTAAGCCACATCTCCAGCCCCACACGGATTGCTGACTTACAGGTTCTACACTTTAATGTGTAAAAATCTCCATATGGATTTTGTGTGGTTGTCCCAGCATTTGGGTGTACAAAGCACTTGCCCTCCGGAAGGCAAAGGCAGGTTTTCCATGCTAAATGCAAACAGTAGGCATGGCAGCTGTGCAGTTGTCTCCTTCCACCTGCAGTGCCCATAGAGACAGATACTGACTGCAGGGTGCGGCCTGGCTGCTTGTGGTGTAGGCCCAACCATGTCTGGGCTGTACCTGGCATGCTGGCACCAGCACAGGTCAGCAGATTCACCAAGCTAGGTCCTGGCCCATGTTCACTGTGGGATTGTGAATAAGGTACCTAGCCTCTCTAAGGCTCGCTGGCAACCATGCTCTCCTTCCTGGGAGGGGACAAGCTAGGAGACCTGAGCAGGAAATCGGGGTATATGTGGACACTACCATGATTTTAAGAATTCCCCTGTCTAAGAGATCAGTGGGGATTCTGAAAGTGAGCTATACTCAAAGACTTCATTGCATGGAGTCTGACATCTTAGCAGGACATGGTGGTGCACACCTGTAATCCTAGAACTTGAAAGGTGGAGGCAGAAGGATTAGAAAAAGCCATCTGTGGCTAGCTTCATGGTGGAGGCCAGCCTGGGACTCATAAAACTGTCTCAAAACAACAAAAGGCTGACGTCCGAGGACAGCCCTTCATTCTGCCTTCTTTGGGGGCATTCTCTCTAGGGCTGCCAGTGGGTGTGTCCATCTGTGGAATAGTCACTGCCCACTATACCACCCGGGGAAGCTGGCTCAACACCATCCAGGTTCTGAGACCAGGCAGAGGTGCTCTGCTGCAGAGTGGCTGGGCTGGGCTTCTGCGGGCCACCCCGCTCAGTCACTATACTCAACATTTGAGAAAAGGCTAAGATTCTGCATGATCTCAAAGAACAACACAACAAAACAAAACCAAAAAGAAAATCATATAAAGCACAGAAGCTCAAAGTAGTTTAAAAGTGTCTGTTTAACTTGGGTTTAATTGCACTACTGTCCCGTGGGCTTAGTGGGGTGCTGCCATTGTGAGGGGCCAGGCAAGGCCCTCCGCTGTCAACAAAGTTTATAACTAATGCAGCCAAGGCTCTCAGCAGCTCCTCATTGCTCAGACCTGGGAGCCTCTGCTTCATGACTGCTGGGGCCTTGACCTGGTACTGGGGTCCTGACACATGCTTAGTGGAAAACAGACATCAAGTAACTGCCTGGACCACGTGAACTAAAAAAAAAAGGCAGCCAGCGTGGAGTAGTGACAGGGACCTCCTGGGTGGGGGCAGCAGGCTCAGGGAAGGACACACAGTGGACAGCCTGCCCTGAAGCTCAGATGCCTGAGGAAAGAATGCCGCTGTCCCAGCTGTGATTGGAACATGGCACCTGTGAGCAGGAGGCACTGTTTCCACCTGCTGGGGAAGTCAATGCTATGCCCACTGAAGACACTGGCTACTCTTGGGTTAAGGACATGATAGGGGATGGCCACGCCTGCAAAGCTATAGCCAAGACAAGGTGGACTTAGGATAAACCTCCTGAAGGAACAAAAGACCTTCACTGTTTCCAGAAGATAGATCCACCTTCTGTTTGGAGGTTGCATCTCAAATGAGGTATCTTATTCAGGTCTGTGACATGACAATGAGAGGTGATTACTACATCATCTGGAGGTGCCTGGTTTAGGGTGCCCCCTAGCCCACTAGTCAAAAGTCTTCCCCAAGATGTCTCCAGATCAGTTCAGCCCCAGGTCTGACCAGCACCCTGCGCTGGACTAAATGGACCATGTGGGCAGGAGGTGGGCAGCTACCCTGATGGGCAACATGATGTGGCGAGGGTGTGTGCGTGTATACCCTTACCCTGCACAGTCCAGTACCCCTATCCCGGACGGGTACTTCCCACCTGTATCTCTCGGAGAGATGTGAGGGAAGCTGTGAGGAAGTCAACACTGTCACCAGACACATCCAATGACTGTAGCTCTGTGTGCAGGCCTGTTTGGCTGGGGTTCTGGTATGGACATGTGCCCGACTCTTCCTGGCTTTGACTCATCTGCCTGTGGCGGTGTCCCTGTTGGCCCCCACACCAGCATCTGGAGTTGCTGAAGAGAATTTACTGTGGTGCACAAGTAACTAGTGCATGCAACGGAGCAGCAGCAGCCACTGCGCCCACTTGGAGGTGACCTTGGCAAGATGTCAAGGCGCCGCTGCTCCAGCGACAGCTCCCGGTGCGCGGCTGAGGCTGTGAGTTCTGGATGGGACGGAAACAAGACAGACGAACGTCCGTGTGGTGTGTCCAGCCTGGTGGAGGAGGCACGCCCATCAGCGAGCCACTGGCTGCCTGGGGCTCCTTCAGATGACCTCCCACTCGTCCTCCAGGTCCTCAGGGTGGGAGGTGACTGCCTGGCTGTTCTTCTGGGTACTGTGCGAATGGCTGAACGTCTTTGTCAGTCGCTGGAGAAGATAGCCAGGGGAGCCCACTGCCCACAGCTCATCTGATGAGGTCACTGCAAAGATGACAGCCAGTCACAGTCTTGCAAACCACACAGTCTGAGACAAAACACATTGCTGCTGAGTAGGGCCCTGGTCCAGTCTGGATTTGGTGACATTCTGGCTCAGAGATGGGAAGAGCCAGTCATTTCCCGACTTGAGCTTTGTTCACTCAATTTAATTTTTTCCCTTTTTTTTTGAGACTCACATTGTATCCCAGATTGGCTGGAACTCACCATGTAGCCTAGGTTAGCCTAGAACTCACAACAATCTCCCCCCACAGCCTTTCGAGTGCTGGGATTACAAGTGTACGTAGCTGCACCAGCAGTTTGTTCCAAGCAGGGCAGCACCTGTTCCTGTCAGGTGACTTCAGAACCCATGTCTAGCCCTCCCACAGGTGGCCTTGTCCTTGGTCTGGTTGTAGGATATGGAGCTGAGCTGGGCAGCTCTTTCCATATGCACCCCCCCCCCCCCAGGAGACACCAAGTTCCCAGCACCTGCCTGTGAAACATGAGACACTTCCAGGAATTTTCTTCCAGTAGTCCCCTGCAGGATTTTTGTCTGTGATGCCATAGCGGCGGGCGAGGTCACCATTTGGACAGCGGGCCCACACGGTCCTGGTGCTCAATGCCAGCTGGCAGGCCTGTAACCCTGTGGGCAAACTGGGTATCAGCTCATCTCTGGAAGACACTGGACAGTGCACCCTTCCCAGTGCTGCTTTCGCCAGACATTGTGCTGGTCACCAGGACTTCTGTACGGTGACACTGTATGGTTCTGGCACCAAGGGAGAAGGTGCCCCAAGCAGGCTAGCCCAGCCAGATGGGCCTGCGCACTGAGAAAGCTGTATTCCCACTGTGTGGGACAATGGACACACTTTGGATTATCCCTACCTGGCACATGCTCCCAGTCTGTCCCCACGGGCATCTCCTCAGTGATTCCAGTTCGCACGTGCACATTCCATCTGCTATCCAGGGCCCACAGCATCTGGTCATTGGGGCTACAATGGACGCTGACCAAGGTGACCCCAGCAGGCTGGAAACAAGAAGGGACAGTCCTCAGAGAAGGGCAGGAGCTTTAGGGAGCCAGAGGCTCACCAGGAGCTGTACAGGCCAGCTCGGCATGCGGCTGGGTGGAGCCGCAGTCACAAACAGAAGAGGCAAAGTTGGGGTAGCTCCTTGGTGTTCTGCACTTGGCATTCAGTCTCACAGGAAAGAAAGACATTTACCAGGTGATCCTCATAATGTCACACAAACAAGATTATGGGACACCGTACCAGACAACTTCAGCTGATGCAGAGAGGCAGAAGTGGTCTGGATAAGGGAGTGACCGACATGAGAAGAAATGGAAGGTGGAACTGCAGCACACAGGACGGAGAAGCCGCGCTGGGATGACCCCAGCTGATGCAGCAGGTGGCTGCTACACGGGCAGAAAAGGCACTGCAGCTTGCTTGGGTACAACCTGCACCTGGTCATCCTAACGTTCACTAATAAGCACATGGACAGCCTCGCCTGGCCAGCTCACCTGGGCCCTGACGTCTACCTGGAGACTCTCCCTTAACTCTGAGTCCTCCTGCCGCACCTTCGCTGCAGGTGACATTTCCTGTAGTATGGGAGATGGAGGAGAGAATGCTGACAGGAGCTGGCCCTTAGGTAGGCGCCAGGCTGGCTGTACTGCTCCTTTGTGCAGGCCAGCATGCTATGGTGTGCTGTCAGCTCTTCACAGGCGAGAGCACATCCCTGCAATGTTGCTTGCTTTGCCGGAGCGGGCCACTCTGCAGAGTAACAAAGCCCCAAAGTTTTGGAGAGCAGAGTGATCTAGAGTCCAGGTGAATAACCAAAGCCTTGAAGGACTGACCGTCCCCTGTGCTGATGCTTCCCTTTTTGGACTCAGTTATCCCTGCTGCATGCCCTCTCAGGGCTCTAGTTTCCTGGGTTCTGGCCAGTTACTCTCCGACATGTGGTCTCTGCTCTGCACCTTGCTTCCCAGGATGTCACAAATGTGGTTATGATGCATGCTTCAAGCCACATTCCACTTAGCTCCTGTCATGATGTTGACATCACACCCCTGCTGCCTCGAGCCGCCAGACTCTCTCTCTCCCTCTGTGGAGAGCTACCCATCCCCGAATGTCTACTGAAGCACTCATAACCTGCCAACTTCTCACCCACTGGCCATTCCCAGTGGTGGCTTTCTACCCATCAACAGGTGCATCTGACTGGATGAGCAGGGCACCAAGTACAGAAGGAATATGAGGGTGGAGGGATAAGAGAAGGTAGATGCAGGCATCTGTGTTACATGGGTGGTAGGTAAAGAAGGGTTGTCAGAGTCGAGGCTGTAGAGTATAGGGTGTAGCAGGATGCCATGGGGCTCTGCAGGACACTGCAGTGTCACAGGGAACATAAAACAGCAGCAGAAGAAACCAGAGTCATTTCACAAGTCACCTTCTAGGCCTGCAGGGTCAAAGGGTACATATGCCACAGAAGGTCTGCCTATTCTAGATCTGCAGTTGAATGCCTATGGATCACCACAGGAGCTCAGTGCCTAGGCCTGCTGCTCATGCCCAGCTTTGCAGTGCCGGTTGTGCCCAAATAATACACTTTAGGGAGTCTCCTCTGAGCAATATGCACACAATTCCTATTTCTACCCCATAGTCTGGGATCATAGGGTACAGATCTTGAGGAGGGCTATTCTAGGTCAAGTCCCAGTCCTACAGGGTGACAGGCACAAGAGTAGGGATGGAAGAGGCTGTCCCACTATGCACTGGGCAGAGTGAGGAAGGCGGGCTGCTGGACCCCATAGCACTGACACAGAGGAGGGGTCCTGGGCCCAGCCTGCCCACACATCAGTGCTGCCTCTATTTACCATACTATCCATAAGCACATATGAATCTACAATTACAAACACTTCATACTGTGCATACAGAAGTTAAGCAGGGTGGAGAGACAGCTCAGGGGTTAAGAGCATTGTTCAGTTCCCAGCACCCACATGACAGCAGGTGCCATCTGACATCTGTCTGTAACTCCAGCTCCAGGAGATCTGACACCCTCACACAGACATGCATCAGGCAAAACATCAATCACGTAAAATAAAAATAAGTTCTTAAAAAGAACTTAAAAAGAGAAGTAAAAAGCTAAAATTTTGGCTTATTTAGCTTTAAAACTTCATATAAATTAAAAGAAAAAAGGAAGGAAGAGTACAAGTTGTACAATAGAGTAAATAATTTAAGAATAAGGACCAGGGAGGTAGCTCACTGGTAAAGGCACTTGTCACCAAGCCAAGTCCCAGGGCCCACATGGCAGAAGAAGAGAACTAACTCCGGCAAGTTGTCTCCTGATCTCACATGCATGCTGCAGCATGACCCCCTCCCACAAGACAGCTAAATGTAATAGCAATTTTTTTAAAATTCAAGAACAATATGGGAACATTAAGAGCCCACATAGAATCTTGGTGAGCTGAGAGAAGGAGTAGCTACCTGTGTGTGCACATGTACACACTTGTTAAGTGTCATTTAAAAGGCTACAGGATACAGGTGGGAGGAATCAAGGCCCCTTTCTGGAGCAGTTTAATTATAGCGATCAGTATGCTTAAATGTTTATAGATCAAAGGGACTGCTGTTGGCTAGAGCTTCCTTTAAATACAGTATAGTAGGGGATGCTGTCCCATACCCCCAAATGATAAAGCCCCAGGGTCATCCCTCATCACTAGAAACAACCAAGGCCACATTTTCTTCCTCCTAAGCACCCCCTTTTCAGGAGTAGCCATTTTCCCTATCATCAGGTTACAGATGATGTCACTGTGATCTAGACACAGCATCTCTGTGGACACCTTTCTAAGCTGAGAAGAAAAGCCCCAATGTGGGGTGAGGAAGCTGTTTGGGGCCACAGTGAGGGTTCTCAGGTCCTGAAATAAGAGGGTCACCTGAGCCAGACATGGTAGAATACACCTTTAGTCCTAGCACTCAGGAAGGAAGAGGCAGGCAAATCTCCGGGTTCAAGGCCAGCCTGGTCTACATAGTGAGTTCTAGGACAGCCAAGGTTGCATAGAGAAACCCTGTTTAAAAAAAAAAAAAAAAAAGAAAAAAAGGGGGGGGGTCCCTTAGGCATCAGGTGCAGTAGAGTTCTGCTCCATTTATATTAGGTTAGCTACCATAGACAAGGCCTGGTCCCAGTGTGTGTGTGTATGTATGTGTGTGTGTGTGTGTGTGTGTGTGTGTGTTCATGTGTTTCTAGGAAAATCCAGGACCCTGTGTATTCCAAGCAAACTCTCTACCACTGAACTATATCCCCAGCCCTAGGCTCTTTGACATAGGGTCATGCCATGCCAAGTTGGCCTTTAAATCATAATCTGCCCTGAGTGCTGGGATTTCAAGGTACAGCACCATGCCCAGCATGTATGAATTAGCACACTGGGCTTGGTACCTTCCCATGTGGCACACACCTGTGGGAAAGACTCTGCCTGATCAGCCACCATACAACAGTAAGACCACTGACTCCTCTGGAGAAGAGGTGCTGTGACAGGAGGCACAGCCACACCTGTCAGTGGAAAGGCACAGTCTGTATGTGTTCCCAGCCTGCTCACTGGCAGTTACCAGAGGCCATTTCCACCTGCTGTCACAGGCGACAGGCCCCGCTGGACAGGCTGTGCGGCTTGCTCCAGTGCTCCATGGCCCTGGTGCATGCTAAGTCCCACAGGTCGGGTAGTCCTCTGTGCCACTCACTCTCCCCCTGAACTGACAGGTCCCTAGGGAAGACAAGCCATGCTTTGTATTTCCCCTCAAATAGCTCCTGTGTCTAAGATTTTGCTGCTTGAGAAATGTTAACAAAATGAGTAGAGCAGAGGCGCGAAGCCTGGGGAAACCCAAACAATAACAATGGGCAGTACAATTAACTTCAACTGGAGAGCAAACAGACTCCTCCTAACACAGGCTGGCTCAAGATTCCATCTTGGCTCCAAGGTGACCCAGCTCCTTTACGTTCTGGGTAAGAAGAACGACAGCACTACGCCTGGAGCCACAGGGACTGGGCTCCCACCAGAGTCCTTCAAACTGCCAAGCTGAGGCTTTATCCCAACACGCCTCAGGAACAAGTGAGGGTGTGCAGGCGTACACACACACACACACGACTAAAAATTAAAAATATTCTAAGGGGGAAGACATAAAAAGCCAAACCACGCTCATACCTGAAATCCCAGCGTCACATCGTTCAGGAGACTGAGGCAGGGAGATCATCCGTCAGGGGCAGCCTGATGAGCCATATAGTGAGACCACCGTGAAAATGACAGAGTGAGCATGCTTTATTATTTCACTTGTTCCTGAGCCCAGCAGAGCAGCCTGAGGCCAGTGGCACCTTAAAGACTTCCTTTTCTTTCCCCTGGGGTTCCCTCTCCAACTTTCTCTCTTTTAACGTTTACTCCATTTGAAAGGTGACAGAGCCCTAAACTCTCCTTTTCCCAGAGGACTCAGAGTCTCTGCTGTGTACTCTGATGTTCGCAGGTTTAAGCCTTAGGACACTGAGGTGTATGGGTTCACCTACAGGCTCCATGGTGGTGGCACCTACATTTATTTGTTCCTTAGTCCCTTGTTTTCTCTAGCAAACCCTCTTCTGCTTTTGGTCTCTCCCTTCTTTTCAGAAAAGCTTGAAACCTAGATGCTAAAGCCAGTGGACTTCCCATCTGGACTACAGCATGTCTCAGAACCCAGCAAAGAGCAGCATTTGGCAGTCAGAGGGGATATGCTGCAGAAACACGCTTAGAAATAGGTTTCTTGGGCAACTCTGACATCCTGTCTTTCCCGAGCTGTAGGTAAAACCAACTGGACCACTATCTGCTCACCGCTGTGGCTGAGATATTGTCAGCATGCAGCACTGCCCCTGTGTTCCTCACAGCTCACTACTGGGCTGCTAAAGGGGCCCTCACATAAACAACTTGTGGCTAGCTGGGGGGGAAGGTGTCCCTGGAAATGACAGTGCCTGCCATCCATCCATCCATCCATCCATCCATCCATCCATCCATCCATCTATCTTTTATTTAGGTTTTTAAAGATAAATTCTCTCTATGTATTCTAGCTCTGGCTGTCCTGGAAATCACTCTGTAGACCAGTCTGGTCTCAAATTGAGACCTGCCTGCCTCTACCTCCCAAGTGCTGGGACTAAAATCATCCAGTTAATTTTTTTTTTTTTTTTTTTTTTTTTTTTTTTAGCAAAAAGTATATACTCAGGCTGGCCTTGAATTCCTGATTCTCCTGCCTCTCCCTTGCTAGGATTATAGGCAAGTGCCACTATGCATGTGATTTATATGGTACTGGGGATCAAACTCATGCTAGGCATGTGCTCTATCACTGATCTACATCCTGGCCTGCCCTGCCCTGGCTGCTGCAGACAGAACCCAGGCCTCCTGCATGCCAGGCCAGTGTTTGGCAGAGCTTCTTTCAGCCCTTCCTGCCTCATTCTTAAAATCAAGAATTTGTAACATTTAAAGAAAATGTCTGCTATGAAAACACAAAGCTAGATCGGACCGCACAGGTCAGCATCCCATCAACTTAAAGGTTGAGGCAAGAGATTACCAGTTCAAAGTCACCTGAGTTGCACAGCGAGTTCAAGGTATGCACGCTCTTAGCAAGATCCTGTCTCAAAATAAACAACCAAACAAACAACAAAGATGTGAAATTAGTGGTGGCACACTCCCAGTACTCTGAAGCAGAGGCGGTGGATCTCTGAATTCAAGACCAGCCTGGTCTACACAGAGAAACCCTGTTTAAAAACCAATGAAAACAACAAAATACATGAAATTAGACCTGGGGATACGGCTCCGCAGTCAGTAGGCGCCTAGTAGGTGAGTTCATAGCACTATCAAATCATCCCCAGCACTACAAAGAGCAAACAACAAAAATAAGGAGGGGAGGGAGGGAAGTGTTAGAACAACGCCGGCCCCTCCCTCAGTGGAACCTTGTCCTAAACAGAAGGATTGTTACACATAGACGGAAACCTTAAGAGGGTTTCTGATTTTTAGGAGGGAGCCTCTTTTAACCCATCAGCAATGGCCTGTATTCTGAGGGACCCTTCTCAAACTGCCCTAAACTCACGCTGACAAGGACATTAGTCAATTGGAAAGGCCTGTATTAGAACAAAGGCTCACTCTGCTGACTGTCACATAAAACCTGCTTTCCCAGCATTTTGTTCTCCGCAAGATCTTGGCAGTTTGGTCCCCAATAAACCATTCTTTATAACCACAGGGTTTTGGTGATTTGACTACACCCTTACTTACAGAAAGGAGAAGACTATTAAAGAGTGAGAACACACACAAGCAGACAAGCTGGGGACATCTAAACCATCTAGGGACCATGTAGGGAGAAGATTCTTCACAGAAGAGCCTTTGCAGGCTAGGATGGCTGACATATATGACATATAAAACCAATTCAAGAAGATAAAGCAAGCAAATGCCTTGACAAGAAAGGAGACAGAAGCAGAAATCGCCCCTCAAACAGAAAAGCCCAGAGTAGACAGCTTCGTGGTTTCCTTCTAAGAGACCTCTACAGAGAGCAAACAGCAAGCTCTTGAAAGCACCCCACAAGACAGAGAGGATCAGAATATACCAAATACATTCTGTGGAGCTAGCCGGTCTACTCCTACCAAAACCAGATAAGGACAAAATAAAATGAGAAACTACACCAACTTCCCTGATGAACACAGATGTAAAAGTTCTCAATAAAATGCTTACAAAGTGAATTCAACAACACATAAAAACACTATATATCACCATCAAGTGGGTTTCAATCCAAGGATGCAGGAGTGGTTCATCATATGCAAGCCAATAAATTATAGTATAGAGATAAGTCAGAAATCACATCTCTGAAGATGTAGATAAATTAAATATCACTTCATAATAAAAGCTCCAAAGAAAGAAGGAACAGAAGGAACATACCTAAATATAATAAAAGCTCTGTCTAACAAATCTATTGCCAACATTATATAAACGGATAAAAACTGAGAGCATTTCTTCTAAAATTATAGACAAGACAAGGATGTGGACTCTTCACTCTTGCTTAATATAGTGCTTGAATTTCAGTCAGACTGAAAGCAAGATAAATAAATAAAATGGATATGTATAGAAAATGAAGAAGCTGAATTATCCTCAATTTTCAAGTGGTATGATTCTATATTAAATGATCCTGAAAGCTACACACACACAAAAGAGAGAGAGCCAATAAACACTTTCGGCAAAGTGGTAGGATACAAAATCAACACAAAAATAAGGAAGGAATTTAGCCAAGCGGTGGCGGTGCACGCCTTTAATCCCCGCACTTGGGAGGCAGAGGCAGACAAATCTCTGTGAGTTTGAGGTCAGCCTGGTCTACAGAGAGAGTTCCAGGACAGCCAGGGCTACACAGAGAAACCCTGTCTCGAAAAGCCAAAAAAAAAAAAAAAAAAAAAAAAAAAAGGAACCTGTTTTATGGAACTGGAGAAATGGCTCAGGCAGTAAGAGCACTGAAAGCTAGAAGACCTCAGCTCAGTTCCCAGTGTCCCAGCACCCACACGGGAGCTCATACAGCTGTAACTCCAGGTCCAGAGGACCTGGTGCTTTCTGGCCTCTGCAGGCACTTGAACACGCGTGGAGAATATAAATTCATGGTGTGCATACACATAAAAAAACTCTTAAAAACTTACACGCTTTTCTATAAACTAATAACAAATTTGCTGAGAAAGAAATCATAGAAGCCGGGCATGGATTACACCTGTAATTCATGCTTTTGAGAGGTGGAGGTTAAGAGGATCAGTACTTCTAGGTCACCAGGACCTACATTTGAGACCAGCCTGGGTACATGAAACTTTGTCTCCAAATTCTATAAAAGGAGCTAGAGAGACGATTTGGCAGTTAAGAGCTCTTTCTACTCGTCCTGTTTCCTCCCCACCCCCCAGACAGGGTTTCTCTGTGTGGCTTTGGAACCTGTCCTGGAACTCACTTGGTAGACCAGGCTGGCATCGAACTCATGGAACTCCACCTGCCTCTCTCCTGAATGATGGGATTAAAGGTGTGAGCCACCACCACCTGTCTGCTTTACTTTTACACTGGACCTGGGTTCAGTTCCCAGTACCCATATGGTGGCTCAAACCAGCTATGACTTCAGTTCCAAGGAGCCCAGTGTTCTCTTCTGGATTCCACTGGCACTGCATGAATGTAATGCACATATACACATGCAGGCAAACTTTCATGCCGAGAGAGAGAGAGAGAGAGAGAGAGAGAGAGAGAGAGAGAGAGAGAGAGAGAGAGAGAGAGAGAGAGAGAGAGAGAGAGAGAAAACCTTAAAAAATCAGGTGGAACAGGTCGCTGGCTCAGTGAGGCACTTTCCACAAGCATAAAGATGTGAGCTCAGATCTCCAGCAGCAGGGGAAAGCTGGGCATGGCAGCAGGCATCTCTAACCCAGTGCTAGGGTACAGCAGAGAAGCAGATTGACCCTGAGGGCTCACTGGTTAGTCAGTCTAGCTTATGTGTTGGCTCCTGTGAGAGATACTGCCTCAAACAAACAAAATAACAACAAAAAAGCAGAGGGCTATGGAGGGGCACAAGATGCCGAGCTCTGGTTTCCACGTGTGCATGCATGTACACACAAATGCATATACCACATACACAAAGTGTATGTAAAGTATAAAAGACCTATTCACAATAGCTTTAAAAAAATAAGCAAAAAGTGACAATAGAGGATATAAAAACTGAAATGAACTAAACTACCCAAGGAGGTAAGAGACCTCTGCAAGGAAAGAATTGGAAGATGGGAAGACCTCCCATGTTCACAGACCAGCACAGCACAATGAAACTTCAGAGAACCACAACATAGTAACAGCAGTGAAATTTAAGTAACATTTACATGTTAGTCTGGCTACTTGCCAGCTCTATGGCAGTTGTGTTATACAGTTCACTCTGCCAGGCAAAGTCTCCACAGTCTAGGCAGAGTAAGTAACACTGGATGTCCAGTAACGACGCTGTAGCGGAGACGACTCAGGGCATATGGCTTAGCCGCTGAGCAATGGAGATGAATCAGGAAGAAGCAGCACCTGCTCAGAGTGACCCAACGAATGCTAAGGAGGGTTCTCCTGGAAGAAGACGCAGCCTCAAGTGGGGTGTAAGAACCTGAGGACATCTATCTATCTATCTATCTATCTATCTATCTATCTATCTATCTATCTATCTATCTATCTATCTGTCATCTATCTATCTGTCATCTATCTATCTATCTATCATCTATCTATCTATCTGATGTATATAAGTGCTCTATCTGCATGTACGGCTTTATGTCAGAAGAGGATTGTGGGTCACCATGTGGTTGCTAGGAATTGAATTCAGGATCTCCGGAAGAGAAGCCAGTGCTCTTAACCACTGAGCCATGTCTCCAGCACTGAGGACTCCTCTTTTATCCAGCCCACAGAGCCCGTAGTGCTATGAAGAACACACCATCACTTGTGCTGGCCTTAGAGGCACCCTGAATATGGACAGAAAACCCTGCAAACTCTACTTCTGAAAGCTGCTAAATACAACTAAAAATATTTCCTCCAAGGCCTCCCAAACACTAGCAAGTCTGAAAACTGACTCATTTGTTTTGAATACTTTGTAGAAACTTCACCCCAAAACCATTACAAGAGGGAGGTTTTACCAAAGACCGGGAAACAAAAATAGAGGAGCTGCTGCTAACTGGAGAGGCTTCGTTGCTCACTTCATGTGCCCCAGGCACCCTCTGTGGCTCCACCTCTGCTCGGCTCTGAGGACGTCCTTCACCAGACACAAAGCCTGAGCAGAGGTGCAGAGCCACCACGGGCACACAGGTCATTTACAGTCTGGTATGGATCTTCTACATAATTCCTAAAATTTGGATTCAGAAAAATCTTCCTGACTATTGGATCTTTTTACTGAATCCTCACCATCCCTCTCACTGCTAACTGCTGGCTTCATCACAAACCTGTGAGTGATGTCAGTGAGCTCAAGGGGAGCATCATGGCCACCCTCACAGCACCTGGAGTCAGTGTCCCAGCATAGGTCTAGGATCCTAGAGCCATAGGAAGGAACCAAATCTGGTGGCAGACACCCAAGACTGCACTCTAGCTCTGCCACTTGCATGGCTTAGAGAGAACCAGAACTCACTGAAGCTTTACTCAGGGTATGAACTGCTGGGGGGGGGGGGGAGAGAAAGGGACAGAAGTAACTGCTTTTTTGGGTTGCCATGAAGGAGGACACACGTGCTTAAAGCATTTAGGCTGGTACAAGGAGACCATCTGTAATAGCTCATAGTTGCCTCTAACCTTAGAAATGGCATAGTCCTAGGGTGTAAGAGTCCACCAGAAGCTTTGCAGGGGCAGTTAGGGGGGGCAGGACCGAGTCCCACTATAGTCTGCCTCATATAACAGGGTTGTGATGCTGGGCATGCAGCTAAACTGCTCTAAGCAAAACCATTTCCTTATAAAGATGGAACCCCTCTGGCTTCTGCTTCTTGGGGCAAAACAGGATTAAGGATAGGGCACTTCCTGGAAAGGTGCAATGTAACACACAAAGCTTCCCCTAGGAACAAATGACAAAGCATTTGTAGTTCCAAATTCCCGGGCATAGTGAATTCCTTCTACAACACAGTAGAGTGTACAAAATGAGAAAACGCAGCTCAGCAGAGCTACTGAAAGGGTGCGTGTTTAACAGTCACTAACAGTTTGCTTTACTCAGAGCAGTTTTAAAGTTCTTTTTTTTTTAATTTTTTTTAATATTTATTTATTATGTATACAACATTCTTTCCATGTATGCCTGCAGACCAGAAGAGCGTACCAGATCTCATTATAGATGGCTGTGAGCCACCATGTGGTTGCTGGGAATTGAACTCAGGACCTCTGGAAGAGCAGTCAGTGCTTTTAACCTCTGAGCCATCTCTCCAGCCCCCTTAAAGTTCTTTCAGGTGACTTTATTCTATTTTGGTGTTTTCCTGGGTCAAGCTGTCCATCACTACAGTGAAGACCTCATATTACAGTCACTTATATTAAAGCTCTCGTCTCCATTTTAGTTTTGCTTTCTTGAGGTTACTGTGGAGTCTAGATGGAGACAGAAGCAGAAGTCTGTGACTTGACACCGTCCTTACTGCAACACTATTGCTCATGCTGTCCAGCAAGCAGAGAGGTTCCTGTGGCAGAGGCTGAGGACGGGGTCTTCGCCACCATAATTTGTAGTCTACTCTTTACTTATTATGACACTGCTAAGTGCCAAAGCCTGCATACAGCCCATTGTGATCATGGGGCTTCAAAAATGCATAACGGTAATAAATATAGATCAGAGCTATCAGTGGGACATCAATAGGAAGCAAAGCACCATACACAGAATGAGAGGAAGAAATGAGAAAAGTTAGAATAGCAATACATAAAGCACAGGAAAACAATATAGAATAGCAATAAAACCAAAGAGGGTATTTTGAAAAAATGATGAAGTTGACTAACTTTTTGGACCTCAGAGCCCACACAGTCAGAGGTGGTTATACGCATCCCTAATCCTAGTTCTCCATGGAGAGATGAGAGGCAGAGACAGGAAAAGTCCCTGTAAACTCACAGAAGTCTGAGAAAATAACTCTGGAGATGTTATGGCCCCTCACATAAAGGCCTTTTTCTGTTTGTTTGTTTTGTTTTGTTTTTCTCTGTGTAGCCCTGGCTGTCCTGGAACTTACTCTGTAGACCAGGCTGGCCTCATGATATCCACCTGCATCTGCCTCCTGACTGCTGGGATTAAAGGTGTGGGATACCACCGCCTGGCTTATGTTTGTTTGTGTTTTTATGTGTATAAAGTGTTTTGTCTGCATGTATGTCTATACACGTGTGCCTGACGCCCACCAAGGCCAGAAGAGGATGTTGGATCACCTTAAACTGGAGTCGGGGTGGTTAGTGGGTCACCATGTGGATGTTGGATGTTGAGGCCCTGTCCTCTAGCAGAACAGTCAGTGCTCTTAACCGTTGAGCTATCTCTCCTTACATAGTTTAAGAGAAACATATCTAGTACACAAACCAAGCCTATTTAGGTCTTTGGGAGCAACTAACAAACAACCACGTGAGAACACACTATAAGCTAACAAACAACCACGTGAGAACACACTATAACCTGACAAACAACCACGTGAGAACACACTATAACCTGACAAACAACCACGTGAGAACACACTATAACCTGACAAACAACCACGTGAGAACACACTATAACCTGAAATCCACAGGAGCTGGGCAGTAGGTTTGGGAAAGGCAGTACTGGAACTAAATCCCCACACATGAGAGGCAAACGCTCCACTAACCTGGGAAACAAAACTTCTAAAGGCCAGGGAAGGCACTCATTGAACACTGATAACAGGACCATGGCTGCAGCTCAGGGTAGAGTGCTTGGCCCTAGGTTCAGTCTCCAGTGTTGCTAGGGAAAACAACAAAACCCACTGAGAACAGATATCTCCATGGCAACACTTTATATAAATTTTACTTTCTTCTTTGTATTCTGAATAGTGTTTCATTTTTTTAAAAGGGTAATTTTTATTTGGTGAGAAGTCAAATATATTTATTTTAAAAGGGGGAAAAAAACTTGTGCTGGTTCAGATAATCTTGAACAACCTGTTTAGCTATAAACTTAACAAATACCAAATTCCAGGTGACCGGAGTACTGAGAGGGCACACCTCTCCATGTGCCCTGGGAGGCATCCTAACAGCTTCCCTCTTAATAAAAACGAGTTCTGTCCAGCTGGCTTTGCTTACCTGGACAGGTGGCTCAATCATGATCCAGGCCGGAAGCATCAGACTGGGATTCAGAGGCTGGGTTCCAACACGGAAGTAAACTCCACCCTTGGAGTCACAGGCCCAGATGTGCTGATTTCCACATGCCAAACTGGTCAGTCTTACAGTTCCTGCAGAGAAACAATACACACTGTAATTATTTTGTCAAATGACTAATCTTTCACCTGGTATATAAACTACTTCAGAGGAAGACAGGAGGCTACCTCTGTAGCTGAATGCTGGTGTATGTCACCTGGCTGTCCTTCCAAATGGGGTACGGAGCCTTGGCTAACTGCCAGGTGACTCAGAGTATCATGTGTAAGTTGCTGGCTAGGTAGCCACAATGCCATCAAGCACAGTACCCTGAGATATCAAGCCTGGGGATACACATCTCCATGTGAGTTCTCCCATTAGCTCCATCCAACATGGGACCATCGTAGTAAATTCTAGATGTGTGGAACGGGGACGCATATTTACCAGAATTAAGACTAAATCTCCTGGGGGCTGGAGAGATGGCTCAGAGATTAAGAGAACTGTCTGTTCTTCCAGAGTTCCTGAGTTCAATTCCCAGCAACCACATGGTGGCTCACAACCAGCTGTAATGAGATCTGGTGCCCTCTTCTGGCCTGCAGGCATGCTTGCAGGCATAACACTGTATACACATATATACAGAATAACACTGTATATATAATAAATAAAAAAATCTTTTAAAAAGCCTGATAAAACCTTGTGTGAAACAGAATCTTCCAAATTTGACTTTTCTCCTGTCCTTATGTTTCCAAATTTCAGTAAGAATGCAAGAGTGCCAGGTGGTGGTGGCGCACACCTTTAATCACAGCGCTTGGGAGGCAGAGGCAGGAGGATCTCTGTGAGTTTAAGGCCAACCTGGTCTACAAGAACTAGTTCCAGGACAGGCTCCAAAGCCACAGAGAAACCCTATCTCGAAAAACCACCCCTCCCCCACCAAACCAAAAAAAAAAAAAAAAAGAATGCAAGAGAAAGCAAAAAGGCCACCCCTCTAGGACGCCGACTAGCTCTCATATATTGAGCTTTGACCAAAACACTCGCTGTCATCATTTGCATGTTAGCAAATGAAGTAGAATGAAGAAACTGTGGGGGAAGGTGGAGGAGACTAAATCTCCTAAAGAATCTCACTGTATTTATTTGTTTGTTTGTTTGTTTATGGTGTTTTAAGACAGGGTTTCTCTGTGTGGCCTTGGGTCTCCTGGTACTTGAACTCATCCTGGTCTCCATTAACTCAGCCTTGAACTCCATCTGCCTCTACCTCCTGAGTGCTGGGATTACAGGCTTGTGCCACCAGGCCCGGCTCTTCTCTTTTATTTTTGCCTTTTCTCTTTGCTAATTAAACTAGCTGCTAGCCATAGGGAGAATGAAATGGAAGGAATTAGAAAGAAGCTGGGCTGGAAGGTGTGGCTTAGCAGCAGAGCATTTGATCCAGCACCTAAAGAAAAACAAATTATATTTGATAATAGTCTAGCAGTTAACAACTGCAGCTCTTAAGCCAGTATATGCTTTAATTCCAGCACTCGGGAGACAGAGGCAAGGGGATCTCTGTGAGTTTGAGGCCAGCCTGGTCTACAAGATAGTTCCAGGACAGACTCCAAAGTTACATAGAGAAACCCTGCCTTGAAAAACCAAACCAAAACAAAACAAAACCAAAAGGTGCAGCACGTTCCCTAACATCTACTGTAATAGGGCTCTCAGCCAGGTCTCCAACAACCTCACTTCAAACCTTACAGAAATAATAGATAGATGGTTTGCACTGGAGAAATTAGGAAATTTATCCTGGATCACAGGCAGGAGGTGGCCAACCCAGGAAGCAAAGAGGGACAGCAGATTTGAATCCAGGCCAGCTACCTCTGACCTCCAAGTCTATAAACAACAAATGTAAAGATTCAAGTTCAAGTTCAGGTTCAAGTCCAGATTTGACAAATTAATCTACCAGAACAACCCATACCTTATCAAGATACAGAACATTCTGTCTCCCTAAGAATTTTCTCAGGTCCCTCCCTGCCCATGGCCTCTGCTTCTTTTATTCTTCTTTTATTTCAAAGAAGATTTTTAAATTATTTTTTACATGTGTGTGTTTTGCCTGCATGTATGCGAGTGTGCCATGTGTGTACAATGCCTGAAGAGGCAGAGGGAGGTGGATCCCCTGTAAGTAGATGACAGATGGTTGTGAGTCACCATGTGGGTGTTGGGAGCTGAACCCAGGCTTTTAGCCATTAAGTCATCTTTCCAGCCCCTATTTTTTTCATATAGAACTGACTGTCAGAACATAGGTTAGATGTTTTACTTTAAGACATTTAAGAAAAATTTTAAAGTTTTTTTAATCAGATTTTTATTGTAGTTTAAACTGAGAGAGAGAGGGAGAGAGAGAGAGAGAGAGAGAGAGAGAGAGAGAGAGAGAGAGGGAGAGAGAGAATGAGAGAGAGAGGTTGTATGTGATTGTGTGAGTCCTGGCAGAAACCAGAGGCATTAGATCCCTCCCTGGGGCTGGAGCTACAGATGTTTGTGAGCCACCTGACATAAATTCTAGAAACTGAAGTTGGGTCTTCCACAAGAGCAGGAAGCTCTTAGACACTGAGCCATCTCTCCAGCCCCTACATTCCCATGTGCGTATGTGTGTAAGTCATAAGTCAGGGACAACTTGTAAGAGTTGGTTCTTTCCTTTTACCACATGGTTTAGGATTGGCAGCATCACTTTTAAAGAGAATGCCAGTTTCTCCAAGTTGCACCATTTTACATACTGACTAGCACTGTCCTGTGAAGTCCGGTTGCTTACATCCTATTTATCAAGGTTTCTGTTGGGATTAAGTCCCACTAAACCTCTCAGGATGCAGAAGGATTGCTATAACAGGCGAAAACCTGACTAATAAGGTCTGAGGGTAAATAAAATAAATTAGCTCACTAAGGATTTTTATCATGTCCCATTTATTCTTCCTATGCTCTCTCTAATGCTCTATTGATGTTCCTCGCTGTTCTACCCATCCTGCAAGGTTTCCAGTTTATATACCCATACAGACATAGTTAATAACAATGGTACCGAGCATGCATTTCTTAGGGCTCACAGGATGGATAAAAGACTGACAAGGTAGGCACCTTGTGTCTCAGGAGTGTGACTGTGAAGTTCCCCAGCAGATTCCGGGAGGATTAGGATGGAGCTTGGCCCCCAGGCTAAGTATCAGAGTGCTGTATCCACTGGCACCCAGATTAGAAGGAATTTCTTTCTCTGGGGCTGGTTTAGCAACCCAAGCTTTTTTCCTGTATATTTTAGAGGTAAAGGATCAGTTAATTTCCTAGACTAAGACTTTGTGTCAAGTGAAAGTGAAGGTAAGTGCAGAATATTAATAGCTGGCTAGGGAAGAGCAAAGGTCTTAGGGTTATACTCTCTTGAGTTGGCAGTTAGAGAATTCAGGGCCACCCAGACCTGTTTATGAGTAAGAGCAGACATACTGTCTCTTCTGCTCAGCGCCTCCTCCTCAGGGCTCCTTTCATGTCAGTAAGTCCTGTAGGTAAGCATAACTGGAGGGGACTAGCTTTATGTAGATTTGACTATAAGAACAAAGGTTTGGTTGAATGAATGCTTTCACACCAGAGCTCCACAATGAGGCTAGTACAGGAGGAAGTTATCTCAAGGGATGATCTATACGCCGCTGGGATATTTTGGACGGGAGAGGAGTCATGGCGTCACAAGATTTTTACAGGACTGACAGTGACTATCCAAAAAACAAGTGTTCCCGAAGCTCTGCCAGTGGGTTCTCCACCAGATCACACTCGAGGCTCTGTCTGTAGGTCTGTCAGCTGTACTTTACTGCACAATGCTTGTGGTTCACAGCACTTGTTAACATTTAGTTTTCTTCTTTGTTTGTTTTTTAAGATAGTGTCTCATGAAAAACTGGGCAGTGATGTCATGCTTTTAATCCCAGTACTTGGGGGGGGGGCAGAGGCAGACAGATCTCTATGAGCTCAAGGCCAGCCTTGTCTACAGAGTTCCAGGACAGCCAGGACTACACAGAGAAATCCTGTCTCCCTGTGTATCTCAGGCTGGTCTCAAATTGCCCAACTGCTAAAAATGACCTTGAATTTTTAAGGCTCCTGCCTCCACCTCCAGTGCTGGGATTACCAGCACTCACCAGCACACTCAGTTTATGTGGTGCTGGGAAGTGAATGTAGAACTCACTCTATTAGGGTTAGGGTTAGGGTTAGGGTTAGGGGTTAGGGGTTAGGGTTAGGGTTAGGGTTAGGGGTTAGGGGTTAGGGTTAGGGTTAGGGTTAGGGTTAGGAAAGAAAAAAAAATAAGAAAAAAAAAAAGAACTCACTCTAGGCAAGCACTTGACCAACTGAGCTAATCCTCAGCTTCCCCGCATGAGTTTTAAAATTAATAAAAGCTTGTTTTAGTCTACTGACTTATCCATATAACTATTATAGCCACATACAGAAAGGAGAAAGGCATCTTTTTTCTTCTCCTTTTCTTTCTTAGACAGAACCCTTTTTGTTTGTTTCGAGACAGGGTCTCACAGAACCTGAGCTGGTATCCAATTCACTGTGTAGCCAAGAGATGGCCTTGACTCCTAATTACAGGTGTGTACCTCCAATCTTGGATCTCCTTCCTGGCCTCAAGGTGCTCATCGTTCAGGCTGCATTGTGTGAGGATGGCCAAGAACTTCTGGCAGGCTGTCTAGCTTCAGCTTTTGGGTCTATCCTTGAAAATTTGTCTTGAGTATGTTATCCTTCCCCTGAAAGGATGGGCTGGGACACAGTTCTCAGTCAGCTCTCAGATTCACAGCAGTATCTCCTGAGTAGCCACTGCACACTCCACATCCTCTCCACCCAGCAGACAGTGGACATCAGAGCACTGACTGCACTCTCTACCTAACTATGCCTAGATGTTCACCTGACCAGCAAACCAAGGTGTTTTTGTAACACCAAGCCATGGAATGAAGTCACGGGGCTGTGGATGATCAGCCCATGTTTGATTAGCTTTTGGATCTCCTGATGGGAGCTGGCATTGACAATATCATTAGTCCTGTTGGGATCCTAGCAGGTCTTTTGCTACAATGGAGGATAATGGAGGACACCCTCTTTGGCCTATAGCAAGGCAGATTATAGCTAGGTTGGAAAGTCAAACTGAATACAGGGAGAAAGAAGGGCAGAGTCACGGGAGATGTGAGACAGCCACCCAAGAAACAAGATGCCAGCAGACTGGTAAAAGCCATGGCAACATGGCAATACGTAGATTAATAGAAGTGGGTTAATTTAAATGAAAGGGCTGGTTAGTAATAAGTCTGAACTATAGGTCAAACATTCAGTAATTAATAGCCTCTGAATGATTATTTAGAAGTGGTTGTGGGACAGGGCAGGACAGAGAAACCTGATTGCATGAACACATGCTTATCAGGTGTGGTGATGTAAACCTATAATCCCATCACTCTAGACCAGTGGTTCTCAACCTTCCTAATGGGGCAACCCTTTAAAACAGTTCCTCATATTGTGGTGACCCAATGATAAAAATTGTTTTTGTTGCTACTTCATAGCTGTAATTTTGCTACTGCTATGGATCATAATGTAAATCTCTGCTATGTGACCCCTGTGAAAGGGTCATATGACCCCCAAACCTATCGTGGCCCACAGGTTGAGAAGTGCTGCTCAAGAAGTAGTGACAGAAGGACTGCTACAAGTCTGAGGTTGGCTTTGTCTGAAAAGCAAATTTCAGGGCAGCTAGAGCTCCACAGCATAACGTGTTCACTTGTGAATGCTTGCTCAAGTCTTCGCTGCAGTTTAATAAAAGCAGTCCTGTGATCAGAAAAAAGCTAGAGGAGTTCTCCACATGGTCTTGACGCAAGTTTGCCAGGCATGTTTGCTATGAGTGGCTTACTCTGTCATTTTCTTAATTACTGTCTGATAAGTTTTTAATTTTGTTGAGTCATTCTGACCTGTATGCATGGCAAAAAGACGGTGCCATTAGCTCAACTAGCAATGCTGTGGATTGGGTGGATACAGTTGTCACTGGCATAAGGTGAGTGACAACCCTGTGACTGTATCAGAGCACAGCAGTTCTGCCATGTGGAAAGTTAGCTATCTTCATGACATAAGCTTAACCACTTCTTCCTTCCTACACAATCGTCAGAAATGTCCCTGTATCTTGGGTTCCCCATCTACAGTTTCAACTAACTATTGAAAACATTAAAGCAAAAAAGGGCTGAGAAGACGGCCCAGAGGGTAAAAAGCTTGCTGTACAGGTTGAGGCCTGGAGTGTGGATCCCCAGCACATAAATGCTAGACCAGTGTGGCGGCCCAGCACATTAGAAATGGAGTCAGCGGATCTCTGGAGCAAGCTGGCTAGTGCAATCAAACCGGTGTGCTCTGGGCTCCTATGAAAGAGCCTGCTTCTATATCTAAGGTGGAGAATAATCAAGGAAGATACCCAGTGTTAACCTTTGCTCCCCACATATTCATGAGCCCCTGCATATGTGTGCCCATTACACATGTCCACACATGCACACTATATATAAACATATACCTGAAAAAGCTGTACTGTACTGACCTGACCTGTATGCACAGATGTTTTCTTGTTGTTGTTCCTTAAACAAGGAAGGCAGTGTGAAAATTCTTCCCACAGCACTTGCACTACATTAGGTTTTGTGAGTAATCCAGAGGTGACTTTAAGGTGTGAAAGGCACACAGGTGATAGGAAATTCTGCAATATTTTATATAAGGGACTTGTGCATCCTTGCACTATAGTATCTAGACAGGACCAATTACCCCAGAATACCAAAGGATGATAGTACTCCTCTGCATACTTCTTAAACCTGATGATTTCTCTTATTCTAAGATAAACTGTATTTTTCTTTCCTTGATGTCTTACCAAGGAGTTAAGATGAACTTAGAGTTCTGACGTCAGATGTGGGAAGTCTATGATAAGGCACTTCCACAATAATATACAGTACAAAAGGCTGAGACTGATGAGCTACTGCAAGTCAATTTTATACTGAACCTATAATCTGCCAGTGCAGAACTTCAGGCAGTAGCGCTGACCAGCTACGGGGGACAAAAGCACACTGGGCTGGCCTCTCCGAGTTGATAACTACTGATAACACTACCCGCGGGACAGGAGTTCATATAAGGTGAATAGATATGCGTTTGGAGGAAATGAAGCCTATGGCACGCACCCTTCAGAGTACACTCAGAATCCAAGAACCAGGTTAAAGACAAACACGACTTAGTTGAGGGCTTATGTTTTTGAAAGAAGGTTTTACTTCAGATGTTGTTAAGTCTGTTCACAGGGTAGGGTGGCAGTGGCTCCTCCCTGCAAACCCTCTCTGGATTCCTCACATTCCTTCAGTTAACAGCTGTGACAGGTTCTGGTAAACAAAAATGATCTGCTACTTCTCAACTCCACTATCAAGTCAGTGTACTTCCTCCTTGGCTCTTTCCTCCTGAAGGGATAAGACGTGCAGCTGCAGAGCAAAGCACCCAGGGCAGTGCCACATCACCAGTGCGCTCCGTGGGAACAGGAAGCTGGTCGCTTCCAAAGTTGCTGATGCCTGGGGCTTGTGGCTGAGAGGGAGCCCACCCTGACAACCTCCATTTTATTTGCTTAATCAAGGAGAAAATGTTTTAGTTACTTTATTCACAAAAAGACACTTTTGCCCGGGCAGTAGTGGCACAAGCTTTTAATCCCAGCACTCAGGAGGCAGAGGCAAGAGAATCTCTGTGAGTCCAAAGTCAGCCTGGTCTACAGAATGAGTTCCAGGACAGGCTCCAAAGCTACACAAAGAAACCCCTTCTCAAAAACAAAACAAAACAAAACCCAAAAACAACACTTTCTTCTGAAAACTGCTTTTTAAAAAGTGTGTGTGTGTGTGTGTGTGTGCATGACTATACAGCACAGCCTATCCTCAAGCTTGCACATGCCCTGCCTCAGTAGGGATTGCATGAGTGCACACTGTCCCCTACTATAGAATCTTTTTAAGTACGTGCTATAGAATAATAGTAGCATTTGCTTGTTGTTTCCTAAATTATAAAACACTCTCCATATAAATTATTGCATGGCATAATCTTATTTGTGACCTAAAGGCACAAACTGACACTGAATATGTTTTCATTACATTGTGACCAAATGAATTAAACTACAAATTTTATTAGTTTGTTAAATGGTCTAGTATCTGACATGCATATTTATGAATGAGAACTGAAATGTTATAAGCATCTTAAATATTTGCTAAATGATGCACATTTTCTTCCAAAAACCAGGATTGTAATAAATCACTGTAAAATTTTATATTCCACCTTTTTTAACTGGGTTCAATTGATAGCCATTTAATAAGTCTCTTCACACACACACACACACACACACACACACACACACACACACACACACACACACACACCGCTGTTGTGGCTCTGTTTTGTTAGTCTAGCTGGCCTTGAACTGGTGATGCTAGAGCCTCAGCTTTCTCAACTCCAGGCACAGCCACTGTTTTGGCAATCACAGTCTGGAAGGGTGAAATGGAGACGATGCGATGGTGAGGCTGACAGCACTCATCACTTTTGTGTGGGGTGCACATGTGCCGTGGATCGTGTGCACAAGTCAAAGGACAACCAGTAGGAGTGATTCCAGGGATCAAACGCAGGTGTGCTGTCAAGAACCTTCACCTTCAGAGCCATTTTGCTGGTCTTAATTAACTATTTAAAAATATTTCTTGGGGCTGGAGAGATGACTCAGTGATTAAAAGCACTGGCTGCTCTTCCAGAGGCTTAATTCCCAGTACCCATAATCATCTGTAACTCTGGTTCTAGGGGATCCAAAGCCCTCTTCTGGCCTCCGTGGGCACCAGGTATGAATGTGGTATACAATACACAGGCAATACATCCGTAAAATAAAATAAAATAAAAAATAAATAAAAATAAAAATAAAATAAAAATAATAAACTGTTTCTGTTTGGAGACATGGTCTCGTTGTGTACAGCCTTGGCTTGCCTAGAATTCTCTATGTGTTCTGGGATTAATAGTATGGGCCACTATGCCCGGCTAAAATTATCTCTTGAGATACCTGCTTTTCCTACTGGATACACAAGCCATACCTTGAGAGAATGCAGTACAGGACAGCCTAGTGCCCTTAGGTACAGTTCAGTGCCCTAAATGGCACAAGGGAAGGCTTCTAGCATAAGGGCCAACCCCTTTCCTATTAAGTTCTGTCTGACCCCCTGGCCAACACCAATCCTACCAGCTATACTTAAGCCATCGTTTCAGGATGCTGAGAAAATAGTGCCAAGAGTCTATTTCTTTTATATACTGATATATATATATATATATATCAGTATATAACACAACAAATGAGACCACAGAGCAAGATAGAGACTTAAGAGAGGCAGGGCTTCAGTATACAATATGGTGGTGCAAATCAAGGGGTTCAAGTGCATACTCCACTAGCCTGTAGGCCAGTGCTATAACCGAAGGCCCAGGAGTCTTCCACAATAAGATGAGACATCTCACACTTAGGAGATTCGCTGGGGTCCTTTGGGATGGGGTGACAACTGGTGGGGTGACCGTATGGAGGGACTGATTTGGGGAAAACGGCTCCATTTCCAGCTGAATGAGCATAGACTTCCCTACACCTCAAGGTTTGGTAGTGAGAATATACACTAAACCCTGGTTTTTCTCAGAAATACTAAGCCTCTCTCCACGGTCTGGCAGAGACTACCGGAAAAAGGCTCAGAGCCAGTGAGTCTCTGGGCGGATGAAAGAACTCCCAGGCCGAGCAACAGGCTCAACTGGCACCCATATCCGGGTCATAACTAGCTGCAGTCTTGTCAGACTGACAAATGCCCTTGGAAAGCTAGATGACCTGGAACACAGGGTATGAAGCCCAAGGAACAAATGATCTCAATTCCTGTGAAGTTCCTAGTGGTGCCATGCAGTTTTCACAGCAGACTGGGTTATGTTCAGGGCCTTATCTCCTCTAACAGTTTGCAGAAACCCCATTGCTAAGAGTCACTGGCCCGGCCCAGGCCCACTAGAAGGGTGGTGATATGTATAGGTTAATGTAGGAAGCAGCCCTTCCTACTCTTCCCCCACCCTCTCTCATATAGCTGAGTTATTTTACATTAAACACTTATTCAAGTCCACAAAATACTGGTTGCCAGTTCCTAGACAGTACTACTGAAGTTCCAGCTCACTCTGACCTTGAGAGCTGCCTGGTATAGTCTCTACCTCCACATCAGACAAACCACACTTGAGTTGCTGAGTCATAATATTGTATGCTCGTTTTATCATCTCTTAGACTGGAGTGTCTCCACATGTCACCATAGCTATGCTTACTGTAACTCTTGGGACAGGTCACAGAAAAGTGACTACTGACAGCACAGTACCTCCTTAACCAGCTGAAAGAGAAGCCGCACCACGCACCTATGTGTACAGTAGCTCACAGTGGGCTCTTCCAATCACAGGTCACAGACACCATTTCAAACTTAAAGATCAGAAAGAAAAGAATGTCATAATTTTAAGTAGATCTTAGTGGCACCTTCTGGATACCTTACAACTATTGTGGTTCTGAGCAGTACAAACCACAAGGAGTAAGAGAGGTAAAGTCCCTCCCCACCAAATTTAAGAAGCTCATTTAACCTGGCAAGTGACCAGTTGAGCTATAAACCCAGCAACTGACGTACATCACATGAACCCACTTTCCACCTGAGGGAAGCACTCACACATTAGCCGTACCTAGCTGGGTAAGGTCCAGTTTCGTCCAGTGCATGCCTGTGGGGCAGCTCTTAGAAAGCGTCCTGATGAACACCTGCCCAAGGTTGTCCAAGGCCCACAGAGCATCCTGGCATGCAGCATAGGTCCTCATCTCGGCGTCGGGAGGCAACTGCACTGTGGAGGGGCGGCACTGCACACTCTGGGCACTGATGCTACACAGGTCCTTGCTGCTCTGGCACAGCCACAAGGAGCTTCCTACAGAAAAGGGTCACACTTGTCATCAAACGCTGCTTCACTGAGCCACCCACCCACAGTGCACTGCATAGCCCTTCTCTTCAGGCAGAGCCCTGAAAATTGGCCATAGCCTCTGCCTGAACACTCACCATTACCTTACAGGCTACAGTAGGTGTGCCACATCTCTGCAGTAGAAGGAACACCACTGTCAGGCATTTCAAAGATCAAGCCTGAGACATTTTAAAGAACTGGGAAGAAAGCAGGGCCTATGGAACATTGTAAGGGATAGCTGGCTGGGGTAATGGCTCTGACCTCCTCCATTTCTTTTTTTTTTTGTTTTGTTTTGTTTTGTTTTGTTTTTTGAGACAGGGTTTCTCTGCAGCTTTTTTTAGAGCCTGTCCTGGAACTAGCTCTTGTAGACCAGGCTGGCCTCGAACTCACAGAGATCTGCCTGCCTCTGCCTCCCGAGTGCTGGGATTAAAGGCGTGCGCCACCACCGCCCGGCGTGACCTCCATTTCTTATGGCCCAGGAATATGAATCAAGGCCTCAGAGTGTATTTTTAATACAGAATATTAGGATTGTCAACTTTGCCAGAACCCAGGAAGGAGAGGGGCCAGCAGTCCCTGGGAAGGTGCTTCCCTAGTTCCTCTGCTAATGGGGTTGGCAGTGGGCTGCTGAAGGCAGAAATCCTTCTCCTCCTGCCCTGGCCTCAAGAGTTATACGTGTAGTCCTCTGTTGTTCTAGAACTTGCAGGTTTAGTAGTGTCTTCTTGAAATGCCCAGCATCCTTAGGGACTCAAATCCTGGCTACACTGTGTAATGTTAAATATTTTTTTTTCTTTTCTTTTTTTTTTTTTTTTTGGTTTTTTGAGACAGGGTTTCTCTGCAGCTTTTTTAGAGCCTGTCCTGGAACTAGCTCTTGTAGACCAGGCTGGCCTCGAACTCACAGAGATTCGCCTGCCTCTGCCTCCCAAGTGCTGGGATTAAAGGCGTGCGCCACCACCGCCCGGCATTAAATATTATCTATAACTTGTGACCAGATGTTATGAAATTCTTATTTATTTATTTATTTATTTTTAAGATATATTTCTTTTTATTTTATGTGCATGAACGTTTTCTCTGCATGTATATCTGCATCATGTGCTTTCCCAGGACCCATGCCATGGAAGACAGAAGGTATCATATGTATGTCTTAGAACTTGAATTTGAGACATGGTGAGCTGCCATGGGGGCACTGGGAATCAAACCTAGGACCTCTGAAAAAGTATACAGTGCTCTTAACCGTGGAGTCATCTCTCCAACCCTCTTTTTTTTTTTTAATTTAAAAACTTTGGCTGGTTGGTGGCATACACCTTTAGCCCCAGCACTGAGGCAGAGGCAGGTGGATCTCTGAGTTCTGAGTTTGAGGTCAGCCTGGTTTACAAAACAAGTTCCAGGACAGCCAAGGTTACAGAGAGAGACCCTGTCTTAAAAAACAACAAACAGGGGCTGGAGAGATGACTCAGTGGTTAAGAGCACTGCCTGCTCTTCCTAAAGGTCCTGAGTTCAATTCCCAGCAACCACATGGTGGCTCACAACCATCTGTAATGAGATCTGGTGCCCTCTTCTGGCCTGCAGACATACACACAGACAGAATATTGTATATATAATAAATAAATATTTTTAAAAAACAACAAACAAAGATCATGATACACTTGTGAAAGAGTCAGCCAGCAGTGTCAAGAGTCCCCAGGGAAGTAGTAGTTGCACATGCAGACCCAGTGAAGGCTGCAGGCCACCTCCCTCAGCTAGGGTCGAAGCAGCTGTGTCAGACTCAGAAAACAATTTACCATCTTATGAGACTCCAGGTAGGACTGTGATCAGTATAGTCCAGTGGGAAGATGTTTACCATACTGAATCAAGTTATTCAGGGCTGGGGCAACTGATGGCTTCAATGACCAAACTGTTTGCTCTTCATCGTAGGCATCACTGAACTTTCTCATTTAGCCCTCCATATAAGCCTTCTCAGACAGGCCACCTGGCTGCATAGGGCCTCTAGCTGATTGGGTGGCTCTGCAGCAGGAGCCCCAACTCTGCAGGGATAAGATAAGCCTGAGGCATGAGACCTTCGCAGGGCAAAGAGGAGCCAGCAGCAAGAAGCACTAGAGAATGAAGCTACTTGGAAGTGACAGAATTCTCCAGAAGAATTGGGAAAGAACTTCAGGAATTTATGGCCATGCAAACTGACACTGAGAATCATCTGCTGCTAGCTCCTAGGACCACACTGCATGGTGACCTCCTTCCAAAGGATACCATCTCAGATTCAGTTTTGCCACTCTTGCTCCCCCTCAGTGGCTTTCCTGAACACACCTACCCAGCTAAAAGCCTTCAGCTTAGCTCACAGGACTGCTAGCTCAGAACACAGCCATATCCCCTGTCTCAAGGTCTGAGGCCACATCTCCACAACCACAGGGTCACAGTCAGATGCTGGTCTAAAGTTCTCAGCTGCTGACTAACTTGTGGACCAGGTTTCTCAGCCAGGCTAAGACTGACTCACCATCCTGGGTAGGAGCAGGAGAAGCCAACACAAAGGCCCATTTTGTGGCCGAAGCTGTTCCCCGGGGAACAACGTTATTCCAGTAAGTTCCTAGAGAGAATAAATATAAAAGTGGGTTAAGGTAAGGAAAAAACTATAACACTTCAGTTTTGGTTCTACACTCCAGCTGGCCTTCAGAGCTCTCACAATGATTTCTAGTGTCCTTAAACAAAGCGGCAGGAGCTGCTCATTCCCCTAAGCATCATCAAGACAAAGCCCGAGGGGGCTACACAGCGGACAGAGCAGGAGGAAATCCATCAAGGGGGAATCATTCAGAAATGAACACCCAGCTCATCCACAGACATGGCTAGCATCTTGTGTGTTCAACAGTGGCCATAATTTCCTCACTGCAAATGGACTATTCTCTCTCAGTAGGTTTGGTGGGCTTTTAAAAAATAGTTATTTATTATATATGTGTCTCTGTAAGTATACACACATGTGTTATCGTGGAGGTATTGCCTAAGCTGTTCATGAAGTCCCGAAGAGGGCACTGAGTGTTCTCATCTATCATCCTCATATTTGAAACAGGGTCTCTCCCTGATCCTAGGGATCAAGTTCTCTCTGTCAGCTTAGAAGTCAGCAAGTCCCAAAGATTCTCCTGCCTCTGTGCACCTTGCTGCTGGGCTACAGGCATGTGTGGGATGTTTGGCTTGTGTGAGTGCTGAGATCTGAACTCCTGCCCTCATATTCTTAACTGTTAAGCCATCACTACCCAACCACATGCTCCCTTTTTCAAAGATTCCACACAGGTGTCTACAAGTGTGGCAAGTGTGTATGTGGAGATCAGAGAACAACTTTTCAGAAGTTGTTTTTTAATTTTCACCTTGTTTTGGGACAGGGTCTCTCTTATTTCTACCACTGGCCTGTGTATGTGAACTCCTGGTCACTTCTGTCCCGGCCTGCCCCTATTTCCTCACAAGAGTGCTGACATGAGCCTTCATTGTATCTGGCTTTTTTGTTTGTTGTTCTTTGTTTTCTTTTTCTTCTTTTTTGTTTTTTTGTGTGTGGTTTTTTTTTTTTGCTGTTTTTTTTTTTTGTTTTGTTTTGTTTTCATTTTTGTTTTTGTTCTTTTTTTTTGAGACAGAATTTCCTCTACATAGCCCTGGCTGTCCTAGAACTCACTAAGTAGACCAGGCTGGCCTTGAACTCACAGATGTGCCTGCCTCTGCCTCCTGAGTACTGGGATTAAAGGCCTGTGCCACCATGCCTGGCTGTATCTGGCTTTTTACATGAGTTCTAGAGGTCTACACACAGGTCTACAGGTTTGTGTGACATGTGCTTTTACCTGCAGAGCTGTTTCACTGCCTACCCCTGCATGGATTTTGAATTCTAAACACAAAATTGAGCTGTAGCCAGGTGTGATGGTACGTGCCTGCAATCCTGGCAAGTGGGAGGTACAGACAGAGGATTAGGAGTTCAAGACCAGTCTGGCAGCTTGGGTTATATGAGATTCTGACTCAAAAAAATGATCACAAAAATGAGCTCTATTTGCCTGTACGTATGTCTGGTCTCCACACCAGAGGCCACTTGGATCCCCTTGAATCAGAGATACAAACATTTGTTAGCTGCCATGCAGTGCAGGGGACAGAGCCACTGCTCTTAACCACAGAGCTAGCTCTCTAATGCTCCACTGGGAGCTGGGAGTGGTGGTGCACACCTTTAATCTACAGAGTGAGTTCCAGGAAAGTCAGAGCAACACAGAAATCCTGTCCTGATGAAAAATAAACAAATAAAGTAGAAATAATGTGAAAACAAGAGTAATGGACTCACCAATGAGACTTCCTTTAGCAACATGGAATTCATTCTTGCCTGAGGAGATCCAGACACCACTGTTGTTAACCCCTAGTAGGCTGGGCTGGCACTGAAGCTGCTGAGACCAAAATGCCATGCGCAACTTATCTGCTACCTTTTCCACAGGGGCTTGAGCTGCTGTCGCTACTGAGTGTGTGGCATGCATGATGGTCTGGAACAAGCTGCACTGGTCAAATACCACATAGTCCGTGATGCTCACCTGCAGGAAGAACACCTGCTGAGCCCTCTGTCAGAGCAGGCCCTGAAGACCACCTGCCTGCAAAGGCAACTTTTCAACACCCAAATCCAAGTACCCAGTAGCAAGGCCACCAAGTGACCAAGTTCCTGCACATACCTCTCTGCACAAGGACTGGAGTTACTAAAGTTACTAAGCAGTTGTCATTAAATCCACAGGCTGGGCTGAAGGGCAAGGAAGAAAGGGCTGCTGTTGTCACCTCATCCTACTTTTTCATTACATGGGTCTGTTTATGTATTATTATTTTTTTTTTATTAAATAGCACCCGCCTTACCTAAGAAACCTTTTATTCTAGTCAGAGTGATAAAGAATAATTTCCTTTTAAAATTCAGGCGCTGCCAATAGACAATAATATATAATAGTTAGAATCATAATATGAGCATTAAAAAAGGTTATTAGGGCTGGAGAGATGGCTCAGTGGTTAAGAGCATTGCCTGCTCTTCCAAAGGTCCTGAGTTCAATTCCCAGCAACCACATGGTGGCTCACAACCATCTGTAATGAGGTCTGGTGCCCTCTTCTGGCCTGCAGACATACACACAGAATATTGTATACATAATAAATAAATATTTAAAAAAAAAAAATAAAAATAAAAAAGGTTATTAGTTGGGTGATGCAATGATCTAAGCTATAATTGTGAATATTACCAATTATATTAAGCAAGATGATCCCAAGATTCTGGAAGCCATCTGGCTCTGATGTGTGACCCTTGACAACATTCCTGTAAAGTCTCTGTACAGACAGCTGTAGAGACACTTTGGGACAACTATCTCCCTGAAGGAAACTTCTCCCTTACTGGCAGCCAATTGCGAGAGTTCTTTTTAAAATTTTAAAAAATTATTATTTATATTTTATGTGTCTGAGTGTTTTGCCTGCGTGTGTGTGTGTGTGTGTGTGTGTGTGTGTGTGTGTGTGTGTGTATACCAGCGTAGTACTTACAGAGACCAGAAGAGGACACAGGAACCTCTGAAACTGGAGTTACAGGTGGTTGTAAGCTACCGTGTGGGTGCTGGGAACTGAGCATAGATCCTCTGCATGAGCAGCCAGTGCTCTTAACCTCTGTGTCAGAGCTCTTTATGAAGCAGGTGGAAGCCTGGCTCAGCAGAACTTAAGTAATTTAAGATTACATTCCATTTATTTCTATTTATGTATGTATTATGTATGTGTGTGGTATGCACGCTACAGCACACATGTAGAAGGAGAACTTTCAGGAGTCACTTCTCTCTTCCACCTTGTGGGCCCTAGGGAATGAACTCAGGTCATCAGACTTAGCAGACACTTTAATATGCTGGGCAATCTTCCATCTTTTCTCTAGTACTTTTGCCTGTTGGATTTACCTATTATAGACATTGGCATAAACACCAAATATTCCTAGGACACATGCCCAGTTCATACAATGAAATACTAAGTGAAAGTATTACAGGGCTCTTAAATTTATAAAAAGCAAAATAAACACGAAAGAAATCATTAGAAGTTAGTATATCACACCTAAATGCTGCCCTTCTGTCTGTGAAGGAACAGGATAGTTGTGAATGCTGTCCTCACTGAAGCTGGAATAGATAGCCCCATTGCAGAGCCTGTGGCCATATTTAGCATTCTGAGTTCTGTCCAGCCTGGCTTTGTGACTCCGAGTGCTGAAGAATGAGTTCCACCTAGAGACTCAAGTGCATATGCTATGCAACCCAGAGACAGTGCCCACGGGAGATCTGGCAGTGACCATACCAAAGTCACTCACGAAGCCTGTGACACCCCAGACAGACAGACATTGTAAGCAGGTCTTCAACTGAAAGAGAAAGGAAATACCAAGCAGCCAAACATAAGAGCCAAAGAAGCAAGGAACTACTTTACTCTGCTTCTATGCCTCATGACAGTTCTGTCCAGCTAAAGTTCATGTGTTATGAAAAAATGAGAGAGTTTTCTTTGTGCTACTTAGGGACAGGGGGATGCAGCACAATGGTAGAACATGGCCCAGGCTTAAACATAGCACCTCAACATGCAAAACCAACAAGAATAAAGGTTTAGTGGTAAAGTGCTGAGCACACCAGTGTCAGGATTAGAGTCTGGATTCCCAGCATCCACATAAAATACTGGCAGGCAAAGAGACCTGCTTGTAATCTCAGTACTTGAAAAGTAGAGACCAGATTCTTGGTTTATGCTGGCTAGCTAGACTAGCCACATCTGTGAGCTAGCTTCGGGTTCAGCAAGAGACCCTACCTCAGAAGATAAAGTGGAAAGCAATCAAGTAGGAGTCTGGCTGCTAGACACATGCACATATACACCTATGCCCCCACACATGCATATACATATTATGCACATTATACACAGACACATGAAAAATTCCCTTTGGAATTTAGCACAGACAGATAAATACACACACACGTGTTTATGTGCTATATACATGTGCGTGTACATATAAGGCTATAAATATATGGTGGGTATTGTTAAATTATATATAACCTCAAATATTACCTAGAATATTTAATTATAGACATAGAGGTAAGGTATCACACTGTACATCTGTCAGAGCAACCTTAGGTCCAATGTGGGGGGTAAGGAGCTTAACCCTGAATGGTACCATGGTACCAAGAGGGAAAAGTAGATGTTCCTTACAAAATCCACCCAGAGTTGGGCTGGAACCATGGGAAGTTGGCTTTATTCCACCCCTTACTTCTCACAGTATTCTCCTCCATGGGAGCATGTGGGAAAATGCTCAGTTCTTTGTTGAAATATCATTTACTTAAAGGCCTTTCAAGCAAGTAGAGATAGATGAGTTTTAATTGTAGGTTGGGTTTCAAACCTACTGTTTAGTCTCTTTTCTTAGCACCATTTGTTCAGAATTAAACATCATTATTACCCAGGTCTTCCTTTAAATGGATGTCATTGGGTTTATTTAGCCTATAATGACGAATGCCTAAATAACATTTAAATAAATAAATTCCAGCCTGTATCAAAGCAAAGAAAACTTTACAAGCTATTTCCTATGAGGGAAAGGTTTGTGTATGTGTGTTTAGTATACTCAGCCACAGGAAAGTCTATCTACCCAATGTTAGAAGCAGTACTACTAATTTAATCCGGTTTCTTTTTTTTTTTTTTTTTTTTGGTTTTTCGAGACAGGGTTTCTCTGCAGCTTTGGAGCCTGTCCTGGAACTAGCTCTTGTAGACCAGGCTGGTCTCGAACTCACTCTGCCTGCCTCTGCCTCCCGAGTGCTGGGATTAAAGAGATCCGCCTGCCTCTGCCTCCCGAGTGCTGGGATTAAAGGCGTGCGCCACCACCGCCCGGCTTTAATCCGGTTTCTTAAGGAAAAAGAGAAGGCAGAAAAGGTGGGTGTCTAAGCCAGAAAGTACCATCACCTACCTGCCACCAATGGTCATCATCCCCTTGAGGCTTCTTGGGAATCACGCCAGTTCTGAACCACAGCTTTCCATGAATGTCCAATGCCCAGAGAGTATGCTGATCCCCGAGAGTTATGCAGACAGGCTCCAGAGTTTGCCTTTCACTGGGAGTGAGAGAAAACAGCATCAGCTTCCACCCAGGAGGCACAGTATACAGGAGGCTACCTCACTGAGTGTCTCTGTTCAGACTTGGCATTGAGAAGAAATGGATTCTGCTCAGAAGAGTGAATTATTGAGTGACAAGGGAGAAAATGAGAGTCTAAGTTACACTGCTGGGAAATACATGCTATCCATACATGTGGTTGTTTTGGAAAGACACACTAAAAGCCCAGATGGTGGGGAAAGCTCATAGAAAAAAAAAAACTACCAGTCACAAATGAGCAGGCACCCAGGTCAAGAGCACCTCTACTTCCCCTGTTCCTCTTCCCCTGCATGCTGTGGTATATAGCTATCTCTGGGCAGGCCTATCTTTTCTGATGAATCTACCTGGTGTGGGAAGTCCTTCTGTATATGTGTTGCTTTTATTGGTTAATGAATAAGGAAGCTGGCTTGGCCTGTGAGAAGGCAGAATAGAGCGGGGCGCGGGGAGGGGACACAACTAAACTGAATGCTAAGAGAAAGAAGGCGGAGTTGCAAGACGCCATGTAGCAGCCAGAGGGGAAAGATGTGAGCTGTCAGTTGGAACCTTGCCGGTAGGCTATGAACCTAATATAAAAATATATAACATAATAATATAAAATATATTAAATATGAATTTAAAATATATGTTTAATATTTTATATTAAAATATAAAATATAATAAAAATGGGTTAATTCTAGATGTAAACAATAGCTAGCAATATGCTTAAGCTATTAGCCAAACAGTACTGCAAATAATATAGTTTCTGTGTGATTATTTCAGGAGTCTGGGCGGCCAGGAAGTGAACAAGCGATCTCCGCCTTCCTCTACCTTTACTTCTTCCATCTGGGGACATCCTTGGCAGCTTTGAGGCTCAGTTGAGGCTAGCCTTGGCATGCTGCCTACCCAAACACTGCTGGCAGGCACCAGCTCCCCGCTGCTATGTGCCTTCCTTCTTTCTCAGTATCCTCACACCAACTGGCACCCAACTGGCTGTTGCATGGCTCCCACTAAGCTGGAAAGGTTGCATCTTCACCATATTGGAACACTCAGGCCCCAGAGTCCTGTGGTTCCCACCAGGGGTTCTGTGAAGATTTACTGCCTAGCTGAACCTAACCCATACCATCCTGATTTGGTATACATAAGGGACAATTTTTTTTTTTTTTTTTGGTTTTTCGAGACAGGGTTTCTCTGTAGCTTTGGAGCCTGTCCTGGAACTAGCTCTTGTAGACCAGACTGGCCTTGAACTCACAGAGATCCGCCTGCCTCTGCCTCCCGAGTGCTGGGATTAAAGGCGTGCGCCACCACCGCCCGGCTCTTGGTTTTGTTTTTGTTTGTTTTTTGTTTTATTGTTTTTCTAGACAGGGTTTCTCTGTGTAGCCCTGGCTGTCCTGGAACTCACTCTGTAGACCAGGCTTGCCTTGAACTCAGGGCTCTGCCTGCCTCTGCCTCCCAAGACCTGAGATTAAAAGTATGTGCCCCTGCTGCCCAGAACAAATAATTTCAACTGACTAGGATAAAAATACAAATGAGCATTTGTAGCTACACCATCACAGACTCTCAACAGAAGCATGTGACAGCAGGTAGCTCTGAATGGACATCATGAGAACTGTGACTCAAATGTTCAAGGATACACTTATTTTTCTTTCTTTCTTCTTTCCTTCCTTCCTCCCTCCCTTCCTTCCTTCCTTCCTTCCTTCCTTCCTTCCTTCCTTCCTTCTTTCCTTTTTTGAGATGTGTATCCAAAGCATTCTGGTCTTCTTGCCTGGATCTCCTAAGAGATGAGACTATAGACATGTGCCATTTAGCCCAATTTATATAGTACTGAGGACAGAACTCAGGGTCTTGTGCATGCTAGGCAAACACTCTACCAACTGAGCTCTACCACATGGTGCAATATGATGCCAGCAAGGAGCATGGAGTATTCCCAAGGCCAACCTGTCAAGGCTGACATCACCATGGAACCTGTAGGTGTTGGCTTTGCCAGACAAGGCTCACCTAGGTGCCTGGTCAGAGATAAATGTGACAGTGCTGGGTCCCATACCTGACAATATCACACTTCCACTGTTCCCCTTCAGGACAGAAGCTACTCACGCCCTCCCGGTACAGGAGGGCCCTCTGCTCCGTCAGTGCCCACACCACATTGTTCCGGGCAGTGATCTGGGACAGCGGGTAGGGGCAGTCAACCCTCACAGCTCGGGCACATGGCCGATCCACACTGAGACCTGTAGCGAAAGGAGAAGACTCAGACTCATCAGCAGCATGTCATACCGTATGCTGATCTGCACTTTTCTTTTTTTGGTATTTTTGCTATCTGTGGGCTTCCATAATAGATACCGTTCCTATTTATTTATTTAGATTTTTCAAGACAAGGTTTCGCTGTAGTTTTAGAGCCTGGCCTGGAACTAGCTCTTGTACACCAGGCTGGCCTCAAACTCACAGAAATCCACCTGCCTCTGCTTTCTGAGTGCTGGGATTAAAGGCGTGCGCCACCACTGCCTGGCTCCGTTTTGAGATTTTATCAACAACAACAACAAAAGTAAATTATGCTTCAAGTTGACATCTGTCTGAGGCAAATTTGGGTATCATTTGGAAAGTAAAGAAATACAATTCAGAATTTTCTGGTGTTCCAAAGTAGCTTAAGAAGTTCTCAAGACAGGGCAGCCCAGGGAAAAAAAGCAGCCAGCCTAGCAGAAGAACATGGAGGGTTTCCCTTCTGCCAGCAAGGTTGTGCTCCTCAGGGCCTCGGGCAACAAGGGGGTCTATCTGCAGCTGCAGACCCAGAAGCTCAGGCAGCTCTGCTCCCATTCTCTACTTACAGTAAGGAACTACCCAGCTAAAGTACAAATCCCCACTCCCCAGGTAAAACCTGAGATCTGTCATACTGCAATGCTTGTGACAGTCAGGGCTCTAAACGCTTCCCTCACATCTCTGAGGCCTTTCAGTAATGTGTGTCATTCACCTACACGAGGTCAAAGGCAACTACTGAGGGAGCATGCAGAACAATGCAGAACAGCTAACATCTAAACCTTATGCTCAACAAAAAAAAAAAAAAAAAAAAAAAAAAAAAAAAAAAAAAAAAAAAAAAAAAAACAGCCGGGCGGTGGTGGCGCACGCCTTTAATCCCAGCACTCGGGAGGCAGAGGCAGGCGGATCTCTGTGAGTTCGAGACCAGCCTGGTCTACAAGAGCTAGCTCCAGGACAGGCTCTAAAGCCACAGAGAAACCCTGTCTCAAAAAAAAAAAACAAAAAAAAAAAACAAAAAACAAAACAAAACAAAACAAAAAAAAACTAAACCTTATGCTCCACAGCCTTGGCTTGCAAGTAGGCCCCAGCAGCATATGCACAAAGGCACCTACAGCATATGCAACTGCATGGACTTGCCTGCAGGACTTCTTTCTGCAAATCCTTGGCAAGCCCACACTAATCTAGCAGGTCTGGGGAGGGTCAGGGTTATCTGAAATTGCTCTGGTGACTGCCCTGGCATAATGGTTAGGAGGCCACCTGCTCCTTACCTATAGACTCAAAGTATCACTTATTCTGCCAGGACCAAGATCAAATGCCCTGAAAGCAGGATGTGCAAGTGCTTCTCAGAGCAGCCTATTTCCACTCAAAGATATAAGAACTAACTAAACTGAAGGCTCCAGCCCCACACATCCACGAAGCTGGCAGAGCTGCCCACCAGTGTGGGCTACACACCTGGACAGCCAGATGAGAAATGAGCTTTCAATGAGGAGAAACTTTCCTGGCTGATGGTTCATTCCAAAGATGAAGCCAAGCTCTCAGAATCAGGATTATTAAATGACTACATCATTCTTCGTGTAAATCCAATATGGCCTCTTGACAGCCCATACACAACCCCTGCCCGCTGCTGGACCACTTCCCTTGTGCTGACAGTATACAAACACTGACTCATTACAGTTTGTTTTTAATAAACAAGTCCCACTGTGCCTGTTCTAGCAGCTAAGGTTTCCCTAAGGGCAGTTTCCTAGCACGAGTCAATCTGCTATTTACAGCAAATTACTTCTTGTTGTCTTGCCCCTGAATTCACATGTAAACACATGTGCAGGTTCTGGGTTTGACCTAGCTGGGGAAAAGGGAGGGGATGTGGAGTCCTGCCTATCACTCGTTCCTCTTAGGAATGGATACTGCAGGGCATGCAAAAGGCATCGATCGTAGCTGCAGGAGTGAGGGCACTGCACTCAGTCATCTGTTCACTCCTGTACAGGCCCAGTCCGTGGGCTGGGGCGGGAGAATTGCCCTTCCATGGCAAACACTGGGCTTCTAGAAATGTTTCTACTTAACTTGGTTTTCGGTCTCTGTATCCCGTGACTGCAGTCAGAATGTGACTAGCAGCAGACAATGACAAGGACAATGTACCTGTCTGAAGGTACAGGTCTCCATTGGTCCTGATGATCCAGGCTGTGTCGTCACTCAGGGCCACAAACACAGCCTGGGGCAGAGCCTCGTACCAGTGCCGCTTTCCCTTGATGGTCACTTTGCCACAAGCAAAAGCACGGTTGGATTTCTGTTCAATCTTCCAGAGAAGGGCCCCTAGGAGAAAAAAAATTCTACTCACTGCTCAACAAACATGAGATCACCTACACAAAAACTCCATTCTGGGCACTGCAAGGGACAGTTTCCATCTCAGAATAGAGCCCACCATGCCAGAGTCTGAAGCCATCAGCTGTCTGTTGTTGGACATCATTGTGAATGTACCCAATCCTCATTTTCCTCAATGGAAAAATGGAGTCATTTCTACCTCCTGGGACTGACCTAAAGGTTAGATGTGAGAAGAGTTGAACAGAGGCGGCCACTCCTGACGGGGAGAAAAGCGACAGTGCTGTAGATTTGACCAGCTAAGTGAGGCACAGTTAGTGCCCAAATACTAACCCTGGGACTCACAGGGTAGGGCCTCTTCTGGACCACTTACAGGAAAGTATGCGCTGAGTCGGGTGGGCATGCTGTCATGAAAAGAATTCAGAGGAACAGACAGAGGAGGCAAGGGAAGGGGGAAGGGCAGGTCAGTGGCTCTTAGATGGAGGCTATGACATTGTGGAGGTGAAGAATTACTGAGGATTGAATGAGTATGAACTGAGCTAACCAAGAAGGTCTACAGAGTGCTCATGTATGTAGCTTCTCCCCTACCCCCAATCTGCAACAGCACGTGGCACAGACCCTGAAGGCAGCTGTCTCGGCCGAAAACAAAAAACAAAAAACAACAACCTCACAGAGACAGACAGCTTCAACCAGAGCGACCAAGGAATGGTTGGAAAGTAAAAAATAATGCAATCAGCAGAGAACCAATGTTTCTAAACAGCCAAGAGAATGCATCCAAGAGTAAGACACACAGTTACACAACGCCCAATGGCGTTCTCAGCCGGTGTGTGTGTGTGTGTGGGGGGGGGGAGACTTTCAAGCAAGTAGAGAAAGAAAGAGCAAATGAGCCTGAATACGCTGACATTTTAACAACTTTCTTCTTCTGCTTCTCTGCCATGATTCCACTGCTTTAGAGCAGATAAACATATATCCAGCATTAGGAAAAAGCAAATGAAGCATAGTGGGGGTTATGCCTGTAACCCCAGCTCTTGGAAGGCTGAGGCAGGAGGACCCAAAGTTTGAGGCCAACCTGGATGACTCCAGCCTGTGACAGATAGCAAGGTCACATCTAAGCACAAAACAAACAAACACCCGACAACCAAACAAGTAAATAAGTCTAGGTAGATAAGAGAATTATCTCAGCCTAGCAGAGTTTCTCAGTGTGTCAGCTCTGGTGGTCAGGGAACTTACTTAGTAGCCCAGGATGGCCTTGAATTCCTGGGATTAAAGGCGTGTGCCAGCACAGCCTGGCCAAAGAGCTGTACTCTAAAAGGTCTCCTTGAGTTCACTAAAATGCCAAAGAATGGCATGAAAATCTGAGGACTTTCTCTACTGCAGTCAGGGAAAAAAAATTCTGAAAAAGAAATCAGATGACTGGAACACATCCAGCATACATCCACAGGCCTGTCTTCACTAGTTCAGTTGCTTTATAGCAACACTGACAAACAGAAATACATGTTATTTTTATGAGGATTTAGTGTGCCAACATGACTAAAAACAGCCTCAATATTCAAATTATCTGTATAGCTTACAAAAATGTGTTCATGTGTTATCACTGCAATTAATGAAATAAAAAAACAAAAATTCAAGCAAGTATGCTGAATACCCATTACCCTATAGGTCAGTGTCAAAGGAAGCATTCATGATCTTTACAGAACCCACCTAAGCTGGCACGAAGGGCCATCTGATGACAGCATGCTTTTGCCAGAGGAGAGCTGCCTGTGAGCTGGGAGCCCCCTTGGGGGTTGGGAAATGGGAGCTGGGAGACGAACCTGAGGGAGAGACTGCCACCTGCTGGACAGCATCTTCAAACTTCTGCCAGCGCAGCCCTGCGCCAGGAAGGGCACTGCAGAATAGGCCACCCTTGTAGTCTAGACACCAGATAAACTTTTCCGAGACCACCAAGCTGAGGATGCCATAGCCAGGACCCGAGTAGCCCATCCAGCTTTCTGCAAACTAACAAGGACAAAGGCCAGTGAGTTCTGTGACAAGAGACAGTGTCATCATACATTACCAACAAGAAACGTGGGCAGACTGCTAAAGCCCTGCCCACCCTGCTCTCCTTGGATCCAACCTCAGAAAACATTCTTGAATCGGATGCTGTGGTTCTCATGGAAGAGCCCATAACATCCCTGGATAACACTTTCTCACGGCATAGCACCCTTCCTAAGTAATGCTTGAAGGTGTAATCCAACCACTTCACAGAACAAGAAGACACTGTCATCTAGTAAGTCCACACTCAGAAACCATACCATTGAGTTACCCAGTACCACCAAAAAATAAAAAAAAAAACCAAAAAACAAAAAACAAAGAAAACAAAAAAAAACTCCTCAGCATTTTAAGTGTATGGTTTTACTTTGGGCTGTGCTTACAGCTCTCCAGAGACACATGCTCCACATAGGCTACAGGCTGCGCATGCTGGCAGAGCATGACATCACATCATAAGAGATCTGGTTTTATTCTATGCATACCTTACTTTACACAAGGGGGCGTGTTCATCAACACACATATGAATATCAACTCTCTGAGTACTTACTTATGACAGATGGACTATGGGAACAGCACTACCACTGTCCTCACTAGTTTTTCAAGCATTGTTCTAACCTTTGGGCACCCGGCATGTTACATGTATGGGAACAGCTGGGGGAAGTGTGGAAGAGACACTGCCTGAATTTTATACCCTAAGGTTTTGTTGCTATATTTTTTTCATTTGTATTACAATAATTTAATGTAATTATGTATGTGCACACATGAGCGTGCTACAGCATACGTGTGGCGATCAGAAGACAACTTGTGAGCTGGTCTTCACAGGGGTCCTAGACACAGAACTCAGGTTATCACGCATTAGCCTTTACCCATGCATGACCTGTCATGCTGGCCCCATGTTGCCAGAGATCTGTTCAAAAGTCAAAACTATTCTATGTAGTTGTACAAATACCTGATACGGAAGCTAGGGTGTGAAAGAGAATGGTGTCCACCTCTTCACCACCACAGTGAATTTTCTTCTCCTAGCCCTTGGCCTCCCAAACCAAACAACAAGCAACATTTCTAACCTTTTCTGCTATTTGGAGCAAAAACAGGTGTGGCAAAACTTGGAAGGTAACTTCAGAGATCTAGGATCATTCTCCACAGGTGAGGAGTTTCCTAAGCTTCCAAGTAGTCCCTAACATACACCAACAGTTATGATCTGCCAGCTAATCCTCTGTATCAGGTGACCACCTGCTAGGACTTCCCATAGCTCACACTTGGTCCAAGTCCCATTCACCTGATCCTCTGAACCCATACCTGGCTAGCTGTCACTTGCACTGAGCTCCCCAGCATGAACACAAGCACTGCCATTTAGGGCACTTAGGGAGCGATGCACTGAGAGACGAATGCAGGATGCTGAACAAGCAGTCTAACTTCTGGCCCATTCACTTCTGAGACAACACAAAGAATGGGAGAGAATCCTGGGCCACTCCGAATGTCACTTATAATGTGGCCTGGTGCATACATCACTTTTTTTAGCTTCAATCTCCTTCTCCATACAATGGGGACAACTACACCTGTGTCCCAGTTTGTTTTTCTCTTAAAGGGTGACTTAGTGCTCAGCACAGACCTGTACGTGGCGAGAACTGATACACAGCACTTGCTCTTAGCTCTGAAGGCAGGGAATGTGGTGATGCAGTGTAAGCAGTTAGTTCTGAAGACAAATACATTTGCTAAGATTTACACGATGAAGAAAATAAGTACTTGAAATCATTTTTAGGGCTGGGCATGGTGGTGCAAGACTTTAACCCAAGCACTTGGGAGGCAAAGGCAGGTGGATCTCTAAGTTCAAGGCCAGCCTGGTCTATATAGTGAGTTCCAGGACAGCCAGGGCTATGTACAATAAATTACACTGGCTGAGAAGCCCCATAGCAGATTAGGGGTTTCATTCTGCAGGGTGTCCTGGGGGCACTGTGCGAACGCTGAGGAAACAGCATTTCTGGAAGGTCCCCAATTCATACTGATGTTCTGAGGAGACAATGGACTGTGGAGAAGGGCAGGAACTACTCACCTTATACATGCTCAGAGCAAACAGTCCTCTGCCCAGTGGTATTCCAATGGCCCAGGCTACCTTAGTGCCCAAACTGGTCTGACCTTGCAAGACACCACTTCTGTCAGTAAGAGGTCAACTGGACAGGGTCAGAATTACTACACTTCCAATTATTCAGGGCCCCTGCAAAGGAAATTGCCCCAAACACAGACTTCAAAGCAGCAGGTTTTGCAAGAGTATGATTTCCATAAGAAGGAAAATAAATGAGCCAAGAATGCCCCTTAAAGGAAAAGAAGCTGCTGCAGCTGCCACCTTAGCTATGCTTCCTCCATCAGCACACAGACCTGATCTGTCTTGAGCAGTGTGGTGTCATCAGTCCCTGGTTGGCTCAGGTCCTGCAGAGAGCGACCAGCTCCAAGGTCTGCCACACTCGTCTCTGAGGATGAAGATGGGAGTCCATGGGCATAAATGTCTTCCTCATCACTGGATGTCACTGCCTGGTCCTGGAAAGATTTGTCCAGCCAATGCTCATGGGTGCTGGCCACCAAGGCAGAGACAAGAGGAGTCACCTGTCCTTCCACATTTCCTATGTCACATTCAGAAGTAGGTATTACTTTGTGATTTGTATCATTATTGGTGACTACATGCCAGGGATTTGAGCTTGGGTGGCTAGGGACCTCCACATGGGCCAGGATGTCTGGCTCTGGGCTGGCCTCCTCATTGCTAACTTCATAAACTCCAAGGCCAGGCAGCCACTGCTCAGCGCCTGGGGGCCAGCTGGGGCTGGAAGGTGCTGTAGGTGAGTCCAGAAGAAGAGCTTCAGAAAAAGTGCTCTGGGGGTCACTGAGCTCCACGGTGCTCACCCCTTGCGCCTCAGCAGAGCTGTCCTGTTTCTGCAGGCACACCTGTGTATGTACACCATCAGCAGCACCAGCCTCCTCTTCAGGTCCTGAGACGATGTCATCACCTCCCCCATCCTCCCCTGGCTGAAAGGGTAAAGTCAACACTCCATTGAGCAGGCCCATGTCCTGTGTGTGGTCACACTGGTAGATTTCCTTTCCAGTACCGTTTTCTTCATCTACTGGGTCAGAGGCAGATTCAGGAACCTCCAGAACACTGAATGCTTCAGGGCCATTGTCTTCCTGAATGATCCCATTCACCTCAGCACTGGGGTTGCTCTCCCGGTCTGGAGATCCTGTGCTCAACTGATCCACACTACTGCCCAGAGCACTTGAGGTCATGGACAAGAGGTCTGTGTTCAAGGACTGGGGGCTGTCACCAGGGAACTCGGAGCAGGGAGTTGACTCGAGGGAACTTTGGCAAGTGCTCTTGGTTCCACCTTCTAATTTAAAATGAGAAAATTCAAAATAAAGCATGAATTCATGCAAATAATCAGAGTACTGGAAAAACATATGGCTCAAGAAAAAAAATATTTTAAATGAAGGCTACTCTGTAAGGCATAAATTAATCTCTATAGTCCCGGAACTTGGGAGTTAGAGACTGGAAGCTCAAGACTCTGAAGCCAGTCTCAGCTACATAGTAAGGTTCCAGGCTAGCCTCAATGACTTACAGAGACCACAGTTCCATAAAAAGAAGAGGAAGCCGGGCAGTACTCCCAGGACTCGGGACGCAGAAGCAGGAGGATCTCTAAGCTGGAAGCCAGCCTGGTCTATAGAGCAAGTTCCAGGACAGGCTAGGCTTCAAAGAGAAACCCCATCTTGGAGGAAAAAAAAAGTAGAAATGATCTCATGTCAGAAATGCCCAGAAGCCTCCTGAGAGAAATGCTAGGAAAGTGGGGTAGGATGAAGCACCATGCAACATAGGCAAATTTTTTTAAATTTTCAAAATGCGTAAGAGTTCAATAATATTTTTCTTTGATAATGTGGTAACCTTTAGCTAGAAGGATCAATAGGCACCAAGAAGTGAGTAGCTCAAAAAGTTCTATGTGGCCAGTCAGAGTAGTGCACACCTTCGATCCCAGCCCTTGGGAGCCAGAGACAGCAAGATCTCTGTGAGCTCAAGGCTAGCCTGGTCTATTCAGTAAGTTCTGGGACAACAAGGGCTACACAGAGAGATCCACCTTTTAAAAAAAGTTCTGAGTTAAATCCCATATTTGGTAACATGTCAACATAAAATATAAGGTGTCCAACAAATACACCAGCATAAATCCCTGTTTCAATGACTGTCCACATGTTTGTAGGGTATCTGGTCTAATGAATGGTATATATGGATGTGGTAGTTTGAATGCAATTGGCCTTCATAATTTCATAGGGAGTGGCACTATTAGGAGGTATGGCTTTGTTGGAGGACGTATGACACTGTGAGGGCAGGCTTTGAGGTTTCCTATGCTCAGATACTGCCCAGTGTTTCAATCTACTTCCTGTTGCCTAAAGATATAGGACTCTTAGCTACTACATGCATGCCGCCATGCTCTCCATCATGATAATGGACGGAACCTCTGAAAATGTAAGCAAGGCATACCAATTAAATGTGTATCTTTTTTATAAGAATTGCCATGGTCATAGTGTCTCTTCACAGATATAAAAATCCCAAGACAGTAGATATTATCTTAAACATTAAAAAGAACAAACTCGCTGGTTGGTGGTGGCACACACCTTTAATCCCAGCACTCGGAAGGCAGAGGCAGGCGGATCTCCGTGAATTTGAGGCCAGCTTGGTCTACAGAGCTAGTTCCAGGACAGGCTCCAAAGCTACGGAGAAACCCTGTCTTGAAAAACAAAAAAAAAAAAAAGCAAACTCCAGACCTTTAATCAGGGCCTGACCACATGGATAAACGCCCTACCAACACAAGTCCTACAGAGATGCCTATGTGTGTGTGTGCACTATCACTTTGTGGGGCGAGTGCTTTCAATATGTGAAGTCCTCTATTCTACCAAGAGCAGCAAGCACCCCTTTCGTGAGAACACTATCATCCCTTCTTGGTAGATCCCCAAAGGTCCAGGCCTAGTGCTGCATGAGTCACTGTGCACTTGTCCATGGACAGTACCTGTCTTTCTCTTCCTCCTCCTCTTCTTCACTTTGATAGGTTTCACAATAAGCTCCTGGTCAAAGTCTTCAGAGCTGATAACACTGAATCTCTGTGAGGATGGCTGGCCACCCTGGTCCAGTTCAGGGGGTGCCTGAAGTCCGGGCAACAGCAGCCCAGAGCCACTGTCTGTGGAGTTGAATGAACTGCTCCTGCTCCGCTGCTCACTGGCCACAGAACTGGCCACAGAAAAGCCTCGAAGCCTTGTCTCACAAACAGTGTCCCCGAGTGACTTTTCCAAATGCTGCCCACGGACCTGCTCTGAACATCGCGTCTCCAGACCATCTCTTGCTGAGAAAGAAGAGTTTAGTTTTACTGTGGTGCTTTCAGCGACATTGGTATGCATCACTCAGTGTGCTAGCCTGGGCACCAGCAGTCACAGGACAACCAGGACTTTCTCCCGATAAAAACTGAGTAACTCCAAATACCCAAACCCAGAGAAACTCAAAGGATCACACAGAAGATGGCAAGGGGCCTTTGTGCTTCAGCAAGCTCATATATTAAAATCAGTAAAATAATGAACTGCAGTTGTCTTTTGCAAACATCACCAGTAACAGAACACCACTAAACATAAAGCACTTCTCATTTCCATTTTACAAGTTCTTTATCAATTTTTCTGTATCAAGAACAGTTAAGTTAAATTTTCTATTTATACTATGCCTTCATTATACCGTAATATTTAAGAGGCATTAAAAATGCATGTGTCTTATAATCAAATTCCTTGAAATTCATGGAAGAGAAGTGAAATTCCCACTAGGATGGGTTCACCACAGAGAAGAACATAGGAGGTCAGTGTCAATGCAAGCAGAAAGCAGGGTGACATGGGTCCCTGTGATAAAGAGCCAGTAAATGTCCCACTGCAGTGGAGCCTCCCTTCCTCCAACATACACTACTGAGGTCTCCAGGGCTAGGGCCTCCAATTTTAACACTGTCAACAAGAAACTGCTGTGCACTTCGACACGCTCAGCCATCCCTTCACTACCAGGAATCTACTGGGTACCATATTCTGCACAAGTGCCATGTAACAGCAGTCAAAAGACACATGAGCTTGGCAGTGGTGGTGCACGCCTTTAATTCCTGCATTTGAAAGGCAGAGGCAGGCAGATCTCAGTGAGTTCGAGGCCAGCTTGGTCTACAAAGCAAGTTCCAGGACAGCTAGTGCTGTTACACAGAGAAACTCTGCATCAAAAACAAAACAAAACAAACAAAAAACCACCCAAATCACAGGTGAAAACATCAATCCCAAAGGCCAGTCTGTGTCTAGGGCAAGAGATATATATCAGATTACAAGTTTCATTGTTTTAAAATTACACAGATCTGTGTCTCAGAGACATTAACTACACACAGTACCTCAGACAGGACACCTGGGACCAGGAAAGTGGTTTCTGGTTTCTCTTTCCTACTCACTCAACCACACACCTTCACATTTAAAAGCAGCTCCACCACAGTAAGACTGCCCGGTATTTATCTTAAAGCAGGACATTTCCATGACAAGCATCCTGAACGTTTTCAGGATCCTAAGCCTCCAAATATTTCCATGTTTAAGCAAACCCCAAACTATCTATCTATCTATCTATCTATCTATCTATCTATCTATCTATCTATCTATCATCTATCTATCTACCTACCTATCTCTCTTTCTCTTTCCCTTCCTTCCTTCCTTCCTTCCTTCCTTCCTTCCTTCCTTCCTTTCTTCCTTTTGTTGTTGTTGTTATTTGGTTTTGTTTTTCAGTACAGGGTTTCTCTGTGTAGCCTTGGCTGTCCTGGAACTTCCTCTGAAGAGCCAGCTGGCCTCACCTACTTCAGCCTCCCTGAATGCTGGGAATAAAGGCACTCAGCTGTTTTAAACTGTATTTATCTTACCACAGTAGGACTTGTGGTAAGGACTCAGCACACACAGCATACTTGCGGTGAATACAAACCTATGGATGCCAGTCCTTCAGGCCTGCTTGAAATCCTTATAATGTTCCTATCTCCCTTTAGGAAAAATATTTCATTTTCTGTGCAGGAAACAGACACAATATCACCCAGTCCTTCCAAACCAGCAACGGTGGCCTGTCAAAACAAACAAATATAAAACATTGCAATAAAAACAAAAACATAATCAAGCAGGTGTGATAATCCAAATAACTGTAATTGTTGGATTTTATTATGGCAGTTCCTGGAGAACTCTTAAAAGTAATTTAATCCATAAATGGGTAGTATTTGATAACTGGGACTTAAGCCACATAACTCAGCACTGAGGTGCCATGTGGGGCCATTGAGGTGCACAGTTTCTCCACCTCCAGTCATTCTCTTCCTGGAGCTGTTGTTCTCAGCCTTCTTATGACGCGAAGCTCACACACCTTGTCAGGGCAGGAGGCCTGGACATTCTGACCAGCCTGTCATCCCACCTATGTCATGCCAAAGCTTAGCCTGTTCCTTTTGGCCTATGCACACAGCACAGGTTTTCTCCTGCTGAGCTTCCTTTCCTGATCACTGGGAAGCCTCAGCCTCAGCAAGTGCTGCTTGAGCACTGCCATCTTGAGCAACGACTAAACTCCTCAATGGTCGACAGCACAAACCTCTGCCATGCATCTCTCTTGGACTGACTAGGAGTAATACACCAGCCAACAAGTGCTCCTACTGTGTGTTTTCCTATGGGAGACTTTTGAGTGAATGAAAGAAGGAAAAATATGTCTGCCTAAAAGCAGATGGTACTGCACAGGACTTTCCTGAGTCCACACGAATCTAAACCAGTTCTTGCTTTTCAGTTGACAGTATGCTTGAAAGATTAGTTCACCGCAGGAGACACTGAGCCTAGGCTAATTTTTAGGCAGCCTTGACAGAAAACTGGAAACAAGAAGCTAGGTTCCCAAAGCTGCCAATCATGGTGCTTCAGGGAGGGGCAGACGCTGATGGTGGAGGCAGTGTCTGTTCACAGACACAGTGTCTCCATTTCCCTGCATATGAAGGGAAGTTAATTATACCTGCAATGAGAGGCACAGGGGAAGTGCTCAGATGAAAAGAACTGATGCATAATTGCAACATGTCTTAAAGCCAATAATTAAGAAGTTCAACGGGAACCCAGGAGAAAAGTTAAGTCATCTATAATGGGAGAATCCAAATAAACAAGTGAAGGGTTAGAAGGTGACGACCCCTTATAGTGAGCGCCAAGTTACCTCTGCACCAAAAGTGTCATAGAGCATCGGCTGGTAACTAGGGAGATGTTAATGGGGGCAGGTGATTTTGATTCTCTGTGGATGTTCTCTCTAAAGACACTGTGCCACAGGCCCACAGAGAGCCTGGCCTGGATTCTGGAGGTGGAGTAGGGAGTGGCACAGGCCAGAAGCTCTGATCTTAGAACAAGAAGTAACTGAAACCAAACAACTTTATTTAAGGTCCTAAATCAGATTCTAGGAGTGACCTTTTATCACCCTGATTCAGGCATAACTTGTTTTCTACCGTGAGTTAATGATCCTGGGAAGTTGCTAAGATATGCCAGTAAGTTTATAAAAAGAAAAGGAAAAAGGCAAAATAATATGGCTGTCTTTGGATAAGAAGAAGCACAGTAAAATAAGAAAAAAAAAAACAAAAACAGCAACAGGGGACGAAGCACACTGGAGGGAGGGACCTGGGAGTCAGTCCTCAGAGTTACTGTTTCTGTCATGTTTGAGTTGTCACATGACCTAGAAAGGCCTGGTGGCACAGGAGTAATCCCAGGTACTTGGCAGGCTGAGTCAAGGCAATCAAGTTTAAGGTCTACCTGAGCTACAGGAAAGGCTCAAGTCAAGCCTGGGCAGCTTAGTGAGTCCCATCTCAAAATAAAAAGTAAAAACAAAAACAAAACAGGGCTGATGATGTAACTCAGTGGTAGAGCATCTGACTAGCATTCACGAGGCCCCGAGTTCAAGCCCACATACTGCAAAATGTCAAACTAAAACAAAACACACAACCCAGAAGTGAGGGGTGTAGCTAAGAGGCAGAGCATGTGCTTAACATGCACAAAATACCCTGAATCAAAAACAAAAAAGTGTATGCAGGCATGAATACACACAGACACATATGAATGGATGGGAAGGATGGGTTTGTGAGAGGCTTGGCAGCAAAGGTGACCCGAGTCCAATCCCTGGGACCCAAGGTGGAAGGAGAGAAACAACTCCACAAGTTGTCCTCTGACCTCCGCATAGGTGCCAGGACATGCAAGTGTAATCACAAGCTAGCACATGTGTGTGCATGCACACACACCATACACACCATACACAAATAAATATAATTATAAAAAACAACCTAGAAAGGTTATAATGAACATGTTTAATTTGGGGCTTTAAAGACCTCCCCCAGAAACATCTAATTTCTTGGGAGAGTAGGACTATGGATGTCAAAAAGCAAATTATTTTTCAAATCTACAAAAATTACCAAGCTCCATTTGATTTCCTTGATTGTCTCAAAGGAAAAGAAAAAAAAAACAAGCAAGCATCAGTTAATGCTGCTCCTTTCCTCTTACCAGGAGCCCAACGGCTGAACACCTATGGAGCCGACCCTCCTCTCGCCCTGTACCCCACAGCAGGTGCAGTTCTCCCACACACCTGGTTGACGGTGTCCAGAAGATAGATACTGTACTCATTCCAGCTCAACACCCAGCCTTCCCGGAAGAAGCATGAAACGAGCCCCAGGTGTTTCTCAGGAGAGCTGCAACTTCCCCCATCAGAGGGCTCCAGGCGAGGGTAGAGCTCAAAAGGTGTGACTCCTCCAGCAAAGACATCCTTGAGGATAAACGTGGCTTGAACGGTCCCATGGACATCAGCCTTCCATAGCCGGAGCCCAGGCCGGGCTGCATACAGGGTTAGGTCACTTTGCTTACACAGTCCTGGTATAAAACAAGCACCAAATTTCCCAGTACTAAAATCGGAAGAAAAAAATGAAAGAAAGAAAGAAAACAAAAACAAAAACAAAACAGGCATGGACTGACTTGAAGAGATATAATTGTCAGCTCCTAATATCAGCTCTAGGAATCTGCAGACTAACACAAATCATTGTCCTGTCTACTGTGTGTCGGTCACTTAGTCGCCTGGCACCCTTGTGCCACCCAGGCCCCACCACGCCTTCACAAGTACACAGCACCCAGAGCATATAGCCTAGATTCTGAGGATGATCAGTGGTGCACACTGCAGCTTGCCTGTGTCCCACACTTCCGTCCACTCTCCCTTCAATCCTTGCTGCAATTTCATGAGGCAACTGTTATAACTTCTGTTACAGAACAGAATGTGATGAATGTAGGGCCGTCCCTGCTACCCTGCTCGGAAGTCTGAGCCTGTGGTCTGCCTAGCTTCTTGAATGAAAAGCTTTACATCTAGTGTAGCTCATCCATATCTCTTTCAAAGTTTCCCCAACGCCATCAAGTGTACCAGTTTCTTCCCATTCTCAAGCTTGGTATTCTTATAAAACTATGAACTACCCAACCCACACAGAAGAGTGTATGCGGGAGCTGGAGACATGGCCCAGTAGTAAGGCACTGTTGCCTTTGTAGAGGACCCCGATTAGGTTCCCGGCACCCACATGGGGGCTCACAATCAGCTGTAACTCTAATTCCAGGGGATCTGATGCCCATTTCTGACCTCCTCAGGTACCAGGCATTCATGTGCTACATATACATATATGCAGGCACAACACTCAAATACATAAAATAATTTTCTATGTGTAACAGCCCTGGCTGTTCTGAAAGTTGATTTGTAGACCAGATTGGTTTCAAACTCACAGAACTCTACCCGCCTCTGCCTCCCGAATACTGGAATTAAAGGTGCTCAACACCACACACAGCAATATTTTTAAAAAATTGCTGGGCAGTAGTGGCATACTTCTTAAATCCCAGCACTCAAAAGGCAGAGGCAGGCAGATCTTTGTGTTCAAGGACAATCTAGTATACAAAACAAGTTCCAGGACAGTCAGAACTATACAGAGAAATCCTGTCCCCCCAAAAAATTTTAAATAAATAAAATAAACAAATTTAACAACAATAAAAAAATTTAAAAGAGTATTTGTGCTGGGAGGTGGTGGCATACACTTTTAATCCCAGCACTAGGGAGGCAAAGACAGGTGGATCTCTGTGAGTTCGAGGCCCAGACTGGTCTACAGAGTAAGTTCCAGGACAGCCAGAGCTACATAGAGAAACCCAGTCTCGGGAGAAAAAAAAAAAAGTGTTTGCAATAAATGTCATGAAGCCTAATATAATGTTCACCAGGGACCCATCCTCTACCACTAGAACAAGTCAACAGTTGCATCATGCATGCACTTTGGGTTCCTAATAATTTGTCCTGGCCAAAATTCAGATCAATGGACTAAATTTTGTGTGTTTCACTCTCATTTTTAGTTGTGAGCCTTTAACGGCTGAGCCCTCACTCTCATTTTTATTGATACGTCGTCAAGCACATATTTATTTACCCCAACACCAATCTAGCACTTTCATTTTAATGAATGATGCCATCTGTATAATTTTATAGCTTGACTTTTTAAAATATTTTTAATTTAGGCGATAATTTTTTTCTTTTCTTTTTTCTTTCTCTTTTCTTTTCTTTCTTTTTTTTTTTTTTGCCTTGAACTCAGAGATCTGCCTGCCTCTGCCTTTTGAGTGCAGGGATCAAGGAGTGCACCATCACCGCCTGGTCTTAGATTTATTTATTTATGATGTACAGTGTTCTGCCTGCATGTATCCCTGCACAACAGAAGAGGGTGCCAGATCTCATTATAGATGGTTGCAAGTCACCATGTGGTTACTGGGAATTGAACTCAGGTCCTCTGGAAAAGCAGCCAGTGTTTGTAACCCTGAGACATCTCTCTAGTCCCCAGCATAATTTTATTTTAATTGTGTGCTTTTGCATGTGTTTGCATGCACATGAGAGCAAGTGCCAGTGGAGGCCAGAAGATAGCCCAGGACCCCTGGAACTAGAGTTAGAGGTGACTGTGAGCTATCCCATGTGGCTGATGGAAAAGGAACTCTTACCCTCAGTAAGAACAACTATGTGCTCTTAACTGTTGAAGGGCTCTCAGTTCTACACATACATAAATACAGAGTGCACATACACACCCCACTACTTGATAATTTTAACTAACTTGTCTTTAAGACTTACCATTGCTTCTAAGATTTAATCTTTGATTTTAAAAAAGGAAACAACAGTGCTTATTAATTTTGACTGCTGAATAGTTTTTTCGCAATTTATTCAATTTTTTAAAATTATCCCTTCTTTGAGATAAGATCTCATTTTATATCTCAGAGTGACCTCAAACTCAAAATTCTACTGTCTCACTTTCCGATTCTATAGCCACTACACCTGACTTTATATTATTTTTTTAAAAGTACATAAATATTGCTACAAAATGTTTCCCTGGGATACTGGAATATGCATGGGTTTGGGAAAGTATGCATATCTATAAATCTAATACTTACTTAGTTTTTATGGTACTGCGAATTGAACATGGTAGGCAAGCATTCTACTACTCAGTTACATGTGAAGCATTTTTTAAAAATAATTTATTCTGGGGCTAGAGAGATGTTTCAGTGGTTAAGAACACTTGCTGTTCTCATAGTGGAGCTGAATTCAATGCCTAGTACCCACACCAAGGCAGCTTACAACCTATAACCAGGGGAACAATGCCCTCTTTGGCCTCCTCAGATATCTGTACTCACATTAACACACATGCCTAACTAAAAACAACTAAATAAAACTTCCAATAAAACTCTCTCTCTCTCTCTCTCTCTCTCTCTCTCTCTCTCTCTCTCTCTCTCTCTCTCTCTCTCTCTCTCTCTCTGCCCCCTAGAAAGGGTTTCTTTGTGTAAGAGCCCTGCTGTTCTGAAACTCACAGAGTGCTAGGATTAAAGATGTGCACTATTATGCCCAACTGTAAATAAAATCTTTAAAAATAAATAATTTATTCAATCTTATTACTGGATTGTTGCTGTTGTTAATTTGTTGGTTTTGAAACAGGATCTCAAGAAGCCAATGCTAGCATGGAACTTGCTAGTCTATAATGATTGCTATATAACCCAGGATGACCTTAAACTTCTAATCCTCTTGTCTCCACTTCCCAAAAACTGGGACTATAGGTGTGTACCACTGAGCCCATCTAAGACATTTTGTTCATTTTCTTTTTTTTTCACATATGGCTGGAGATTGAACTCAGGGCCTCATCCATGCGAGGTAAGTACTCTGACACTGTGTTGCCCTTCTGGTATTTGAATTATTATTATTTTTATATCTCTATCAATGCTCAGGTTTCTACCAGAGTTCAAATTGAAGAGCTTTAGCTCAACTCTAAGCCTTGCTGATTCTTTTTCTAAACAGTTCTTTCTTGGATCTAGACAGTAAAAAGGGCACTGGCTTGAGTGTACAGTTATTAACCTTTTGAGATCTCCCTGTGCTAGTCTGTAGGAAGCATAACGTCCATACACAGGAACGAGTGGAGACTGAATGAAAAAGCTAAAGTACAGCTCAAACCAAGCCTGCAACATCCTCAGCCTCCTGCCTGAGAAGCCACCTTGTCCGTCCATTCACAGCCCATCTCCTTTCACTCCCCATCACCCCTAGGGGGATAGTTATCTGGGGGTGGGGAGTCTCCTCTGTATGTCTCCCTAGGCACCACTGGAAGCTCAGTAATTAAATCCCTGTGGAAAGGATCCAGGGAGGATATCATATGTCAGATTCAGCTTAGAACAAAGATCATTAGACTAATCAACTGTTTTGAGTCCACAGAGTTTTTATAGACAACTATGTCATAGGACTGTGTCTGATTCTTGCTTTTAGTGAGTTTGTTCTGGTGAGGCCCCCTAAACAAAAGAGCCCAAAGGAATACTAGTTAGGCAACCCAGTGCTGCTGCTTCTTACCTGTCAAATCATCTGTTTGGGGATCCAATTTTTAAGTCTGTTTTTTTTTCTATTTATGAGACTTCTTTACTCTCTTGTCACTTCTGTTTTGTTCACCGTATGTAATCAGAGCATGTGTGTTAACATGTACTCAGTGAGCAGAAACCTTCTACAAAACTATGTGATGCTAGAGGGTATGTGTGTGAGCGATGAAGATGAGCTCTTCACCAGGGCTCACCCCACAGGACAGCAGGCATTTGTATAGGAGGAAAAGTGGGCATCATGAATAGGGGTCCTAAGGAGAGCTGGCTTTGAGGATGTCTGTGTGTTCAGGGAGGTTCTGTGAGGGAGCTGACAGAAGGTATTTAGCTGGAAAGGACCAGTTGCCAAGAGATCCTATCATACCATACTTATGACAGGCATAGAAACTTTCCAAGTACAAGATAAGGAAGCCAGGCCTTTCTTTACAGTCCTCAATTCTTCCAATGAGCTAGGACTTGGCATCAAGCAGAAGGGGATATCCACAGAGATAAAGTCAGAACTCAGTTCTGCAGAACCAGGCTGCATAATCTCAGAGGTTTCCAGGGCCAGCAGGAAGATCCCTATTATAAAGAGGCCAGACTATTGATAGCATTAAGAAGGTATTGAGAAAAGAACACAGGAGCTAAAGAGTGGGTGTGAGAGAATCTTCCAATAGGAAGGCTGCCGGGCAGAGAAGAGAATAAACCTAGTGTTGCTACAAAACAGAAGGCACATGACAGATCATGGCTGCACCAGACTGTCTGACCTCACTCTCCACTCCCTTCACGCTTGTCACCAATGGCACCACCAGCCCCGGGGAGGCCCTCCCAAGGCCTGCCAGTCTCCTTACTCTCCAGTCTGTCTCAAATCCTATTGACATTCCCCAGTCCACTGCCATCCCATCCCAAACCTATGCAGGAAACAATATCCCTTTACTGAAAGGAGGGTACAAGATGGGAACCCTCTAACTCCCAAAACTATTTAACAGCAACCTCCCAACACACACTTGGCTCCTTCCTGGCCCTCCTTCCCAGGTAAGGTCCTTCACCTCCTTACCCTCTACCTCCACACAAAGTGGCTACAGAGGGCTACGAGATCTTGTCTTTGTCTTCCTTTCAGGACAGTGATATGAAGGATGCATATGCTCCTTCTGCGGGCAGTCCTAGGTCCTCAGCCTTCTCTTTGTTTTCCTTCCTCTGGTAGTTCTCAAAGAACAGACACGTTCTTTCAGCCCAGAACCATCCCCTTCTTAGCCTCTCCTACTTGGCACGTAGTCCTCACACCTGCAGAAAACTGTTCTCTGACCCCAGGCTGAGTGGAAGCCTGCTTAAATTTGTTTGTTTTTCGAGACAAGGTTTCTCTTGCATAGTCCTGACTGTTCTAGAACTTATTCTAGACCAGGCTGGCCTAAAACTCAAAGATCTGCCTCCCTCTGCCTCCCAAGAGCTGGGATTAAAGACACGTACCACTGCCACTCTGCCCCAGCTTAAATTTCTATAGTACTCTGAACTGTACTCCATAGCCACTGGCAAGACCATCAGTTAGTCATGAGTTTGTCTTTTGGTCTCCATGATGGGAGAGGCCCACATCTGCTAGGCTACCCAGTCTCATCTGCCCAATCTGCTAGTATGCACAAGAGAGGACTACAAAGAGAAACCACACCTGGAGTGGACACACAACACTGTCTCCTAGGCTCCTCAGACTCAGTCCTGGGTTGCAGTGGCTATGCTCCCAGGCCCCTAAATCTCCTCAACTAGAAGATTCCCTGTTCCCATCAGGTTCCATGTAGCACTTTTGGCAGGCAGAAGCTACCAGGAATCCCAGCTGGTGTGATTGTGGTCTCACATCTGGCTACCAGGAAACCTAGGAGAACTTAAGGGCCAGTACTGAGAACCACATGGATATGCCTGAAGCTTACCTCTTCCTTGGCTGGGATCCAATCTGCTTGACAGCCTTTTCCTCGGTGTAAAAGAGCAGGCTCCTCTGCAAGGTGGACACGAGCAGCACTTTCTGGCTGTAATCCAGCTGCACAATGGAAGACGGCTCCTCCAACACAAGGTGTGAGTTGCAGATACCCTGCAAGAGAGCCAGGCCATGGTGGGTCAAAACTGCCCAGCCTCCCTCACAGTGCTTACGCAGATACTTCTTGCTAACTGTATTGAACTCAAAAGTATTCTGTGATGCTGAGCATGGTGTGTATAGCTATAATCTCCACACTTGGGGGACAGAGGCAAGAAGATCAAGAGTTCAAAGTCATTCTTGACCATATGGTGAGTCTGAAGTAAGCCTGAGCAATATGAGACCCTATCTCAACAAAACAAAACAAAACAAAACAAAATAAAACAAAACAAAAAAACCCAAAAGGTATATTTTAATTTTCTCCAGATTCATTGTTAACCTACTGCTATGACATTTGGAAGATTCCTTACTAACAAGAAAACAGTAATACTAACACCTATCTTGTAGTATACCAGGGTTGAAAAGAAATATTAAAAACCTACACATTTCTCTAATAGTTTTCTCATAAATAATTCAAAGAAGAATCCATAGAAATAGGCCATACCGCATATACTAAGTATCTTCTAACATAGGAGAGTATGACTTTGTATGAAAGCTGTGACCGTGACCTGTTCTCAGTCTCTCCACAAGGAGCCTGAAGCAACCCTACAGGCACTATCCTTCAACTGGAAGGGTCACAGAAAAGATGTTAGAAAGAAACTGAAGGGCTGATGGGACGGCTCAGCAGACAAACTGGGTTTGTCACACAAGCCTGATAACCGGAGTTCAAACCCTAGGAACCCATTATTGAAGTAGAAAAACTGACTCTTGAAAGTCGTCCTCTGACCTTGACATATGAATTTGAATTCTCCACACCCCTCCTTACTCATACAATGTATTAAATATGTGATTATAGCATTTACTAGACACATAGTGACTTTCTAAAGGTATTTTACTGCTAATACAAAACACATTCATGTATCAGAAATCGAGTTTTAATCCAAGTACAGTGGCACATGCTTCTAATCCCAGCATTCAGGAGGCTGAGACAGGCTTTATGGTGAGTTCAAAGTCAGCCTGGGCTATATATGAAGACCCAGTATCAAAAAGCCTGTTTCTGCCACTCTTCCCCTCAGTGTCCTTCTCTGGGCTCCATCGGCAAACAACTCACAAAGAAGAGAGGATGAGCCACAAGTTGGTATAGAGGGTCTTTTGTCTATGTGTTACTTTTATTGGTTAAATAAAGAAGCTGCCTTGGCCTTTTGATAGGCCAGCCCTTAGGTGAGTAGAGTAGACAGAACAGAATGCTGGGAAGAAAAAGATAGTGTGGCAGATGCCATGGCTCTCCTCTCCGAGACGGGCACTGGTTAGGCTCATGCCGGTAAGCCACAGTCAAGTGGCAATACAGATTATTAAAAATGGGTGAGATCAATATGTGAGAGTTAGTCAATAAGGGGCTGGAGATAATGGGCCAGGCAGCAATTTAATTAATACAGATCTCTGTGTGATTATTTCAGGCATAAGCTAGCCAAGCGGCCAGGAGCCCATTGCTCCACAATACAACAGAGTGGCACCCAACGTGGGGCTTGAACCCACGACCCTGGGATTAAGAGTCCCATGCTCTACCGACTGAACACTTGATAACCTTGACAAGAGATGTTCCCACAGAGCAGCTGTTCTATGTGGGGTCTGCATAACCCTAGGTCCCTAAGACTCAGACTCTCTCATAGCATATGCCAGGACAAAAACATTTTACAAAATACTGAGATGTTTTTATACGTCTTTTATCTTAAAAGTTTTTAAAATTTTATGTATATGGGTGTTTTTCCTGATGTATATCTGTAAATCATACATTAGGAGGCCTGAAGAGGGTGTCAGATCCCCTGGAACTAGAGTTACAAATGGTTATGAGCTACCATGTGACTGCTGGGAATCGAACCTAGGTCTTTTGGTAAAGCACCCTGTGCTCCTAACCTCTGAGTCACTGATTAACCAGTCTGTCTTCATCTTAGGCTTAAAAGTCATCTAATAGTAAAGATAAACTAGGTCCATTCACGTTTATGATTAAATATGTTTCTCAAGGATTGGGCTATGCCTCACCTGCAACCTTAATGACAAATGGTTCCATACTGCCTATTCCAGGAATGGTAACCATGCTATGCGGCTCCTGTAACTCTGCCTATCTGCGTGCCAAATTGCCCATTTGGAAACCCCCTACCTTGGTGCTATAAAAACCCTTATCTTGCCCATGTTCAACACTGATCTCTTGAACCCCACCTTTAGAGGGAGACAGCCTATGTACACAAATTAAAAACACTTGCTTTAATTAATTTGGCCACAATGATTTAGGTTGGTGGTCTTTCTCCTCACATCTTTGGTATTAACATCATCCTTCCATTCGCATGCCCTTTCCATCACTACTGCCACTTTGCTAAATGGATGTGCATGCCCAACAAAACGCCCTCTAAGTGCTTTCACTGAAAGCACAGGAATCACTGTGTATGGAGCCAATTGGAACCTCAGTATGAACCAGGACCATTGCACCAAACTACAAAGGTCACCATTTACCACCACATACTCACACTAAAAATATGAGTTCCAATGAAGAACATCTTGATAAAGAAAAATGGTAATTTTACCCCTAAGGAATGGTGCTTTTGCACTGGATATCAACAAATTGGATGTGCACACACAGACCTTCTGCAAAATGATGCACAATGGGTCTCAAGGGAAAAAAAAATGACAAACCTGTAGCTGGTGGTGACACATCATGCCTTTAGTCCAAGCACTCAGGAGACAAAGGCAGAGAGGAACTCTGAGTTCGAAGCCAGCCTGATCTAAGAGAAAGTTCCACAATAGCCAGGACTACACAGAGAAACCTTGTTTTGAAAAACCAAAATAAATAAATAGAGAGAAAGAAAAGAAAGGAAGGAAAGAGGGAAGGAAGGAGGGAGGGAGGGAGGGAGAGAAGGAAGGAAGGAAGAAAGGAAGGAAGGGAGGGAGGGAGGGAGGGAGGGAGGGAGGGAGGGAGGGAGGGAGGGGACAAATCTCTGCCATAGGAAGAGTGTAATTCAAATGAGATACTGTTTTTACACACCATTTTTACTTGAAACACTGTAATTACAGGGAATGATGAGGTATTGGCAAACATTATCTATGTAAACAATGAGAGCCTGTTGGTTCAGTATTTGTTACCTTCAACTGAAGATGAGAATCTAGAAAATTTGTATCTCTATAAATTAGACAAGATTCTAAAAGCTGAAGAATTTTTTGACTAGAATGATGGAGATATTAATAATGGCACTTTTCTTTCTTTTTAAAAACTATTTATTTACTTATTTTATGAAATATAGGTGTTCTGTCTGCACGAACGCCTATGCACTAAGTGTATGCTTGGTGTCCCAACAGCCAGAAGAAGGTATCAGATTACATAGGATTAGAGTTGGACAGTTGTGAGCCCCCATGTGGGTGCTGGAAACTGAACCCAGGTCCCCTGGAAGAGCACCCAGTGCTGCTCTCAACTGCTGAGTCATCTCGCCAGCCCCCACCTTCTGATATTATATAATACATGTGTCAACATCTGGAAGATCAGCAGCCTCTGAGATTCCTATTCTACTAAGTGACTGATACATGATACTGAAAATTATGCAAGGGTAAAAGATCTACTCAAAGTAGAAGATAAACTAACAAGTTTTAATGTAACAAGGTAGAAAAAACCCACCAAGGGTTTCAGATTCCACACTGCCATCAGTTTTTAAAGAAACCCCACATGATAGAGCTGCTCCTTGAGGTCACAGTGCAGGCTCCTCTCTCTGAGTGGTCTGAAGCGGTCTTCAGAAGCCTTGGAAACAATATATGCTACTGCCATTACTTTTTATTTTATGCGTATGAGTGCTTTGCCTGGATGCAGGTCTGTGCACCACTTGGGTGCCTAGTTCCCAGAGGCCATAGAGGGTGCTGGATCCCCTGGGACTGAGTTACAGAGAACTGTGAACTACCACTGTGAGTGCTGGGAATAGAACCCAGCTCCTTTGGTAGAGCACCCAGCACTCTTAATCTCTAAGATATCTGTGGTGGTTTGAATAAGAATGGCCCACATAGGCTCATCATATAGGTGTGGCATTGCTGGAGGAAATGTGTCATTGCAGTGGGCTTTAAGGTTTCAAAAACCCATGCCAAGCTCAGTCTTCCTCCCTCCCTTTTCCTACTGCCTACAGATTAGGGTAGAAAGCTGTCAGCTACTGCACCAGTGCCATCCATGCCTGTCTTCTTCCCACCATCATGATAATGGACTAACCTCTGAAACTATAAGCAAACCCCCAATTAAATGCTTTCTTTTATAAGAGTTGCCTGATCATGGTGTCTCTTCAGAGCAATAGAACACTGATTAAGACAGCATCTCTCCAACCCTACCAGTGCTTTTGGCTGCCCACTAAAACTAGATGATAGTCCCTATTGCTGAAGACACTACATGCTTAGGTTGCCAGGCATAAAAAAATCAAGAGCTGAGCTGGAAGCTTACTCCTTGCCACCTAGTTTTCAGAGTGCCAAAAGGTGGTGCAATCCAGGTTTCAAGAGAAAAAAGTCATCAGTCCTACCCAGTTTTGGACCTGTGTGCCATACTACCTACCTGTCAGGCATGGTATGTATTAGTGCAACAGTGGTGTGATTATTACAGGGGTAACCAACCAGTTTCTGCTTAGGTCTAAGCCCACATCACGGGAAAGAATTCATGCCTGCTATTCAAAATCTGGTCAAAAGGCCATAGGTGGAAAGGTCATAGGCACTGGCAGGGAAGTTATTATTGTACTTTTGCTAAATGGACATGTCATACCAATAAAACAAACTTTTTTCTTTCTTTCTTTCTTTTTTTTTTTTTTTTTTTTTTTGAGACAGGGTTTCTCTGCAGCTTTGGGGCCTGTCCTGGAACTAACTCTTGTAGACCAGGCTGGCTTCGAACTCACAAAGATCTGCCTGCCTCTGCCTCCCAAGTGCTGGGATTAAAGGCATACATCACCACCGCTGGGTTAAACTACCTTCTAAATATTTGTGTTTATGCCCTTAGATTAGTGCTTCTCTTAGTGTTAGTCAAAGAAGCCTCCCGCTCCCCCACCAGTGGGTAGAAGTTAACTGCAAAAATTCAAAACTGGGGGGCTGGAGAGATGGCTCAGTGGTTAAGAGCATTGCTTCGTCTTCCAAAAGTCCTGAGTTCAATTCCCAGCAACCACATGGTGGCTCACAGCCATCTGTAATAAGGTCTGGTGCCCTCTTCTGGCCTGTAGGCATACACGCAGACAGAATATTGTATACATAATAAACAAACAAATATTTTTAAAAAATTCAAAACTGATCAAAGTGCTGAGAACACATGAGTATTGAATGCCAAGCCCTAAATAGGACATTTATATTATCCCCTCCAAGGCTCAAGGAACATCTCAGAAGATGGGGACAGAAAGGATATGGGCACCTCAAGACAGGGAAGAGTATTGTGAAATGTTATTTTCTGGGCATAATACGGTCATGAACTCATAGTAGCTTCAACTATCTACACAAGACCAGTGTAAGATTGGGCTCATCAACCTTAAAAAACGGACAGGGGAGGGAATCACAAGACCCTACTTCCCCATAAGGAACTACTGGCAGTCAATGATTGCTTGGGGAGAGAGAGATTTCCTTCAGTGGTGCAGTCACTAGTACATTGTCCATGCTATTGTAAATAAGCTCTAATATTCATGTTTATGGAAGCAGCCCTAATTAAACTCATTAGGCCACATACAAGAAAAAAGAGAGAGTGAGTGAGTGAGGGGGTGAGAGGGAGGGAAGGGAGGGGAAGGAAAAAAGGGAAAGAAGGAAAGGAAGGAATGGGAAGGGAAGGGAAGGGAAGGGAAGGAAAATTCCACGTAATTTTTTATTTGTTTTGGTTTGGTTTTTTTCAAGACAAGATTTCTCTGAATAGCCTTGGCTGTCCTGGTAGCTCTGTATACCAGGCTGGCCTCAAACTCACAGAGATCCACTTGCCTCTACCTCCTGGGTGCTAGGATTAAAGGCATGCACCACCACCGCCCAGCCTGAGCTTTAATTTCCAGGGTATATTTTATAGATATAATTCATACAAAACAAAAACTTTTGGGGTTATCTTTCTAAGAGTACAAAAGGTTTGAGGCCAGAAAGTTTAGAAACTACTACTATGGAGTATTTGTAATAGTTCAGTCTTACATTAGAGGGCTAATAAATCAGTCAGTTCTGCTAGGCATAGTGGCTATCTCAAAACATAACAAAAAAATAAAACAAACAAACTCCACTAAGTTCTTAGAATCTAACATAGGGAATGAAGAGGAAAAACGGGTAGTCCATCAAATGTTTAGTCCATCTGGCAGGCACATGGCCAGACAAAATACGGGCATCATAAAGCCTGATCTGCAGCAGGAAAGCCGCGGGCTTTGGAGCAGAACCTATTTGAACTGAGTCTTCCAGGTCTGTGCTTGTGCCCCTGGATTGAATCCTGGAAATAAGAACATACTGAGGGGCTGCCAAGATGGCCCAGTGGGTAAAGGTGCTTTGCTGTCTAGTCTGATGACCTGAGTTTGATCCCTAGGACCCATATGGTGGAAGGAGAGATGACTCCTGCAAGTTGTGCTCTGACTCCACACAAACACTGTGGAAAGTGTGTAAGGTCACAAGCCCCACACACAAAATAAATAAAAGTGAAAAAAAAAAAGTTTAAATGATGGACAGTCCAGGTGCTATGATGGGCATCTAAAGTGACATGTGATGGAGGAAGAACACGATGCTACTGCCAACTCTCTCCTCCACCACCTCTCCCACAGGTCTTCTGTGTTGGCTGGAGGTAAGTTCTCCGTTCACTGGATCACTACCCTCCGTCCACAGACATGACTAGAAACATGTACAACTTGTTCCTTTGTTCATTCGGAGAAACTTTTACTATTCAACTCTAGCTGGCGTGGCATTTCCTCTGCAGCCCAGGCTGGCCTTAACCTCAAGAAGACCCCCTACTTCAGCTCTCAGGTGCTGAAATTACAGAGCATCACGTCTGCTCAGGTACAATTTTTACTGTTGGTTTTGCAGGCCACCTCATTAGTCAGTGCAGAAGTTTATAAAACACTGAAGCTGTCTGAGAGAAAACTCTGTAAGTAACACTTGGCAGCGCAGGGCACAGTGGTGGAGAGCACGAGCCGCTGGAAAGGAAGGAAGGAAGCAAGACTGCAATATGCTACAGATCTCTGAAAATCACCTCACCTGGTCTAGATCGAGAGAGGAGTAGACGATCTTCCCCTTGTCATCTCCGGAGAACAGCTTCATCCCATTGGGGCTCCAAGCCAGAGCTGTAATGCTGGTTTTGTGAACACCAGTGACATCAAATCTCCGAAGCTATAGGTGACAACAAGGAAAGGAGAGGTGAGCGACTGCAGTTACGGGAATGTCACTCCGACTCTGGGAGGAGCTGGCTTCCCACACAGAACTGTGCACCATGCTCCCTATGTCTATTCATATTCTAAACTGAGATGGGCCAACAAGACGGCTCATTGGATAACAGTAATTGTGGTCAAGCCTGGGGATGTGATTTTGATCTCTGGAACTCATGTGGTAGAAAAAGAGAACTAACTCCTCCAAGATGTTCTATGACCTCTATACATAAACTGTAGTACATTGTGTGTGTGTGCGTGCACACACACATACACACACATATATACACACACAAATACAATTTTTTAAAAAACCTCACAGAGAGCACACAGGGAATTAAGTAAAAAGAAGAGCACTGATTTGTGCTTTATGATCAACACCCCATGCAGGGACAAAGACATCACCTAGTTATAAGTAGCACAATGTTATGCTGAATCACGTGATTTCTAGGCAGGTAAGTACCACCACACCTTTCTGACTATGTAGACCAGGTGGTCTCTCAGAGGGACCCACCTGTCTCTGCCTTGGGAGTGCAAGGATCAAAGGTGTGCCCACCACACCCAGCTCTGAGGATTTCTCATCTTAAAGATGCATGAGGACCCTGCCAAGAAGGAAAGCAGTGCTAGAACCTGAGCACTCACCTGCTTGTTCCTCCCCGGCAAGGAAGACACAAGCTGGAAAACGGCAACCCTCCCAGAGGCGGTGCCTGCTGCCACAAGGTCATCAAAGCAGCTCAGCAGCTTCACCACAGTGATAGACTCTGTCTTTCCCTGAAGGAGGACATGCCAAAAACAAATCATCAGAGGCACGTAGATGAGAAAAAGAAAACTAGATGTAAAACCGGAAACATGAAGCTAGATCCCTGGGCTGCAGCATATAAATTCCTAGCTGGAAATGTGCACAAGTCAGAAAACAAATGAATCTAGGCTCCCTGCCTTACTGTTATTGTTATTATTAACAGAACCCCAAATTATGATTTTGTATAATTTTGGTACAGTATATCCATAATGCATAGTCATCATCCATTTCCAGAATTATTTTCACGTTGTGAAGTGGGAACTTTACACCTACTAAGTAATAAGCCCCAATAGCTTTTAATTCCAGCACTAGGGAGGTAAGAGGCCAACAGATCTCTGAGTTCAAGGCCAAGCTGGTATACAGAGAGAGTTCTAGGACAGTCAGGGCTATGCAGAGAAACCCCATCTGAAAAATCAAAGCAAGCAAGCAAACAACAACAACAACAAAAAAACCCCACAAAATGTTGCAAGTGTTCTAATTGGTCTTAATAATAAAAACCCAGAGCCAGATTATTGGAGTAAATGCAGAAAGATAAGAGACAAAGGAACAAGAAACAGCCAACTCTTATTTTGCTAACTCCTTAGTTGAAAAAGGGCTGAATTCCTGTCTCCTCCCACCTTATATTTCTCTTTCTGCCCAGCCATATCACTTCCTGTCTGTCTGTACAGACCTCCAGACCTCTATGGTTAACTAGTGGCTAACTCCACCTGCTGATCTTCAGGCAAGCATTTGTCCCCCTTTTTGCCTAAAATAAAAAGGTTATAACTAATATAAGAAAAACTATATACAAAAAGTAAAATAACTATATACAATATATACAGGCAATAAGTACATTAACAACGTCTAGTCCATTAGCAAATGATAAATTCATAGAAAATACTCCATATCTATCCTATCTTGATGAGTTCAAAAGGTTGTACCTAATTCACTTTCTGTTCTAACTTGCAATACCCAAACTATCTTTTAATGTTTCTCAACCTTTACAAACTTTACACCTTTTTAGTGAATTTTAGTTCTCAATCCAGTAAAAAAGAAAACTGTAACTTTAAAGTCTTCAAATCCATCTGACCTGAGAAGGAAATAATATTACCAGAGTAAGCTGGTAATATTATCTCTCCAAAAAACGTGAGAAATGACAAAAACAGCTGGCTGCCTGGACAGTCACCCAAGGTTCCTCTGCCATATTGGAGCATCCATCCTCAGCCTACAGGTCTAGCATATCTGACAGACTTTTTGTTAAGCAGAATAAAGTTAAGGGCTGTCCTGCTTGTCTTGGCAAGCTTGGCAATCACTTTCTTTTGTGTCCTGCTTGTTCAATTTGGACAGCATACTGTCAGCAGTCAAGGCAAAAGCACTTTCTTGCCCAATGGCTTACTTTTGCCACAAAGAAAGTAAACTCCATATGGAGTTTCTTTGATGCCCATCATCCTCTCTGAAGTAGACTGGTGCTGCCAGGAGTAGACATGTCTCATTGTCATATATACAAAAATAAAAAAGAAACATGTTATTAAAACATCTTAAATGCCATAATCTGCAGATCTCTGAAGTGTTTGCAGACAACCTGTCTATCTAAAATATATCGGTTTTATTTTGAAAGCATACCTAATATAAGTTTGATTGTAATGACTAACTACTAACTTGCATCCCTTTATACCTCAATTAGTTGGTAATGATAACTTTCAAGGACTAGAAATTTATATTACATTGCTAAGTGAGTTATGTAGTTACAATACCTTGAATAAGATTAGAAATGTATATACAGTATGTTCTAACAAAAATAATCTTAAATTTGTATCAATTTACAAAAATCCGTATCAATGCAAAATATTTAAAACTAATAGTTGCTTTTTTGGTTTAAAAGTAGATTCAATAATCTACCTTTTGGGGCTGGAGAGATGGCTCAGTGGTAAGAGCATTGCCTGCTCTTCCAAAGGTCCTGAGTTCAATTCCCAGCAACCACATGGTGGCTCACAACCATCTGTAATGAGGTCTGGTGCCCTCTTCTGGCCTTCAGACATACACACAGACAGAATACTGTATACATAATAAATAAATATTTAAAAAATAATCTACCTGTTTATCCTATTTCTATATCCCCTCCTTTTTCTTTTCAGAGTAGACTCAATCATCTACTTATCCATCCTATCAAATCTATATCCCGTTTTTCTTTTCAAAACAAGAACCCTGAATCTAAACTCCTTTGTTTAGCATTTTTTCTAACCATTACCAATAACAACTTTTAACTAATCCCCCCAAACAATAACAAATATCCATGACCTAATGAAAGACCAAAAATCACCCACCCATTCCCAACTCTTGAGAATGTGGGCGTCATGTTATCAAATTTACTTCTGCTGTCTGGGGGCAATGGCATCTTTAGAGGATCCTGAAAAGAAAATTCTGGGTTAATTGTCAAGTCCTGGGAGAGGAAGCTCTATCATTGGTTATCAAGTATCTGTGTAATGGGAAAGTGTAGGGCTTGTCTCAAGTCCTGGGTAGAGTAGTCTGTTAAGTTAGATCACTAGCCACATAGAAATTGTCCTGAGCAGTTTGTAGTCCAAAGCTAGTCCTTAGGTGGTGTTTTCCTAGAACTCATGGAATCGTCGTTGTGGGGCCCCATGCTCCTTTTGGAAACTTCAAAAGTTGTTGCTAGGCGTGGTATTGGCGAACTGCAGAAAACTTAAATATTTTAAATGAGATATGCAGCAGATCTCAAAGAGGTTAAAGGATCATAGTTTGTTATGTACACACATCCAGAGTACAAAAACTTAATTCCTAGTTACTCAATAGAGACTCAAACCCAAAATCATGTACAGGAAACTAGATGAGGCCTTCTTCTAGAATTAATTAGTACTCTATACAACCACTAATATCATGACAAAAATTTTAAAATATATATGTGTGTGTGTGTGTGTGTATTCAATCTTGGAAATTTTGAGATAATATTTATACCTTAAGAAAAGCTTTAAAGAGTCAAAATAAAACCAAAGGATTAAGAGATTAGTGGCAATAGAATAGTCCCAAAATTTTGATTTTTCTCTTGTTCCATATCAGGTCACTCTTCTGTCATGAGACAGAGATTTGGGACTTTACTTCAAAAAGAATGCTTGGATTTAGAGAAGGAGAGAGACATACTCCAACTCCAAAGCCAGCTTTAATTTTCAACAGTATTGGGACTACGAAAAGAACATTTGCATTATATGTCTGTAGAGAAGAGCAGAAACAAACATTTGGGAAGATTTATGAAATTTTATCCTGTTGAAAATGTAATACATCAATAGGCCAATTTACTCTTTTTCTTGGGACATTATTTTTCTGGATGATTTGTCCTTTTTCTTCAAATGTCTCATGTATCCACGGGTCTTAGGATTCATTAACTGGATACCTTTATTCTCCTGAAAAGACAAAAACAAAACCCTGCCCCAACCCTAACTTTAGGGAGGTTCTCTTGTGGCAAGTTATATGTGATCAAATGAGAAGCACTTGTTAGTTGTATAAGTTACTTTAGATTGAATGGCAAACTGGTTAATGAACTATCACCTCTTCTAATCAAGAAGTCTCTCTTGTTTAAACTGAACCTTTATCAATTTAGATGGTATCCACAGACCTTTTACTCCTGTGGATACAAAAGCAAAACCCCTTCCCCAATGTAACACATGTCCTGGTTTCCATTCTGAAGTCAACACAATTTTAAAGTATATAGGCTGATTTAATTCTGTAGTTTTTTTCTATTATCCAAAATCTTTCCACAGGTGTCATCCTTTCTCATTAGAATTTAGAATATTCAAAGTGAATAAAGCATTATAAATCTATTTCTGGGGTCTTTATTATCCCTTTCTGTTTATTTAGCATATTCTTTAGAATTCAATTTGATCTTTCTATGACTGCTTGTCCTGTAGGATTGTGCAGTATACCTGTACTATACTTTATTGTGGCGGCCACACCTACACTTCGCCATTACAAGATGGCGCCGAGGGCTGAAGTAAACAAGTATGTGGCGCGAACTTCTCGCGCCACATCTACCTAGCAACAGGCTTCCACCAATCCTTTTCTGCCTCATCGCCTGATCAGTAGACACGCCCCGTCCTCCTGTATATAAGCCGCCACCCAGCCCGGCTCGGGGGGGGAGGGGCCCCCTGCTTCCAGCTCTCCCTCAACCAAGCAGCGCTTCAATAAAGTGTGATCAGAGAAGAATCCTGTGTCAGTGGTGATCTTTCCCCGCTGGTTGGGGCTCGCTCGCCGCAGCTGGTGCCGAAACCCGGGAACTTCAGCGGACACACGCGGGGGAGGGGGGGGGGGGCGCCGAAGAGGATTCAGAACTCTACACACGAAGCGGTCGGCGCCGGTAAGTATCCTCAGGTATGCTTCTTGGAGGAATTAGTCCTTTGTGGTTTGCATTAGCAGTGGTTGTTTTTGCTGTAGTGGTTTATGCCTTTTGCATTTTTATCCGTTGTCATAGACCAGGAGAGGAGTGTCGCTGCTGCAACATCTAAAACGAAAGTAAGTCCGTGGCAGATAATGCGACTTTTCTGCCCTCTTGTAAGCCCCTTGTAGAAAAGTGAGCAAAGATGGGCAACGATCAGTCTGTCTCCGGTGCATGCGATTTTGTAGATCCCATACAGCGGTTACTCCAGGAGAGAGGATTGAAAATCTCGAAATCCACCATAAAGGTGATTGTCGGGGATATTGATCGCACGGCGCCGTGGTTTGCAGTGTCTGGGGATCTAAATCTGCATTGCTGGAGAAAGCTAGGCAAAGATTTGGAGGCAGCAAAGGAACAGGGGCAATTAAAGAAGGGAACTTATCCTTTTTGGAGATTAGTACACTCCTGCTTGAAAGACGGAAAAAATGTAGAGGAGTTAAGAGAAGGAAGGAAGATGCTGGCGAGACACCAGGACAGCCTTTCAGAAGCAGGTTCAAAGACAGAGGAGGATACTGAAGAAAAGTGCACGGTAATAAGGAACAAAAAAGGGGAAAAGAAAGATATAAAAGAAAAGGAGGATCCTAAGATAAATAAACCTTCAGCACCTCCCTTGTATCCGGTGCTGGATGAATTCGCAGCCTTGCGGCTGTCTGAAGAGGAGCTGTCAGAGGCAGAGGAGGAGAGCTTAGAGGAGGAAGATGCACGTTATGAGGAGGAGAGATATGGGCCAGTTCTAAAAGCGCCCACTAGAGAGCTTCCCCCTCCTTACGTGCAGCCCAGGAGTAACTGCCATTTCATCGACAGGGGCACTCTTGCGCAGTTAGCTGTGCATTATCCACCTTCAGTGGTGGTATTTCCTGTCTTTGAGGATCAAAATCAACAAAGATATCATGAGCCAGTCCCTTATAAAGAGTTAAAAGATTTAGTGGAAGCGGCAAAGACTTATGGAGCTAATGCGCAGTATACTCGCACATTGCTGACTCGGTTGACCACCAGAGCTATGACACCAACGGATTGGTGGGAGATCACTAGAGCATGCCTCTCTACAGGTCAGTATCTAGATTATAGATCTATCGTGGTAGAGGCCGCCCATACTCAAGCTCGGGTAAATGCACAAATGCCAAATCGAGCTCCCTGGAATGCAGATATGTTATTAGGGCAGGGACGATGGACAGCTAATCAGACAGCTTATCCAGTGGAGGTATATCAACAGATTAATGAAATTTACACAAGAGCATGGAAAATGATACCAAAAAGAGGTGAAGTGACGGGCAACCTTACTAAAATTATTCAAGGCCCTACTGAACCTTTTTCGGAGTTTGTGGCTCGCATGATGGAAGCTGCAGGAAAAGTTTTCGGTGAGGCGGAAGAAGCTATGCCTCTGGTTCAACAGCTAGTGTTTGAACAGGCTACTAAAGAATGTAAGAGAGCCATCATGCCATGGAAAAATAAAGGGCTGGATGCTTGGCTCAAGGCCTGCCGAGAGATAGGCGGCCCTCTAACTAATGCTGGTCTAGCGGGCGCTATGCTAGCGGCATCTAGAGGGCAGGGGAGATCAGGTTCCTGTTTTAACTGCAGGAAGCCAGGGCATGTGCGTAAAAACTGCCCCCAAGGCACACAGCAAAAGAGCCAAAGCCAAAGACAGCCTGGCACATGTCCGCGGTGCAAAAAGGGAAAACACTGGGCGAATGAGTGTTGATCCGTAAAGGATATCAATGGACAGCCCATACCCAATGCCACACCGGCCATGTCAAAAAACGGGCAGAAGGGCCCACTACCCCAGGGCCCGAGAATTTATGGGGCAATTCAGGAGCCAAACATGAGACCACCCCAGTCATCAGAAGGGCCACCACAGGCTCCGCAGGGTTGGACCTCCGTGCCACCACCGGATTGGTACTGACTCAGAGTATGGGTGTTCAAGCTATAGACACAGATATGTCAGGACCTCTGGAGGAAGGAACAGTGGGACTAGTCTTAGGAAGATCCTCCAGTACTCTTAGAGGGTTATTAGTGCTACCTGGAGAGATCGACCCTGACTACAAAGGCATCATTAAGGTAATGTGTCATTCTCCGTTTGGCATCATTTCGATTGCACCCGGAGATCGTATCGCACAATTGTTAATTCTTCGATCAGACCATGAAAAATTTCCTGCTTGTGAGAAAGAGAGGGGCGAGCGAGGGTTCGGCTCCTCTGGGGTTGAGCTAGCATGCTTGTCTATAGGACTTGATGATCGCCCCATGTGTACCCTAGAAGTAGAAGGAAAGCTCTTTACGGGCCTATTGGATACCGGAGCGGACAGAAGTGTGATGCGTAAACAGGATTGGCCGAAGAGGTGGCCGTTACAGACGGCTGCACAAACCTTACAGGGTCTAGGATACCAAAATACTCCAGATATGAGTGCTAAGCAATTGCATTGGAGGATGGAACACAGTCAAGGCACTTTTCAGCCTTTTGTCATAGACCTCCCTTTAAATTTATGGGGAAGGGATGTACAACAACAATTAAAATTGATAATTACCAATGATTATTCTCAAGTGAGTAAAGATATCATGAAGGCACAAGGCTTTGTGCCAGGAAAAGGGCTGGGGGCTCGCCTTCAAGGTCGAAGTGACCCCGTGTTGCCCACTCCCAAATCTGATCGGAAGGGCTTGGGTTTTTCCTAGGGGCCACTGATGATGCGTTACGCATCCCCTGGGGCACAGATACACCCGTTTGGGTGCCTCAGTGGCCCCTGTCTATGGAAAAGCTCCAGGCCGCACACATATTAGTTAAAGAACAACTTCAGCTTGGTCATATTGAACCTTCTGTGTCTCCTTGGAATTCCCCTATTTTCATCATAAAAAAGAAATCAGGAAAATGGAGGCTGCTGCATGACCTTAGAGCAGTTAATGCACAGATGCAACTCATGGGATCTGTCCAAAGAGGGTTGCCTCTTTTAAGTGCTTTACCAAGAGATTGGCCTGTTTTTGCCATAGATGTTAAGGATTGCTTCTTTTCTATACCCTTGCATGTTTTAGATAAACATCGTTTTGCATTTACTGTTCCCTCTATAAATCATGAACAGCCTGATGAACGCTATCAATGGAAGGTTTTACCACAGGGTATGGCCAACAGTCCCACCATGTGCCAGCTATACGTGGATCAGGCGTTACAACCAGTGAGACGTAGTTTTCCAAAAGTTAGGCTGATCCATTACATGGATGATATCCTATTGGCAGCAAAACAAGAGCATATGCTAGAACGGGCATTAGTTGCCCTGGAGGCATCCTTAAAACAAAAGGGGCTGATTATTGCCGCCGATAAGATTCAAAAGACAAGTATTATAGAGTTTTTAGGAGCCCGTGTTACCCCAAAACAGATTTTTCCACAAAAAATTTGCATTCGCACATCACATTTACGCACTTTAAATGATTTTCAAAAATTGCTCGGAGATATAAATTGGCTGAGAGGATATCTCCCCATTACTCGTGAGGTTTTGCAGCCGTTATTTTCCATATTAGAAGGAAATCCTGATGTTACATCACCTAGAGAACTTACACCCAAGGGCAAAGATGCATTAAAGATAGTAGAAAAGGCCATAGAACAAGCACAGGTTCTTCGGTTTGATCCAGAACAGCCATTATTGCTCTGCATTTTGCGCACTGCTGGCCATCCTACTGGAGTATTGTGGCAGACAGGCCCGATTTGGTGGATACATGGTCATACTCTTGGCTCGCGCACATTAAGCTATTATCCTGATTTAGTGGCACAACAGGCCTTATTGGGAGTGAAGTTCAGCTTGACCACCTTTGGCAAAATGCCAGAAAAGTTAATATTGCCCTATACCAAAGATCAAATTGAGGTTTTGACAGGGACTGCTGATGATTGGGCCGTATTGATTTCCTCATATTCAGGCGTTATTGATAATCATTATCCGTCTGATAAATTGCTGTCCTTTATGGCACAGAATGTTGTATATTTTCCAAAGATTACCAGTGCTTCTCCTTTGAATAATGGCTTGACTATTTTTACTGATGGGTCCAAAACTGGAATTGGAGCCTATATGGTATATGGCTCCCCGCCTGTTACTCTGGAATTTCGCTCTGGAGCACCCCAAGTCGTGGAGTGTCAAGTAGTATTGGAGGTCTTTAAGGCCTTTCCCCATCAGCCTTTTAATTTGTATTCTGATTCATGCTATGTAGTTAATGCTGTAAAACATCTGGAAGTGGCTGCATATGTTAAACCTAGTAGCATGGTTGCATCTTTGTTATTACAAATTCAGAATTGTATAGTTCAACGTGCTAAACCATTTTTTATTGGTCATATTAGAGCTCATTCCGGTCTTCCTGGACCTATGACTGAAGCTAATGATATGGTTGATAGGGCTACCAGGGAAATGGCTTTAGTTGCCCTGGATCCTATGCAATCGGCTGAACAATTTCATAGAAAGTTTCATGTGCCTGCAAATACCCTTCGCCTTAAGTTTAATATTACTCGCGACCAAGCGCGTGAGATAGTTAAACAATGTTCCTCCTGTGTGGTTTTTCATCATCCGCCTCATATTGGGGTTAATCCACGTGGGTTAAAGCCACTTACCCTTTGGCAGATGGATGTTACTCATGTTTCAGAATTTGGCAAACAAAAATATTTGCATGTTTCTGTGGACACTTGTTCAGGTGTTATACATGCCACCCCTTTATGTGGTGGAAAGGTCCTTCACGTAAAGACCCATTGCCTAGAAGCCTGGGCTGCTTGGGGCAAGCCTTATTCTTTAAAAACTGATAATGGCCCGGCATATGCCTCTAAAAGTTTTCAACAGTTCTGCTCTATTTTTGAAATTAATCATATTACTGGTTTGCCCTATAATCCACAAGGACAAGGCATCGTGGAAAGGGCTAACCGCACCATTAAGGAATTGCTTCAAAAACAAAAAGGGGGAATAGCCGAGGGCGCATCCCCGCGAGATAGAATATCTCTCGCTCTCTTTACATTTAATTTTTTGACCTTGGATTCCAATGGCCGTTCAGCCGCGGAAAGACATATGGACCACAGACACAGAAATACAGAATTAGTAAAATGGAAGGATGTAATTGATAATAAATGGTATGGACCGGACCCTGTGATACAGAGGTCCAGGGGAGCTGTTTGTGTCTTTCCTCAGAATCGGCCAGACCCGGTGTGGATCCCTACCAGACTGACAAGAATCGTGACAACACTGGAACAGCCTGACGAAGAGCAAGGAGATGTTGCTGCTCCTGATCCTGTTGGTGAACCTGCCGGTTCCAGTTGAATCTGAAGAATCTTATTTCTGGGCTGTGGCCCGTACATGGCCCATTCCAATTCCTGTTCACAATGAGTCCACAATATTGCCACAATTTTTTGTTGATAGTTGCCAATTGAACTTAGTTTGCAAAAAGGTGGATGCACAGGAACAAAAATTTAATCAAACTGTAGTGCCCCTAGCAGGAACTTTATGTTTTACCACAAATCAGAGCACTTCTATCTCAGACTGCATCTTGCTAGATGCCATGAATCTTACTGTAGCTAGAGATCCATTTTTAGAAGATACCCCCAATTTTTTGAGAAAGGCCATTAGCGTAGCCCTGCCTCAGGTCAGATCTGGAGCTAAATCTGGATCTGGCTCCTATTCCGGTTCCAATGATACTGTTAATGTTACCACTTATGGGATAAGTTGCAACCTTACAACGCCCAATTGGGTACAGGTTAGCAAGATTAATAATAGTGATTCACAGGTTGGCAATAGTAATCATACTAGTAATAATATTTTTTCTTGGTCTGTCCCTAGATGCTCTGGTAATGATTTGAGCTATCCCCCTGAATTTGTGGATTGCAGAGGACGATATGATAAGTTTTACAATAATTCTGGATGGGTTCTTAGGAATCTTAACCATTTTAAGGTTAAAAGAAAACTTATGATAAAGGTTGGATCACCCTTTACACCATGGATACTTATGAATTCCAGAGGAGCTATAACTGAGTTGTCTCCATTTGCTACATTTGTTTGCTCTGGAATAATTGTGTTAAATAATTATACAGGGATTATGAATCACACTTCTAAAGAAATTAATATAACTAGTGTAGAGAAAAAACATAATACTACTCTACGGCAGACCAGAGTTTGCCTGGATCCTCCCTTTGTCTGGCTTTTGTTTAATACTACAGGGAGTTCAAATAATACTGCAGTTGATTGCAAGAAGGATAATTGCTCTCTGTCACAATGTTGGAATTTCCGCCATTCAGGTGCGATTGTTATGCGCATCCCTACCTTTGTGTTTTTGCCTGTAAAAGCCAATCCTAAGAACTTCCCATTAGCCACCCTGGTTCGCCGGAAAAGGGATTTTGGCATTACAGCAACTATTGTGACGGCTATTGCAGTGTCTGCTGCGGCGGCTGTTACTGCAGGAGTAGCTATGGCCAATCAAGTTCAGACAGTTACTATTATCAATTCCGTGGTACAAAAAACCTCGGACGCTATGTATATACAAGAAAAGATTAACCATCAATTAATGTCAGGTATTTTATTGTTAAATAAGAGAGTTGATTTGGTGGAAAGAAATATGTTAGAAATGTTTGATATAGTTACCTTTGGTTATGTGGATCGTACTAAGCACTTGTGTGTTACCCCCTATACTGCTACCCTTAATGAATCCCGAGCGATTTCTCAATATCTAAATGGCAATTGGACAAGGGAATTGGAACAATTGCAAGCCAATTTTAGTTTGAAGATTTTGGCTTTGAATCAAACCCAGGCGACTATGGTTTCGCTGGGGGAATTTACAGATTGGCTGGTAGATACCTTTTCATATATTAAGGAATGGGCAGGGGTTGGCGTGCTAGGATTAATATTAACTTCGGGAGTGATATTGGCGTTGTTTCTGATTCTAAGGCTGATTCGGGTAAGGAAACGGGAAAAGGTAGCCATTGCACGTGCCCTCGCAGCCTTGGAGGCCGGCAACTCCCCCCAAGCTTGGATCAGCATCTTACAGGACTCCTGACCCTGATCCCTGCTTTTGCACCCGAAGGCCATTGAGCCATTGCACTCGGAAAGAGGGATCGATGAGGTTCCCCTGAATCTGGGGACGTTTTGTCCTGGACAGGAGGTTTTGCACCTAAGAGTGCACTGAGTAGATCCACTCAGGAGGTCATGACCTTATGCACATGGGTAGTCCTATAATACTTTTCCCATCCCTGAGAAAACTAGGACACTTCATTTTTCAGGGTAAGGTCTTCTGGCCTCAACCTTGACTGTCTCTGCGCTAAAACAAAAAAAAAAAGGGGAAACTGTGGCGGCCACACTTACACTTCGCCATTACAAGATGGCGCCGAGGGCTGAAGTAAACAAGTATGTGGCGCGAACTTCTTGCGCCACATCTACCTAGCAACAGGCTTCCACCAATCCTTTTCTGCCTCATCGCCTGATCAGTAGACACGCCCCGTCCTCCTGTATATAAGCCGCCACCCAGCCCGGCTGGGGGGGGGGGGCGCCCTGCTTCCAGCTCTCCCTCAACCAAGCAGCGCTTCAATAAAGTGTGATCAGAGAAGAATCCTGTGTCAGTGGTGATCTTTCCCCGCTGGTCGGGGCTCGCTCGCCGCACTTTATGTTATAATAAGTAGAAACTGTTTCATTTTCTTAGAGACATATGCTGAAGCACTGTCACTCTTAATCTGTGCAGGTATACCCGTGATAGCCACAACTTCTAGCAGATATGTGATTATAGAATCAGTCTTTTTCAAACTCAAAGTAGTCATCCATTGAAATCCAGAATAGAAATCAATGGTGTGGTAGATATATTTTAATTTTCCAAATCCTACAAAATGAAACACATCCATCTGCCAGATTTCATTCTCTGAGTACCCTTAGGGTTATTTTCTGTAGGTAGTAAACTTAAATTAAGTAAATTAAGACAATTTCTTATAATTTCCTTGGCTTGTTTTTTTTTATGAAATTCTGAGGCCTCCAGCACATTTCCTATCAATAGTTGATCAATTTCTTTATTACCTTGTGCTAGAGGGGCTGACAGATCTGTATGGGATTGGATGTGTGTAATAAATATGGGATGATTCCTATTCCTGATTATTTCTTGTAACTGGATAAATAATAAAGTCAATTCTATATCATCTGGTACAACTCCTTCTGCATATTGTGGTTCAGTAACTATGTTGAGAAGTTCCATAAAATCTATTAAAATACCATGAGAATAGCATATAATTCTAACTTTTGGACAGAATCATAAAGGCTTTGAGCCACTCTACTTAAATTTTCTGATTTATAACCTGCCTTTCCTGATTTATTTACATCAGTATAGAGTGTAAGGGCTCCAAATATTAGTGTTCCCTGTACAATGAAAGGAAGAATCCAGTTAGTTCTCTTTATAAGTTGACTTCTGGTGCTTTCAGAATATTTGTTGTTAATGTCTCCCAAAAAATTACTGAAAGTTCTTTGCCTAGGTTCATTTTCTGCTCAAAAGTTGTTAATTTCATCATTAGTAAAGGTACTATAGTTTCTGCTGGGTCTATTTGTGCTAACTGACAAAGTCTCGATTTTCCTTTTGGAACCAACTCAGACATTTTTCACATAAGTTTTAAATTTTACTTTGTTTGTATAGAGAAAGATCTATTCTAAGATAACATCTTCCCCTCTGCATTAATATTCCTAAAGGAGAATGCTTAGAGGGTAAAATAACCAAAATGCAATCAAGCTTTGGATCCACATGTGCATCCTATAATTTTTTTTCCACCAAAGCCAATTCTATCTCAGCTTCAGTTGATAATTCTCTTGGATGATTTAAGTCCTTGTCATCATGTAAGCTTTTGAACAATTTACTCAGTTGATCATTTTAACCCAACAGTAGGCCATAGGTAGGAAATGACTCCTAGAAATCTTTGACCATCATTAAGAGTCTACAATTGATCTCTCCAAATTTGCACCTTTTGGGGTCTAATTTTTGGGGGAACTGTAACTGGAGGTTTCTCTCCCGCCCACCAGTTCCTAAATAACCACTCAGAGACTTAATATTAATTACAAACTGTTTGATGGTTGGCTCAGGCTTTTTATTGGCTATCTCTACATATAAATTATACATTTCTAAAATACGTATCACTACATGCCCTGTGGCTTACCACTAATGCTCTGGCATCTAACTCCTTCAGCAGCTGCTGGTGTCTCCCAAACTCTGTCTTCTTTTTCCCTGTATATTTGTTTGAATTTTTCTGCCTAGCTATATTCTGTCCTGCCATAGGCCAAAGCAGCTATTTTATGAACTAATGATAATAAAAACATATTCATATCACACAGAAAGATATCCCACAGCAAAGACCTATTTTATATCCTAAATAATTAATAGAATCTCCTCTTTGTATTTTTTCAGCAGCAATTTGTAATCCCCAACAAGGCAATTTTTTCTACAGTTCTTCAAACATTCTTTCTAAAATATCTACATTTGAATCAGCTAGTAAAATATTGTCCATATAATGGTAAACTATATATTGAGGCAATTGCTTACATATCATTTCCAATGGATCACTTACAAAATACTGGCACAGGGTAGGGTCTATTTAACATTCCCTATGAGAGAACCTTCCATTGATATCTTTTAGCAGGCTGAGAATTACTATAAGCAGGCACTGAGAAGGCAAATCTTTCTATTTTTTCTTGTAAATGTATAGTGAAGAATCAATTTTTAAATCAGTAACTATAAGAGGCCATCCTTTAGGTACTAGAGAAGGCAGAGGAATGCCAGACTGTAGAGAGTCCATCGGCTGAATCACCTTATTAACAGCTCTTAGATCTGTTACCATTTTCCATTTTCCAGATTTCTTTTTAACAACAAATACAGGAGAATTCCAGGGGTTGGTTGATTCTTCAATATGCTGAGCATCTAGTTGCTCCTGTACCAAATGTTCTAAAACCTGCTGTTTCTCTATTGCTAAAGCCCATTGCTTATCCCATACAGGTTTGTCTGTCAACCATTTTACAGATAGGGCTGTTGGTGCCTCTGAAATAGCAGCAGGTGCTGTGATTTGTTCTTGAACAACCTGAATGGTCAGTTGTACAAGACAACTGTTGACTGTTCTTCATAAAACCTTTAATATTTTCCACAGAAACACACGTTAATTTATACTTTGTTTCTAAGATTGGGGGAATGTTAATCTGAGTATTCCATTGCTGTAACAAATCATGTCCCCACAAATTCATTGCTAAGTTAGCCACATAGGGTTTTAATATTCCTCTCTGTCCTTCTGGTCCTATACATTCAACCCATCTTGCACTCTGCTTTACCTGAGATAAAGTTAAAATCCCTAAAAGCTGAACATTTACATCCTGAAGAGGCCAATTTGGATGCCAAGATTCTGATGAAATTATTGTTACATCTACATCCACACCTGTGTCTAACCAGACCTTCAATGACAATGTTATTTATTTCTATTTTTAATTTTGGTCTTTATTTATATAAGTTTGCCAAAGTACTCATTTTATGAATCTCCTAAATTTTTTGTTTTCTCTTTTATAGTTGTTCTATTATCTGGAGCAAGTATGATTTCTTATAATAGGCATCAGGTTCTTTTTTTTTCCTAAAGATTTTATTTATTATGTATGCAGTGTTCTGGCTGCATGCCAGAAGAGGGCATCAGATCTCATTACTGATGGTTGTGAGCCACCTTGTGGTTGCTGGAAATTAAACTCAGGACCTCTGGAAGAACAACCATTGTTCCTAATTGCTGAGCCATCTCTCCAGTCCCAGCATCAGATTCTTTAATTGCTCTTGGAAGGAGTTTCCTCCATGATGGCAGGAAACAACTGAAATGGATTTGGCATAGGTGCCTGTGAGAAGCCCCTTACAGAGTTTCCCCAACGGCAAAGGATTACCTTGAATATTCCTCAATGACCTACATTCATTAGTCTAATGCCTGCCTTTGCCAAACCTTCTGCATAATCCAGAAGAGGCATTCTGAATTGATTATTCTTAGAAAAAACATTGTTTTTAGGAACACTCTGTCTATAATCCCTTTTAAAGTGCTCTTGTTTGCCACAATTATAACACTTGACATTTCTATTTTTCTTCAAAACTCTGGAAATCACCTTTCCTATCCAAGCATCATCATGGTCATGAGGTTCAATACTGATTCTATCTCGAATACATTCCTCCAAGAGTGCTGATCTTGTCTTTAACAGCCTAATTATCCTTTTGCATTATTATTTTCAAAAGCCAGAGATTCGATTCTTATTTGTCTAGCTTCTGAACTTGCTATCTATCATTCTATTTACTGCTGAAGTCAGTCCTTGTAAGAACCTGTGAAAGTTTCTTCTGGGATCTGTATAATGTTAGTAAATGACTCAGTTTTCTTTCCTACTTTTCCAATTCTGTCCCAAGCATTCAAAACTTCTGCACCCAACATGTGGTCATCATATAGAGATTGCTTTTGTTCATATATTAGCATAATCTGTCTCTCCAAGAAGTTGGTCTTGGGAGATTTTCATACCTCTAGCCCTATGTCATTGTTCAACGGTCAAAGCCTCATCTTTCCACCAGGTCCTCCACTGTAAATGAAACCCAGGCTCCAAGACTGCTGTAACCAAGTCTCTCCAGTCTTGAGGGATAATTTTATTACAAGTTGACCAGTTTAACATTTGCTTTACAAAAGGTGAATGTGTTCCATATGAGACTATCACTTCCTTGAATCTCCTTAAATATAATATTTCCATAGGAGTCCACTCACCTCTTGCACAGTCTTGGGGATATCTATCATTTGGCAGTTGTTCATGTAAGATTACTGGATAAGTTAAAGTTGCCTGTTTGAAAACTTTAGGCTGTTCCTCTTTAACCTTAAAGTTCAATGCTTTGTTTGGTTCCCCTTTAAATTACTCTGTCTGGGTCTAAATATCTTTATGATCTGTTTTTCTAAGACCTGTATCTTGGCACTCTTATCAACCACCTTTAAAAGGATATATGAAGGACTATCAAACCAACAATAAAGACTATCAAAATTATAATTAACATGTCAATCCTGGTAAAATTGATTATCCCTTCATTTAATTGTTCCAATTTTAAACCATCCATTGTGTAATCATACAGAGACGTAACTCCCTCCAATATAATAGTGTTCCTCATTTTTTAACATGGGAAAGAGCTTTTTTTTAAAAAAAAAAATTCCCCTTTAAGAATTCCCAATTGGGGGGGGGGGGCTGGAGAGATGGCTCAGAGGTTAAGAGAACTGGCTGTTCTTCCAGAGATCTTGAGTTCAATTCCCAGCAACCACATGGTGGTTTACAACCATCTATAATGAGATCTGGTGCCCTCTTCTGGTCTGCATGCACATATGCAGGCAGAACACTGTATACATAATAAATGAATAAATAAATATTAAAAAAAGAATTCCCAATTTTGTATGGGTAGTCCTTCTGTATGTGTTGCTTTTATTGGTTAATGAATAAAGAAGCTGCTTTGGCCTGTGATAAGGCAGAATAGAGCTAGGTGGGGGGAAAACTAAAATGAATGTTGGGAGAAAGAAGTCAGAATCAGGGAGAAGTCATGGAGCTGCCAGAGGAAAAATATGCAAGCCACCAGCTGGAACCTTGCCGGTATGCCACAAGTCTTGTGGTAAAATATAAAATCATGGAACTGGGTTAATTCTAGATGTAAGAGTTAGCTAGCAATACGCTTAAGCTATTGGCCAAACAGTATTGCAAATAATATAGTTTCTGAGTGATTATTTTGAGTCAGGGAAGTCAAGAAACGAATAAGCAGCCTCCTCCAACAAATTGGCGAACCAACGTGTGCCAACTAAATCCACTTAAAACCTTAGAGAGTTTGGAAAGCAATTCTAGACACACAAAAAACAGAATTTAACACAGCTTCTTGCTCTGTTTGTGGGTGACATGCCGCAGCTCCTTTAAGAAAGGAGTGCTACTGGTTTTTTGTGTGTGTTTTCAGTATTAAGTATTGAAACAATGATCTTGTGTGTGTTAGGTAAAATTTCCACCAATAAGCTAGATCCCCACCCCTCACCTAATTTAAATTTTTTTTTGGGGGGGGGAAGGGTTTCTCTGCATCTTTGGAACCTGTCCTAGCACTCTTTGTAGACCAGGCTGGCCTCGAACTCACAGAGATCCACCTGTCTCTGCCTCCCGAGTGCTGGGATTAAAGGTGGGTGCCACCACTGCCTGGCTTAAATATTAAATTGCTAACATTTATTTATTTTGTGTGTAAAGGAGAATGTGACACAGCATGTGTAGGTCAGAGGGCAATCTGTTAGAGTTGGGGTTCCAGACTGAACTTAAAAGTCATCAGGTGTGGCAACAAGTGCCTATACTCACGGAGCCATCTTATTGTAATTCAAATGTTTACCAATTTGATGCCCTTACTAACAATAGAGGTGTACTATTTTTTTCTTAAAGATTTATTTTATTTTTGTGCGTGTGTGTGTATGGTAAGGCCCAAGTGCTGAAGACAACATTTACATATCTCATTGAGCACAGAGAAGTTGAACTGGTGCCTAACTACTCAGGTCCTCATGACTACTGACTAGCACTCATGGTATTGAAAGGTACTGTGCACACTACCAGAGCAGAAAGGTCAAGACCAACCTAGCTGTCTTAGTTAGGGTTACTATTGCTGTGATGAAACATCCTGACCAAAGAAACTTGGGAAAGAAAGGGTTTATTTGCCTGATACTTCCATATTGTTGTTTGTCATGGAAGGAAGTCAGGATAGGAACTCAAACAGGGCAGGAACTTGGAGGTAGGAGCTAATCCAGAGGTCAGGGAGGATTGCTGCTTGCTGGCTTGCTCCCCACTTTGCTGTCTTTTTTTTTTTTTATAGAACCCAGGACCACCAGCAAGGAGACAGAACCACCCACAATGGGCTAGGCCCTCCCCCATCAATCACTAATGAGAAAATGCCTTACCGATGAATCTTATGGTGGCATTTTTCTCAATTGAGGTCCCTCTTTTCAGATGACTCTAGCAGTATCAAGTTGACATAAAATTAGCCAGGACACTAGCTACAAACCCTTTGATCTGCAATAGTGACTTGCCTGCATGATATGCTGGTGCAATAGTGGCACAAAAGTTGTAGGAGCAACCAATCACTATCTGATCTAAGGCCTATACCATGCCTAAGTACTGCTTGGGTGGCCAAGAATATGAGACTGGATAGGTCAGGGACCTAGGGGAAACCAAATACTATTGTTCTGGTAAAAGAATGTAGCAATAAAATGACTACTGCCGTGCTGGCTTAAATGAAAATGGCCCCCATAGGCTCATAGGAGTGTCACTATTTGAAAGGATTAGGACATATGGCCTTGTTGGAGTAGTGTGGCCTTGGAGTGGGTTTTGGGGTTTCAGAAACCCAAGCCAGGTCCAATGCCCTTCTCCCTCTTCCTGTTGCCTGCAAATCAAGGTGTAGAACTATCAACTCCCTCTCTAGCACTATGATGAAAACAGACTAAACCTCTGAACCCATAAGCCAGACCAATTAAATCTTTTCCTTTATAGGAGTGCTGTGGCAGCTGGTAGTAGTGGTGTATACCCTTAATCCCAGCACTCATGAGGCCAACCCTGGAAGTCACTTCAGCTGGAAAGAGAGAGGGCACTACAACAGTAAGGGGAAATTCAAAACGGCCATCTACCTTCATGACACATTTGTGACCAGAAGCAGCTATCAGCAGTAAGAACCTACCTTCCAAATATTTAGAGAACAGAGTGTGAGGGTAAAATTTGAACTAAACTAAGACTACCCCTCTTATGCCTTCACCATGATCCCAAGTTCCCCCAAGTTCCCAAAACAAGTCTAACTCCACCCTGGGTAAGACTGATGAGGGTGTGATTGTTGACAGCTACTAACCACAGGTCTCAAAACCATGCCTGATGTATTATAACTACTCTACTCTTCAATTCTATACTTCCCCTCACCATAACCAGTCAGGTTAAGTAGCTGCTCCAAGACCCTCTGACAAGGCTATTACCCACTTATGTTTTTTTCTTATATAAACCCTAACCTGTGTAGTGCTTTGCTCTGTAACTTTAAGATACAAGCCCCACCCCCTACCCCCTACCATCCATGGAGGCAAGCTGATCTTTAGCTTCTAGCCTGAGTCCCTTTTCTTTTCCTTCTTTCTCCCTTCTCCCCACCCCCCCTCTCTGCTCTTCTCCCCTTTTCCTTCCATAACCCACTAAATAAATACCCAACCTCACTCTGCATGGTCTGCCTATCCACGTCTCCGACTCTCACCTGCCCCGGGGTTCCCTGACCAGCACCAGCCTTGTAGGACTGGCTGCCCCATCGAGGTCTCTCACCCAGCACAGCTCCCTGCTTGGAACTTGGTGCCCCTGCAGCCACTGGGGAACTGCGCCATCCCTGCCTGGGACTAGTGGCTCTGGGGATGTGCTGCCCCAGGCAGCCACTTCGGGGACCTGCAGCATTTTACTTAAACCATAACAACCTGTATTTGCTCAATGCCACTCTCGTGTTGGACGGTGGTCTGAGCTCGGGCTTGTAATCAATAAACCCCTTTGTAGATACTAGCTCTATGGTTGTCTTGTTTGAGGGTCTTGTGACACAGGTACAACAAGAGTACTCTGGGTCCTGAAATACCAGGTGTTCCAGGAACATAACTGCTTTCCACAAGCTGTCTAGAAGTCACAAGCTAACAGACTTGAGTTCCAAATCAATTTCATTAGACTGATTCTGCACAACTTCAAGCTAAAAAAGGAAGCAATGCCTAGTGGTTTCCTACCATCCACTATCTTCCCAGAGTCCACATTTTCCATTTAAAATTTTTAATCTCCAAAATAACAAAAATTTAAAGAAGCCATTTCTAATGACAGAAATACTGATTAACCATGAATAAACTGAGCCCTTATTGAGAGAGAACCAGGAGTAGTAGTGCATGATTTTAATTCCAGCATTTGAAGGCAGAAAGAGGGGATCTTTGTACATTGGAGGCCAGCCTGATCTACAGAGTGAGTTCCAGGATAATCAGAACTGTATAGAGAGACCCTGTCTCAAAAACCCAAGAGAGAGAGAACGTGATGAAGGAGTTCTGACAGGAGATTATTTCCCAAACAATATAAACAAATGTAAAAAGAAAGGTCTGGCCAGGTGGTGGTGGCATACACCTTTAATCTCAGCACTCAGAAGGCAGAGGCAGGTGGATCTCTGTGAGTTCAAGGCCAGCCTAGTCTACAGAGCAAGTTACAGGACAGTCAAGGCTACGTGGAGAGACCCTGCCTCAAAGAGAGAGGGGAGGGAGGGAGAAAGAGAGAGAGAGAGAGAGAGAGAGAGAGAGAGAGAGAGAGAGAGAGAGAGAGAGAGAGAATTTGAAGTCAGAAGAGCCCACTCCAGAGCCAACACCAACTAGATGTCTGTGTGGACAAGCACAGAGTCACTGAGAGGTGACGCTTGTCCTATCTTTCCCGGGATTGCCCAGTTATTAAACAATATACCTGAAAAGAATTTCTAACTAATTTCTGGCATGTTCAGTTCTTAGATCGATATATTATTAACTAATACTGACTCAATCTTCAGGTGAGCTTATTAAAACCATGGCACAGCACACAAATATTCAAGCTTCAAATCCTTTGTGAAATCACCTTTTATTTTGAAATTATTTATTCACAAAAATCACACGACTGTTTTCCCTTTTGGCAAACCCCTTAATTTCTGACGTAGTAATTTCTACAGTAGTCATCCTGCCAAATATGAGAGAAAACCCTCCAAATTCTAGGGACCAAGTTGAAGCTATGGCTTACCAAAGTAGGTTATAGTCCTAGTTCTCTTAATAGATGAGCTATGAGACATGTACACGAAAAAGCTGCCTACAGCAGCTGGGGGTGGAACCAAATTTTCATTTGGTTCTTTACAGCCTTCAGGATATTTTCATGGGCTATAAATAAATCCAATGCCAGATGGTGATACAGGTTAACAAATCCAGATCTTAGGCATTAGGGAACAGAGGGAGCCTTTGAAGATGCTTGATCTTGCTAGTGTTATCGGTCAGGTCTATCTTAAGCATGATTAGAAGCAGGCAGGCGGAACAAGGGAGTGGAGCTATACAGGAAGACCAGCTTAAGTCTGCTGCAGTGGTTCAGACCAAAGTTAGCAAGAGTTGCTGGGTGGTGGTGGTGCACGCCTTTAATCCCAGCACTCAGAGAAGCAGAGGCAGGCAGAGTTCAAGGAGAGGTGAGTTCAAGGCCAGCCTGGTCTACAAAATGAAACCCTGTCTCAAGTTCCCTTCCCCCAGCCAAAAGGAACAAAGTTAGCAAAGTTAGCAAGTGCCAAGTCGAGCAAAGCACAGCTAATGAAATGGGTTCCCCAGGCAGTAAAGCCACAATGCCGACAAACTCCATCAAGATCTTTGGGGATGGTGATAACAACACAACAGTGTAGCAACTTCTTTTTAAAGGCAGTGTCTCTTTACATAGTTCTGGGTAGCCTGGAACTCATGCTTACTATATAGACCAGGTTGGCCTAAAACTTGCAGAGCTCCATCTGCCTCTGTCTCCTGAGTAATGGGTTTGTTTTTTTTTTTTTCTCATGGTTTATTTTTTTTATATTTAAAAATTTCCATCTCCTTCCCTCCTCCTCCCCCCTCCCTCCCCTCCTCCTCCCCCTTCCCTCCCCTCGGGTTTAAAGGCATGTGCCAACCTTTTTTATTGACTGTGATAGGTACCTTGCTAAGCACTGTACCTGCATTGCTGAATCTACAGTCAACCACATGGCTAATGACAGCTACTAACAACATGCCTCAACCATGCCTGATGTATTATAACTACTCTACTCTTCAATTCTATACTTCCCCTCACCATAACCAGTCAGGTTAAGAGAGATGTTATCGCTGTCTTTGTGTATTAAAGGAGGGGCTGAGCTCCAAGAAGCTGCATGACTTGTCAAAGGCAGTCAGAATCAAGTCAGGGTCCACAAGCAAGTATGACTGACTGTCTCTAGAATCTGCTAGGCCTCAGTTCTGGGCTCTGGGTCTTCTCTGAGTAAAGTCAAAGATCTTGCTGATAGATAGTCTGTTAGGGGTGTGAAGAGGAAAGAGGATAAAGGAATTTTATTATCTGGTGCCACCAGAAAAATTCACTGACACTGCTTCTAAGGTAGAAGGTGACATAATACATTTTGGATATACAAAGCCTTAACATGGTAACAGGATATTGAAAAAACATTTTCCCTAAGAATATGCAAGTAGAAAAACCACAGTAAACAGGGAAGCTAAATAGCTTGTTAGAGATCTTATGCCATAGCGCAAACTTCGAACAGTTTGTAATTTTTCTGAATGGTTTCAAAATAAAAATAATCATTCAGTATCCACTGCAGTATGTATACATGTGTTTTCTAGTAAGCCTATGTGCTAAGCTTGAATTAATATTATTGACCATTAATAAATATCATGGTTTCTAAGAACCAAATTACCCCAAGAATCAGACTACCAGCACTCAACCATGGTTTAAACAGAAACAGACTATGAGGCTTCAACCTCACACAGTACAAACACACCTGGGAATACTAAGACAGAAAAGAAAAGAGCCCTTTGAAATGTACTGCTGCATTTTCACAAAAGTAAGGAAAAGATGTAGCACCAAAAATAAAGACAATGCAGCCAAAGCAGGCAGAAAGCAGTGCTGAAGCCACAAATGCCCTGGGACTGCCTTCCCAGCTGCTAGCTGCCACCCAGAGCCTTGAGATCTCAGCTGAGGAGAGCTAAAAAGAATGGACTCCAAGTGAGACACAGAGAGAAGCTGGGATGCACAACCTCTGCAAGAGCTTTAACTCCCAGGATCTAACCCTAACTAAGAGTACGCTAGATCACTTGGCTGGCAAGTGAACTCCAAAGGGATATGTCTTCTCCCAGGCACTGACTAGAATGAATAAGTGAAAGGATGGTGCTCAGTGGTAAAGTACATGCACAATTGGTTAATAAAAAGCTAACAGGCCAGTAGTAAGAAGTTAGGCGGAAAAGCCAAACAGAATGATGGGAGGAAGGAGGGCAGTGTCGGGAGTTAAAGAAGATGCCAGGCAGCCAGCAAACAGGACATATAAAAAGTGAGATAACAAGCCATGAAGCACGTGGCAAAGCATAAATATTATTATGGGTTTATTTAAATGTAAGAGTTAGTAGTAAGCCTAAGCTATTGGCCAAGCATTTATAATTTACATTAAGCCTCTGAGTCAGTTATTTGGACTGGGTGGTAGGAGCAGGAAACATCCAATTACAAGTAGTAACAATAATAATCTGCTCCATTCAGCATCAAACATTGAGTTTTTCTCTCACTTTAAAGATGCTACAGCCAGACAATTAATCTGAAGAGCGCCTGTGTTGTAATCTCACTTGCAGAGGCAAACAAACCCATCTGTAGAGCAGTCTGGATTCTCATACTTTTCTATCAAATAGATCAAGTATGGGGGTGGTCATAGGAGGACATGGTCAGGCCTGACAGGTACAGAAAGACAGATAGGTAATGTTGCTGCCCCGGATGACAGTCAGTCAAACACAAAATGCTTTGATATGATGTTCTTGGCTGTTACTGAGACAGGGTCTTCCTATGTTACCCAGGCTGGTCTCATTCTTTTTGAGATAGGGTTTCTCTGTGTAGCCCTGGCTATATAGGAACTTACTCTGTAGACCAGGCTGACCTCATACTCATAGAGATCCACCTGCCTCTGCCTCACAAGTGTTGGGATTATAGCGTGTACCACCACACTCAGTTAAAATTCTGTTTTCATGTATGAATATGAAATGTGATCTTGCATATATGATGACACATTGGGGAGATATTGTTATCAGCATCTCTGAAGCTCTGACGTACCTCTCTCTGATTACATATCCATCTCACCAAAACCCTGCTTTCAAATTGGGATTAAGTCTTCCCTTGTTTTTAATCATAGTTTTTCCTAAAGTATATGCCCCCTTGAGCACTGGAGTGGGTCATTCCTAATGGTGATTCAGCACATGAAGGTCTGGCCCTCAACCTTCATGACCCAGATACTCAATCTTTTTGGTGTCTGCTCTTCATCAGCCAAGGAGACTGACTAATGACCATATTTGAGAGATTGAAGATTAAGTCAAAAAGCCACCTTGTTATTTTATAATAAACGAACGGTTATTCAGGAGTGACCTATGTATTCTACCTCCACAGTCTATCAACATGAGCAGCAAGTATCTGTGGAATACTTGGCAAGAAGGGAACAATTTCTGATCACATATCATGCTCACAGACCACAAGGGTCCCACCATGAGAGCTGCTTGAAGCACAGACCTTGAATAGAGCTGTCCTTCTGGGACACAGCTCTTGGGTTTCCCTGCTACAGGAGCTGATGCTTAGTTTTTCCAAGTGACACAGCAGACAGTCCCTTCCTTCTGACATTCTCTTTTCTGGAATAAAAGCAGTCCTTTCTCAATCTGGCATGGGAGACATTCTTCTGCTTGCTTATTTGGGATGTGTATCTATGTGTGCACACATGCTGTGTACGCTGGGTACAGGTCAGAGGATAACTTGCAGGAGTAGGTTTCCTCCAGATTGAACTCAGGTCACAGGTCTTTACCCATCAAGTCACCTTGCTGTTTCTTTCAGATAACTCTGGCCATCTGTGATCTAATCTATTGTGTGTTAAGTCTCCTGCCTCCCTTATTCTCAACTTCCTACACCACATATTGCTGTCTTCTGGCTAGCAATAAAACCTCCTGAAACAGAAATCTAATATTAAAAAAATATAAAGACTGGGGGGCTGGAGAGATGGCTCAGCGGTTAAGAGCATTGCCTGCTCTTCCAAAGGTCCTGAGTTCAATTCCCAGCAACCACATGGTAGCTCACAACCATCTGTAATGAGGTCTGGTGCCCTCTTCTGGACTTCAGGCATACACACAAAGAATACTGTATACATAATAAATAAATAAATTTTTTAAAAAAATGTAAAGACTGGGAAGATGCAAATTGGCAATTCCTAGTACTCAGGAGATTGAGCCAAGAGGACTGCCATGAGTTCAAGGCCAGCCTGAACAATAAAGTGAGACTGTCTCAAAAGGAAACAAAGCTGTTAAGGAAGATTTGATTTGAAAGGTGCCTGGACTGGCTTTCAGGGCCTACACCAAAGCATCAGGCTGGCTCCACCCACCTTCTCATGCACTTTGGCAGGCTGCTTTTCCTTTATACGTGGACAAAACCACATCAGGAGAAAGAAAGCGCTCTTTGTGAGCTGGCTCATGGGAACCATGAAGTCTGACAAAGCTTTCATTATGAGCTTCTTGTGGTGAGCCAAAGCTTAAACTTCAGCAGAACCTGCTAGCATATCAAATACCTGGTATGTGCAAAATATTCTGACATAGTTAAGAAGGCCAAATAAGATATTCATAAAATTTGCCTCTTTTTCCTTCTTCACAAACAAAGAGCGACTGTTAGAGTTCTCATACAACCTTGCGGCCTCCTCTGGCAACTTTCTTAACTCACAATGGAGTAAGGAGTGATGCTGGCTGAGGATGAGGCAAATGACTCAGGAAGGGGGACACCTAGATTGCCAGCACACAATACTTAAAATGCAGACAAAATCACCATGTGAAGTGAAGCAGGATCCAGCTTCATTTTCCTTCTATGTCCATATTCAATACTGCAGGCCATTTATCAGAAAACATCCTGCAGTACAGCTTGCCCAGTCCCAACTCCAGCCCAATTCAAACTCAAAAAGTAGAACCAATAGTGGTCTCAGTTTAGACAAGTGATCCTCAGCCTATACACATCTACAATGACTCCAGTGTCCAAATCCATTGTGGCTGTCTCCTCTTGGCTCTGTGCCAGTAATCTGCAGGTCTACCCTAATGCCACACTGCCTTAGCTACTGAAGTTTTGTAATTGGCTTCCCATGAGTTCATTGTCTCACATCTCGTTCTTTTGAACTAATATACTGGCTATTTTACTTGTTACAATTTGATCTACACTTTAAAATCAGTTTGTTAATTTCCATGAAAAACAAATGTGTGGGGGTGCCAAGAACATGGCTCAATTTGGTAGAGCACTTGCTTGGCACACATGAAGTCCTGGTTTGACCACCCAGCACTACATAAACCAGGTTATGGTAGCGTACATCTGTAATCCCAGCACTTGGGGGGCACTGGATGAAAAACCAGGAGTTAAAAGATATCCTTGACTATACAGTGAATGCATATAAGATCCTCTCTGAAAAAGAAAAATAACAACAACAAAAGTCCTCACATGCACACACAGACATAAATTTGGAATTAAACTGAACTAGGGGAATGAAGAACTATTACGTGGTTGGATGGAGAGATTTAAAGATGTCAGAGGTTAATAGTGCACTGGCTACTTTTCTGAGGAACCTGGGATCAGTACCCAGTACCCACAAGGCAGCTCACAATTATCTGTGATTCCAGTTCCAAGAAATCCAATATGAGGGTGTACCAAGACAGATAGCCCAGGCGGGCCTGGAATGTTTTACACAGCCCACAATGGCTTTAAACAGATCGATCTTCTGCCTCAGACTCCTAAATATGGAGACAGGAGCCACGATCAAAAAATTTTGAAAATTAAATTCCTAGCTATAGCACAATTAATAATAAAAAAAAGAGACAGAAATTGAGGTTCAACCTGAAGGTCAGAAAAGCAAAACAGCCAGCCACTGACTCTGACTTCTACCTCAGTCTAAAATGCCGATCCTGCGTCCAGGAATCTCAGAATGAGACTGTGTATGAGAGCTGTCTCCTCCTGTTTTATATTCCTCTCTAGGGCTGGAATTAAAGGTGTGCACCATTACTACCTGGTTTCTATAGCAAACTAGTGTGGCTACTGGGATTAGAGGTGTGTGTCACCACTGCCTGGTCTGTAAGACTGATCAGTGCAGCAGTTTTACTCTCTGAATGTCAGGCAAGCTTTATTTATTAAAATACAAATGAAATATCACTACACCTAGCCATTAATGAATTGGAACAACCCATGGTAAGGACTTGTGAGAGCCTCCATGTTACAATGATACCAACACATCAATGAGCAGACGTCACAGGCCCAGATCCAGGAGTTACTTTCATAGGGAATGGCAAAGGAAGACATTAGACAAACACACCTTAGCTGCATGGAGAGACACATTTCTGCATCACTTCAGAAACGATACCAGACTGACCTGAGCTGAAGGGCACATCATCACTCTCTGAACCCTGACTTTGGACTGAAACAGGACGGACACGGCCAGGCTCAGGGCCTTTACAACCCTCCTGCTAAAATGGGCCACCGGAGGAGCAACTACTGTGCTGGGCATGCTCATGAAATGTTTGTTAAGTGTCATGTTCTCAGCTGGATGTTCCTTGGACTTCCTGATAACTGCTACCACACCTCTGAGCCCCTTGACGGTTTGTTCTGCTTCATTTGCTTGATATTTTACTTAGCTTACTTCTCTTATTTTTCTGGTCTTTTCTTTAGGCTTGTAGCTCCACAAAGGCAGAGACTGCCCACAGTGTGTTTTACACAGATCGAGGACCTGGCATGAGAGAGAATACTGACTCCAAAGATAGCTGCTGACTGAATTTGCTGGGAGAATAAGCATGGAGACATTGTGAAAATGAGAGCTAGAAACCCCCCTTGGGTATCAAACCATCGAGTAACCTGAAGGCGAGTCCAAGAAATTACAAGCTGAAGACTAAGCAAAGAGACATCATGTATTTAGCTTCATATCAGACAGTTGGAAACTCTGGTCCATCATCATCATACTTTTGGCCAATAAGTAAGAAGAAATTTTTGTGTTTCCATCTGCCCCCTCCCACCACCTGGGGGTGGGGAGCTGGTGGTGGAATTCCAAAGATACTACTCAAAAAAGCACACACTAGCTGTATTTACCACATTAAGGGTCTGTTTCCTTCTTTAGGACATAACTTCATTTTAAAAGATGCTATTTGGCTGGGCAGTGTTGGTGCAAGCCTTTAATCCTAGCATTCAGGAGGCAAAGACAGGCAGATCTCTGAGTTTGAGGCCAACCTGGTATACACAGCAAATTCCAGGACAGCCAGAGCTACACAAAGAAACCCTCTCTTGAAAAAAAACGAAACAAAAAAAGATGTTATTTCAAGGGATTGAGGAGATGACTGAGTGACTAAGAATGCTTATGGTACAAGCTTGAGGATCTGAGTTCAACTCCCTAGCACCCAAGTTAAAAAAAAAAAAAGGCAGGAATGTGTGTATATGACTATAACTCCAGCACTGAAGCGCTGAGATAGATGGATCCTGGGACCTCAATGGTCAGCTAGCCTATGTAACATGGCTAGTTTCTGGTTCAGTAAAAGACTCTGTTTCAAGGCAACAAAGCAAAGAGAGACAGAGGAAGATGGTTGATGTTCTTTTTGGACCCTGCTATACATGTTCTTTATCCAATCTAGGTGATTACCAGGGATGGTGTGTATGTGTGTATTCACTAAGCTGTAAACTTTATATAATTATGTTTCCACAAAACAGCAAAACAGTGCAATCTAACTTAAACTTGTGGTGGCACATTTTATGACTCATAATCTTGGCGAATGCCCCACATGTATTTGTAAAGAGTATGTATCCAGGTGGGATGGTGGTGCTCCCCTTAATTGCAGCACTTGCAGGAAGAGGCAGGCTAATCTCTGAGCTCAAGGACAGCCTCGTCTACACAGTGAATTCCAGACTAGCCAAGGCCACAGAATGAGACTGATACTCTGCCTTTTATGTTTTTTAAATGTGTACTCAGTTCTATAGATGTCAATTTAGATGAAGCTGGCTGACAGTGAGCCCTCAATTCTTCTATACTCTTGTTTTCCTAGTTTCTACTTTTATTACTGAGAGAATCCAAGTTTCTTGTAAATACTGACTTGTTCTAGTTCTTCCTTCATGTATGATGAAGCTGTGTCATTAGGGACTGACACACTTGGACTCCTATGTCTTCTTTGTGAACCACTGTCATTATGTAACATCCCTTTTTATCCTGTTAACCTCTTTGCTTAGAAGGCAGTCTTGATATTAACACATCTACTCTAACCTTCTATTGATTAGTATTTACATACATGGTGTATCATTTTACTTTGTTGTTGCTGTTGTTGAAATAAATTCTGACACAGCCCAGGCAAGCCTGGGACTCACTATGCAGACAAAGCTGCCCTTGAATTCTGATCCTGCTGTGCTGGAGTATAGACTTGTGTCACCATCACCATGTCCAGCTTCCATTGTTTTCCCCACACCTTTTTAAAAACAGGGTCTTGCTGTATAACTCTGGCTGAACTGGAACTCACTATATCCTCTTCTATTGTCCTCTGTCTTAGTTAGGGTTTATATTGTTGTGATAAAACAATATTCCCAAAAGCAACTTGGGGGAAGGGAGGAGATTTATTTCAGCTCACATATCCTGATTACAGTCAGTCATGAAGGAAGCCAGGGCAGGTAAACAAGGCAGGAACTTGGAGACAGGAGCTGATGCAGAAGCCATGGAGCATCAGTGCATCACTGCTTGCTGGCTTGTTCCTCAGGCCTGCTCAGTCTACTCTCTTACGGCACCAGGACTACTAGCCAACGGGTAGCAAAGACTACACTAAGATGGAATCATCATCAGTCATCAATAAAGAAATGCACCATGCCAGATAGCTGTGAAGCAGAGGCAGGTGGAGCTCAGAGCTTGAGGCAAGCCTGGTGTACAGAGCTAGTTCTAGGACAGCCTACACAGAAAAACCCTATCCTGAAAAACCAAAGGGGGGTGCTTACTCTAGTAGGTACATTTGCTCAGCTGAAGTTCCATCTTTCAAAAGAACTCTAGCTTGTATGAAGTTGACACGAAACTAGCCAGTACACTCTTTAACCTATTTTCTTTTTTTTTATAATTTTTATTTTAACTTATTCATGTGCATTGATGTGAAGATGTGAGATCCCAGGGAAGTGGAGTTACAGGCAGTTGTGAGCTGCCATGTGGATGCTGGGAATTGAACCCAGGTCTTCTGGAAAAGCAGCCAGTGCTCTTAACGGATGAGCCATCTCTCCAGCCCCTTTAACTCATTTTCTAAGACAGGATCTCTAGCTGAACCTGGAGCTCACCTTTTCAGCTAGACTGTCCGGCTGGTCAACAAGCCCCCAGAATCCCTCTATCTTTGGCCCTCAGTGCTGGAACTGGAGGCTTTTTTGTGTAGTCCTGTAGATCTGAATTTGAATCCTCCTGCTTTGTGCAGCAAGTACTTCCCCAACTAGGCAATCGCCCCAGCCCTATCCTGTTACTTTTAACTTAATTGGTATCATTGCGTCTTAATTGAATTTCTGCCTAGTACTATATTTATTTCACTCTTTCTGTTTGAGTATGGTATGGTATGTATGTGTTGTATTATGCGTGGTGTATGTACCTGTTAGTGTAGATACGCACATGTGGGTACACATGCATCTGTGTGTGCATGCATGTAGAGCCTCAGAGGTTGATGTTGGGTGTCTTTCTTCAATTGCTTTAAATTTACTTATTTGTGTGTGTGAATAAGCACATCCTATGTACATATGTAGAGGTCCAAGGACAAACTGTAGAAACTGGTTCTCTCCTTCCACTACATGAGTTCCAAGCAGAAAGTGCCTTTACCTGATGATCATATTGCCAGTTCATCATCTTTGTTTTCAGCAGGGTCTCTCACTGAAACTGAACCTCTGGCTGGCCAGTGAGCTTCAGGGATCAAACACACACACACACACACACACACACACACACACACACACACACGTACACACACAAAGTAACAGGCACATGCTTCTATGCCTTGCCTTCATCTTTTTGTGAATTTGCTCTGACAATTTCTGTCTTTTAGATATATTTGAATCATTTGCATTTAAATACTTGTATATGTAGTAAATAAATATGCATATTTAATATGCATATTTGGGAGTGCAAAGGCTTGTACTTGCTAAGCATGTGCTCTACCACACTGAGCTGTACCCAACTCACATATACTCTTCACCTCTGCAAACAGAACATATGATCCTTAGCACCATACAGCACCCCACTCATGTTATAACTGTCTTTCATATGACTATATCTACACACATCGATTTCAACTGTCAAATATATCTTAAAGAACTCAATATGGAAAAAATGACCTATTTTATTTCCCTAAGAATTTACTCTAACTGTTCTTTCATTCCTAATGCTGTTCCCTCTGAAGAATTTCCTTAAACAATAACTTCAGAGCAGGTATTGACAATCAATATTCTGTTTTCCTTTAACTAAGAAAACTTTGTTTCCCATCCTTCCTTTTCCTTCTCTTCTATTTGTTTAATTATTTGTTTTATAAAACCCTGGTAGGCCTGGACCTTGCTGTGTAGAGCTGGCTGGCCTCAGACTCACAACCTCAAGAGGCTACCTCAGCCTCCTGAAAGCTAGGATCACGGGTTTTTGCCATCTGGTTTACCTTGATTTTTCTGAGAGAGGGTCTCAGTAGTACAGGTTAACCTTAAAACCACAGCAATCTGCCTGTCTAGCCTGTCAAGTACTAGGATTCCAGGTGTGAGCCATGACACCCAGATAGCTCTTGTTTATAACAGACATTTCGAGGCTAGGAAATTTTTGGAAGTTTTGTTTGTTTTAAGAGAGGTCTTGCTATGTTGTTTGGGGACTCTGATCCTGTTACCACAGGTTCTCATGTAGCTGAGACAAGTGCGTGCTACCATCCTCGGCTGGGTAGTTCTTTCAGAATATATGCTACTGTCTTCTGATTTCTTTTAATTAATTAATTAATTATTATTATGTATACAATATTCTGTCTGTGTGTCTGCCTGCAGGCCAGAAGAGGGCACCAGACCTCATTACAGATGGTTGTGAGCCACCATGTGGTTGCTGGGAATTGAACTCAGGACCTTTGGAAGAGCAGGCAATGCTCTTAACCTCTGAGCCATCTCTCCAGCCCCTGTCTTCTGATTTCTAAGGGAAATGTACAGTCATTCAAATCACCATCCACTACAGGTAATAGGCTACTGCTACTTTTTCTAGTTATGTTTAAGAATTTTTTGTTTGTTTGTCTGTTCTGTTTGAGACAGGGGCTCTCTAATAGGCCTGGCTGTCCTGGAACTGGCTGTGTAGAACAGGTTGGCCTTGCACTCACAAAGGTCCACTTGCCTCTGTCATTCCAGTGCTTGGATTAACGACATGTGGTGCCAACATGCACAGCCTAAGGGTTTTTCTTATCCTTAGCAGTTTAAGCTCTATGTCTCTGACAGTAACTTCAGTTTATTTTGCTAGGGTTCATCTTTCATTCATAACTCTTCCTTGTTAAGTGTTTGAAGATTTGAAATTTTTTTGATATATTAAATTTGTAATTATAGTTTAAATGTTAATTATGATTTTCTTCAATGTTTGGGGGACTTGAGCAGTCGAATCTGTGAAATATTATCCACCAAATAAATAAATAAGTAAATAGCAATGGGAAATGGATGGTGGTGCTTGCTAACAATCCCAGAACTTAAGAGGCTAACGTAGGAGTATCACAAGTTTGAGGCTAGATTAAGTACATGGTGAATTTCAGGCTAGTTTGGGCTACATCAGGATGGTATCTTGAACCGCCTACCTACCTAACTAAAAACAACAAGAGCAACAGTTTTTCTTTTTAAGTTATATAATGCATATAAGTGTTTTACTTATATATACATATGTGTACCACATGCATGGCTGGTGCCCTTGGGAGTTCAGAAGATTCCCTGGAACTAGAATTAGGGATGGTTGTGCGTCACTATGAGGGTGCTGGAAACCGAACCCAAGTCCTCTACCAAAGGTCTTAACTGCTGGGCCATCTCTCTAACCCCTACAATAGTTTTGTTGCTATTGTTTTCAGTACTGAGGACTGAATCCAGTGGCTTGTATGCATCTAGGCAAGCACTCCAACGCTAAGCTACATTCGTTCAGACTAGATAGTCTGCCAAGTTCAAATGCCACTGTCACCACTTACTATCATTATCCACCAGGCATAACTTAGGGCACTTGGAATCTTAACTCAGACTGAGTCATAAGGGTCATGGGTTCCAGGGCTACATACATAGTTTTTGTTTTGTGGGGTTTTTCTGTTTGTTTGTTTTGTTTTTCGAGACAGGAATCCTTTGTGTATCCCTGGCTGTCCTAGAACTAACTCCATAGATCAAGCTGGCCTCTGCATCCTGAATGCTGGGGTTAAAGGCATGTGGTACCACCGCCCACTTTTTTTTTATTTTTAAGACTAAAGCTATGCACTTGGTAAGCAACAGAAGCTCACTAGGTGGTGACAGCTGCCCCAGGCCGTTCACATGAGACTCAGGAGCTCTTTGTAGAGAGGTCACTTTATTAAGATGCCTATAGTCTGGGACTATGTCAACGATTACCATAAATCTTTTTTGTTTTTTGTTTTTTTTTTTGTTTTGTTTTGTTTTGTTTTTCGAGACAGAGTTTCTCTGTAGCTTTGGAGCCTGTCCTGGAACTAGCTCTTGTAGACCAGGCTGGTCTCGAACTCACAGAGATCCGCCTGCCTCTGCCTCCCGAGTGCTGGGATTAAAGGCGTGCGCCACCGCCGCCCGGCTACCATAAATCTTTTGCAGAATAATCTCAAGAGAGTAGAATTTAAGTTAGATACTGAGTGTGGGAGCCTTGGGCGAGAAGAAATTTCCTAGCAGAATGTTTTCCCAGGAAGATAGTGGCCTTCCCCACTCCTACCACCGGGGAGATCCAAGCACAAGGTCACTTAGCCCAGCCAGCCAGCCACCTGGTGATAAAGAAGCGGGATGGGACAGACCAAAAGACCTTGCGCCCGTGCCAAAAGCCGCTTCAAAAAGCCTCTTTGTAGTTACACCTTTAAAAACTTACCCCACAGAGGAGATACAACTCCTCTCTACCTCACTGCAGTGGGGTCAGAGATGGGTTCCAAACAGGTTTGTATTATGCTGATTAAACCTTGCTTATTACAGTCTGGGCCTCTCTGGTGGTCTCTCTCTGGGGGTCGTAATCTGGGCACAACACTGAGAATCAAACTTTGTTAGAAACGGGTAAACATTGTTTTGTTTGTTTTTCAAGAGTTTCTTGGTGTAGCCCTGGCTGTCCTGGAACTCACTTTGTAGACCAAGCTGGCCTCAGACTCAGAGATCTGCCTGCCTCTGCCTCCAGAGTGCTGGGAGTAAAGGTATGTGCCACCACTGCCTGGTGTAATAGGTAAACATTTAAATGTTCTTTTAAAGTGAGAAAAGATTTTTAGAGACAGAGGTTTGTGGGGGCCCAAAGAGGCCAAAGGTCAGAGAGACTTGTTTTGTGCTTCTAATTCAAACAGAGGTCCCACCTAGTTGTAAATCAGAGTTCAGCTCTCTCAATAGTTCTGCTAATGTAAACAGGTGTGGCTAGTCGCCAGACCTCGTGCTCCTGAAACAGGGAAGTAGTTGGTTCCCACCTAAAACAAAAGTCTAAGGATCTAACTAAGTTCTAGTTCCCTTCATGAAAGTAACTTGGGATTCCACAGGGAGTGTTTTGCCTGAAGAGTGTTCAGTCTAGGGCAGGAGTCAAGGGCAGGAGTGGTGAATGTACCCCAGACTTTTCATTTGTATGTTAATGCAGTCCTTTTGTTCTACTCCTACCTTTTGAAATTAGGGGTATATTAAACTGTTGGAAATTAAACGCAGCTGAATTTTCAGTACTCACTGAAATTCCCTCCCGATACTAACCTATGTGTTTCTGTGTTTTATTATTTTTGTACGTGTCTTTGTATTCTTTACTATATTTCTAAATTCGCAGGCCTCGTCTCTGGAAGGAAGGTATTTTTGTCGAGGCTGGCCCCTGACAGAGGTGGGGAAAGAAAAACACCAATATTTAGTTGGAGTGAGGTATGGAGCTGGAGGCCAGCAAGTCAAAGGTAAAGTGCCCCATGGAGCACAGGTAGAACACCAGTGGAGAAACAGCAGCTATGGCTGGCACATAATCAGATGCAAAGGAAAACAAGACTTACTTCAAAGTTGTACTTCTTCATCTGGTTGAGGTGCCGACAGTACAAGTAGAGCATGCCGATGCTGCTGCCCACCGCAATGTAGTCCCCGTTGGCATCCAGGGCTGTGAGGTAGACCAGAATAGAGCGAAAGCCCCTCTGGATCTTTGTGGGAATGGCATTGAGGAGATAGTACAAAGGGCAGAATTCTCGGAATGTAACAGGTTCTGATATCGATGCCATGGTCAAGGTTTCCACAGATGTTCTTCAGGCAGAAGGAATGCTTATTCATCATCTAGGGAAACCTGCAGGCTACAGAATACAGCATTGTAACTCTTTCAGTGCCTAGTCATACCAAAAAGCCACAATGTTTAATAATAGAAACATGATATTTTCAACAGGAAAGAATCATGGTTGGGAGGTGAGGGGGTAGCAAAGATGTCTTAATGGTTAAAAGCATGTAACTCTCTTGCAGAATACTCAAGTTTGGGAAATACTCATGTCAGGTAGCCTACAACCTCCAGCTCCACGGGATACCTTCTACGGGCCACCACTCATATTGAACTCACATACACATACTCCCATACAGACAGAGGCACATTCACATAATTTAAAATAAAAATAAACACCAGGCGGTGGTAGTGCATGCCTTTAATCCCAGTACTTGGGAGGTAGAGCCAGTCTTATCTCTGTGAGTTTAAGGCCAGCCTGAACTATAAGAGTTAGTTCCAAGACAGGCACCAAAGCTACAGAGAAACCCTGTCCCGAAAAACCAAAATAAACAACAAACTGGGATGATAGAGACAGCTCAGTGGTTTAGAGAACTAACTGTTCTTCTGGAGGACCTGAGCTGAATCACCAGCACCCTCATCATGGCTCACAAGCATGTGGCTCCAGTTCCAGGGGATTGAAGCTCTCTTTTGACCTCTATAGGCAAAGCATGCATGTGCTGCAGATTTACATGCAGGCAAAATCCATACACGTGAAATAATAATAATATTATAATGAAAAATGAATTACTGAAGCTATGGTCAACACAGTGATGGAACAGAAGAGCATAAAGCATAATTCTTTTCAAGGAGTTTATGATCTAGATAGAAAGGCAGTGCAACAACAAAGAGATACAAAACTATAGGAATTAATCAAGGGCATTCATGAGAAGATCAGGATTAGTGTGAACTAAAGTAGGCCAGGAGGCAGCTCTCTTGAGAAGACTCCACAACTCAAGTATGTGCTGTCCTTTTCCTAAGCGCACCTCTCCTCTCTCCATCCCTCCCTCTCTCCCCCCTCTCCCTCCCTCCCTCTCCCTCTCCCTTCCCCCCTCTCATAAATGGTCCCAATAGTCATGCCTAAATTCATTTTCATACTTCTTTAATAGTCAGAAGAATACTTGTAATCCCAGCACTCAGGAGACTGCAGCAAGTGTATTGCTCTAAGTTCAAATTTAGACTGGGCTACACAGTAAGTTTCAGGTTAGCCTGGGCTACAGTGAAAACAATATCAAAACAATCAATCTCCAACTTTTCTCAATTGACTCTAGCTCTGCTTCAATCCCCACCCCCCAGAAAAAGTCTTGTAAAGACTCCACCGAAAACATCCAGCAATGAAGTCCCACCTGTCTGAGTAGGACACACGAGAACGCCTGTATTAGAACAAAAAGCCCACTCTAGAGAAATAACCCCCTCCTTGTTAATGTCTGGTTCCCATAGCCATCAGCCATGTCAGTGTTTGAACCCACGCACCCTGCAGCTCCTACCTGCTCATCCATGCACTAAATCAAGAGACTACTCTACACTAATCAGCACCTGTGGCTAACCAAGTTCACTCACTCGGTTTAAGCCTTGCTCTGCCCTGGCATGAAGTGGCCTCTTCCCCAACCTTCAGAAGACGGCACTGAAGTGAGAGACTCAGTTGAGACCACCGAGCTGAGCCTTGAATCTCAATCTTTCCCCTTAGTCCACAGCCCTTGGACATCACTCTGATATAACCAACAGGTGCACATTGTCAGTCTGTCTGATTCAACCTGGAGGTATAGTTTACATCTTCAGGTCTGTCCTAGTTAGGGTCACTATTGCTGTGATGAAACACCATGACTAAAAGCAAACTGGGAAAGGAAAAGATTTGACTGACAATTCCACATTGCTACTCATCACTGGAGGAAGTCAGGACAGGAACTCAAGTGAGACAGGAACCTGGAGGCAGGAGCTGATGCCCAGTGGCCATGGAGGGGTGCTGCTTACTGGCTTGCTCCCCAAAGCTTGCTCAAGTAGCTTTCTTAAATAACCCAGAACCACCAGCCCAGGGGTGGCACCACCCATAATGGGCTGAGTCCACTCCCATCAATCAGTAATTTAGAAAATGCCCCACAGAGGCATTTTCTCTACTGAGGCTTCCTCCTCTCTGATAGCTATAGCCTGTGCCAAGTAAACATAAAATTAGCCAGTACAGGTTCAAGAAACTTTTTGGATGCCTCATTCACTGGCATTTTGAGTTTTCTATCACTATATGCTTGAGTGACTGAGCCCTTAGTCCTCTTCTGATCAGGTTCATCAAACTCATTTTTATTTGTTTGTTTGTTTGTTTATTGGTTTTTCAAGACAGGGTTTTTCTGTAGCTTTTGGAGCCTGTCCTGGAACTAGCTCTTATAGACCAGGCTGGCCTTGTACTCACAGAGATCCGCCTGCCTCTGCCTCCCGAGTGCTGGGATTAAAGGCGTGTGCCACTACCCGGCCATCAAAATCATTCTTACCTGATGGTCTTGAATGATCCGGATCTCTCTTTGGCTTTTGCCATAAAGAAGGGCCTCAACAAATATGTCTCTACTAAAACGCCCCTCCTACACAAGATATGTTTGGCCACCCACCCCAGCACTGCACGATGTCATCTGCTTTGCTTTTTCTACATATCTTTTTGCTTTGTTGCACATGTAAGCATGTATATGCATGTGCACATGCATGCATGCATGCGTGCTCACACACACACACACACACACACACAGAGCTTTGTAAATCCCATGAGAGCAGAGGCCACAATGTCTCACTTACACCCTCTAGACCAGCATCAGAAAAAGGCTAGGAATGTCAGAGGCACTCGACAACTGCGCATTGAACAGATGAACAAATGATGAGAAAGGACAACAGTTAGGGAAAGAATGAGTGACAGAAATGGAACAGCAGCAAAATATCATCTTTTGCTGGGCGGTGGTGGTGCACATCTTTAATCCCAGCACTCGGGAGACAGAGGCAGATGGATCTCTGTGAGTTTGAGGCCAGCCTAGTCTACAAGACTCCACAATTAGAGGCCAGTGGGAACTACAAAGTGAACCTCAGGCCAGCCTGGACTACATAGTAGGCACTGACAAGACTAAACAAAAGAAAAAACAAAGAATACATTATATGGATCAACTAAAATTCTCTTAACATATTTTGATTGTACCATTATAAGCAACACAGATACATATCCACACATACTGTTGGGAACTGGTTTTAAAGATATTTTTATTTTTAAAAATGTATTATTAGTATTACAAGTATGAGAGTTTTGCCTGCGTGTATATTTGTGTACCATGTCTGGTATCTGCAGAGGCCAGAAGAGGTTATGAATCCCCTAGAACAGAGGTTACAGATAATTGTGAGCCACCATACGCTGGGAGTCAAACTTAGGTTCTCTGCAAGAGCAGAGAAGTATCTTACCTGCTGACCCATCTCTCCAGCCCCTATTTTTAATTTTTAATTGTGTGTGTATGTGACTGTCTGAGTATATACACACATATGCATGCACATGCACTTGAAGGCACCATTGGAGGCCAGAGCCAGAGTTATAAGGAGTTGTGAGCCACTTGAGATGGATGCTGGGAACCTAACCCAGGTCCTCTGCAGAAGTAACAAGTACTCTTAACCTCTGAGCCATTTCTCCAGACCCTTGTAAATATTTCAAAAGGTGGCAAAAGGCTGGTCCAGTGGAAGTGAATTAGTAATACTAACAGGAGCTTCAAGAGGTCAAGATATCGAAATTTTAAAATGCATTGCCAAACTGTCTTCCATAGCTGTCATAATGATTTATGCTTTAAACATGTTTCTCCAAAGGACTTTCTGAGGTCAATAAGACACAGAACCCAAGAGTCAGCCAGGAGGCCTACTGAATCTCTTTAGGTGGGGTTCTGGGAGAACTCAGCACCAGATCTGTTCCTTTCACCTAATGGGCAGATGGGAAATGGGCTCAAGTTGACTCTGACAAAACCGGCCCACAGGAGAAGGCATGTCTGGGGTGGGCTTGGAAGAAATCAAGAGTTGTTGCCTCCCTGTCCTGTGACTCATTTGATGAAAACTGTTTAGACTCAACGAACACTCCTGACTAGTGTTTCTGCATTTCCTACACTGCCTAATTTTCACACAAGCCAAAGTCCCATTTTGCCCTACCTCAGGTTCAGACCCACTGCCATAACTAAACTTTCTGCTGCAGAAAAACAGCAGCACATTGGAGTAGCTAATGACATCAGAGGGGGAAAGGACTGGGGCTGAAGTCCCAAGGATCTCCTAAGATTAGCTGTGGGACCCTGGGGAAATTATTTAATGGCTCTAGGTTGCCATTTACCCATCTGAAAATGGTTCGGAATATAAGCCAGGTACGGTGGCACAGACCTGTAATCCTGGTGGTGTAATAGCACTACTAAAATTAACTTATTGAAAATAGTCACAGTTCTGAAGTAGGTGGGCAAAGCCAGACTCTGAACCAAATGCTGTCCAGGTTGAAACCCTGGCGCTTACTAATCCTAATTTCTCCCTCTAGCTCACCTTCACTTATTCTCTAAGCGCTAACACTAAGGACGCCTTCTCCCCACTCAGGCTTTAGAATTCACTATCCCTCTACACCAAATGATCTCCTTCCACAGATGTGGCTTCTTTCCATCCCTGGGGGCTCAGCTACAGAAAGGCCTTCCCAGCCAGATCACTTATGAATACCTAAACTCTCCTTTCCATCCACATGGCCTTCATAATCCTCATCACAGCTTCTGATTCTTCACTTGCTAAATAACCTCTTCTGTGAGAAGGAATGTCAATTTAGCACAGAGAAGCTGTCTATAAATATTTGTTGAATGAATAAATAAAATGTTAACTTCTAGTCTTATTAAGAAAGAATATTCTCAATGCAATCCCCTTCCCTCTGCCCTGCCTCTGTATTTTCTCTGCTTGATATCAAACACAAGGCCCTCGTTCTTGCTAGTGCTATACCCCAGCCCTTTTATTCCAGTCTTTAAGATAAATAATGCTAGGACTGGAGAGATGGCTCAGCAGGTGAGAGCACTTGCTGCTCTTCCAAAGGACATGGATTTGGTTCTTAGCACCCACCCACCCACCAACTTGGCAGCACTCCAGTACTAAGGAATCTGGTGCCCTCTTTGGCCACATACGGATAAGCAGACACATATAAATATAAATAAATTAAAAATATATAAGCAATGCTTCCTTGGCTATGAGTATTCCAGTTTAAAACACAAAAGTGAAGTTAAAAGTTATGGGCTAGAGAGACAGATCAGTGGTTAAGAGTGCTTGCTGCTCTTCCAGAGGCCCTGAGTACAAATACCCACCTTGGATGGCTCACAACTGCTTGTAACTCTAGCTCCAGGGGATCTAACACCCTCTCCTAGCTCCATAGGCACCCACATACTGGGGGAATGCACAAAACAGATACCTACATCAAGTAAAACTTTTTTAAAAAGAAAGTTATAATTTTCTTCCCATTCCCCATCAATTTCATAAACATGGAAGGTGGGCTATATCCAACCATCATTTTAATGAGCATTTCCCAAAACCAAAGCTAGGAGTAACCCAGAACAGAATTATGCACTCAGCAGTATAATTGTCACAAGTCACTAGAGGCTCTGATAGCATTTATGTCTCAAGGACCTTCCCTAAACTCAATACAAAGTAACAATTAGTATTCCTGTACAATTGTTGTTTTGTTTTGTTTACAGTCTCACTAGCCCATGGTCCTCACACTTCTTCCAAGTGCTGAGATTACGGGCAGGGACCTCCATGCCCAGCTTTTTTGCTCCCATAGCTTCTTATTCTTTGTAGGTTTTGTGTTTTGGGGGGTTTTGTTGTTTTGTTTTTGCTTTGTTTTCTTGAGAAAGGGTTTCTCTGTGCTGTTCTGGAACTTGCTCTGTAGATTAGACTGGTCAGAATTTACAGAGATCTACCTGCCTCTGCCTCCTGAGTGCTGGGATTAAAGATGTGAGCCACCACCTCCTGGGCTTCTTTACTCTTTAATTATAATTGTTACATATATGTGTGTATAAGTTTGTAAATACAATCTGCTAAGATCATTTAGTGTAACCACAAATGGAGCTTACAATCCATCTTTATTTTGGCTTTTAAGGTATTCATTTATTTTGATATACAGTCTCAGACCATAGCTTTGGCTGGCCTAGAACTCACAGGGATCATCTAGTTTAGCTTCATGTCTGCTAGGAGTACAATCATACACTACCATGGCCAGTAGATGATGTATTAAGATTAATACCTTTAATCCCAGCACTCAGGAGACAGAGGCAGGCAGATCTCTGCGAGTTCGAGGCCAGCCTGGTCTACAGAATGAGTTCCAGGACCTCCAGGACAACACAGAGAAACTTGTCTTGAAAAACAAACAAACAAAGATTTTTATATTTTAAAAATGCAAAGGGTCGGGGAATAATTTATCTTGCAAATGAAAGGCGGTTGCTTCCCTGCTGGCTAGCCAACTGTTCACAGATTAAACCCAACCCAAGAGTTGAAACCAGACATCTGAAGAAAGCTCTATATCTAACTTCATCTCCATCTACATTTTCTGCTCTAGTTGCAAACTTTACATTCTTATTTATTTGTTATCAGTGTGTGTGTGTGTGTGTGAGAGAGAGAGAGAGAGAGAGAGAGAGAGAGAGAGAGAGAGAGAGAGAGAGAGAGAGAGAGAGACACATATGTAGGTGTATCTGTACCATGGTTTCTACATGGAAGCTAGAGGACAACACTGTGGGGTCAGTTCTTTGTCTGCCTTTACATGGGTTCCCGGAATTGAACTCAAGTTACCAGGTATGCAAGGTAAGTGCTCTTCCCGCATGAGGCAGGATTGCTGGCTCCTAAATGAGTTTGTAATCCCAGAACCTGGGAGGTAGAGGAAGGATGATTGCCATAAATTCAAGGCCAGTTTGGTCTACACTGACAGTTCACAAACCAATCAAAGTTTACACAGCCAGATTCTGCCAACCTCCATCCCCAATCAATGAACTAAAACAAAACCACAAACAAACAACTACTAGAACACAGTACAATCAACACTGTACTCATCTTTGTTGGATTAATCTCTCTCTCAAAAACCCTGTGCTGAGGGCAAGTCTGTGGATAGATAATCTGGGCTCCATAGTGATAGCCTGTCCCCAAAACAAAACAAACAAAAAACTATGCCACACTGTCCCAAGACTACAGCAAAGATTCACTGTAACTATTACGACCAAATCCAAAGCGTACATTCATGGGAAACAAACACACAATCTAAACTTGCTTCTGTCTCAACAATTCATAAAAACAAACAAACAAACAAAAAACCTATCCCGACTGCTGGGGCTAAAGGTTGGAGCACACCTTTAGTCCCAGCGGTGGGGAAGCAGAGGTAGGAGGATCTCTATGATTTTGAGGCCAGACTGGACTATAGAGCTAGTTCCAGGACAGCTAAGGCTGTCACACAAGAAACCCTGTCTCAGAAAACAAAACACAGCAGAAAAAACACACCACCTAATATCTGTCCTCTGGCTCTCCCAAGTTCCTGGGTCAATACTGGCAGAATTCTCCAAGCTTGACCCCAAAGCCCATTTTTATTATTTGTATAACTATCTCCTATTCCATTCCTCATCTCTCCAAATTCAATCATCGGTTGTTATCTGCTTCCTTTCTTTTTCCCTATTAAGTTCTAGGAGTCATTTGGTTCAAATTATACAGAAGCTACTGTGAAATGGGATCCTCCTCAACCCCAAAGAATAACTTCCTCAGAAAAACCTGAAAACAAGCCCAATAAAAACCAGTCTTCCATTGAAAAAGACAATGAAAAAGACATCAAAACAAACTTACTTGGCGCTGGAGACGTAGCTCAACCCTTCAGAACAAGGTCTGCTCTTCCAGAGGACCAGGGTTCAATTCCCAGCACCCATCTGGCATATCACTTTAGTTCTGGGGGATCTGATGCCCTCTCCTGACCTCTGCAGGCACTGCACACATGGGTGCACAGATACACATGCAGGCAAAACACCCATATACATAAAGTAAATTTTTAAACTTAAGAAAAAAATGACCAGATTTCATCCTCCTCATCCCTGATTCCCAAGTCTACCCTGAAGATCAAATGGGATTCGCAGGTTTGAAATCTCAAGAGCCAGGCTACACCCTTCCTGAGGGTAGTGACTGGGTGTTGAGAGTAAGCCACGCATCTGTAAGGCCTGGCACGGCAGCTGGCGTAGGTGGACCCTAGTAAACACTCGATGAGTGAACACCGGCTGTAAGAAAGGTTACAAAAGCAAACAAAATGGTCCCGGTGCATATCAGCATTACAGCTGGGTACAAGAAGGTACAAAAAGGGTTACAGCTTAAGACAGACTCTGGAGATAAGGGACTAGAGCAGCTTCATACCTAGGACCCAGCTTTCCTGCAGCTCCCTTCAAAAGTTTTTAAAATCTCGGCTGCAAATGATCTTTCCAGTTAATGACAAAACGATACCCTTCACATTCTGCCAACAAATGGAACAGAAAAGTCCCTGAATATCAGTGAGAACGAGAAAGCACAAAAGGGCAGGAAAAAGAAGCAAAGTTGAGAAGGGAAACAAAAGTACTGGAAAGCCAGAGACTTAAATGGACTAGAGGAAAAGGCTGCGAAGCCAGCAGAGTCGTGTGGGTGACAACAGAGTCAAACTATCCTTTATTGAGATCGATCAGCCAGACCCTGTACTTAACTGTGCATGCACTGACCCATTTAACGCTCCACCACCCCAAGATAAAAACTTATCACCTCCATTTTACGGATGACGAAACTAAAGCTAGGAAGTTGACACTTGCTCCAGCAAACTGATAAGAAAGGGAAGTGCAGTGACCAGACCTCGGGTTTGACCCCGGGGTCACCCCATTCTTTAACCCTCACTGCCCATTCCGCCTCCGAGGCCACACAGTCCTTATTAACCGGGAGGCAACCGCTTATGCATTTAACCAGCACTTACTGAACTCCTAGTGGGTGCCCAAGCCAGCTGCTTGGCGCTGGTGGGCGAATGGAAGGGTTCCTGCTGAGGGTCGGGGGACAGAACAGAACGAAACGTCAATCTCCAGGCTGAGGAGCCAGGAGCCCGCCGCGAGGGACGCAGGGTGGGGCAGGAGGGGAGGAGCAAGGGTAGCTGGGGCGCCGCCACGGCCCCGGGCGGTGTGCGAACGCTGAGACGCCTGGTGCCCGGCACGGACGCGGGCTGTGACAGACGTGCCGCGCGCAGTGGCTGCCAGAGGGACGGCGACGCGACTGTGGAGAACCGACGGGCTGAGACAGGGAGGGGCGGCTCTGCCAGGAGGAGGAACGGCGCGGGGCCGGCGTCGGGGACGCAGGCGGCATCGGGGACCCGCCAGCGCGCTCCCGGACTCACCTCCCGCAGCAGCCCCTCAGGACTCGTCAACCCCGCCAGCCCGGAGGAGGCAAGATGCACTCCGGGCCGCAGGGGCTGCCGGGAGCCTGTTGCCTGGGCAACGGGTTGGGCCTCCAAGAGCAGCTGCGACTCCGCGGAGAGCTAGAGTGACAGAGCCACAAGTGTCTGCCGACCCGTGGAGCGGAAGTGACGGAGTGACGCCACTTCCTCAGTCCGAGGGCGGGGCCTCGGTCTTCTTGTTGATATCTACCTGTGGACCGCATGGAAGGTGCGTGCGGGGGGTTGTGCTTCCCTTATTGTAGCAAGGCTGCAGGTCTCGGGGAAGGTCGGGAGCCCGCCGTGTGACATGCAGGGCGTGCATGAACCTCGCGGGCTGTCCGGAGCCTATTCTTTCCCGTGTGAGATCTGAGTGTGGCGATGTACATGAAGTATTTGTCAGAGGTGTGACGCTCAGAGCATTCCGGAGCACATTGGCGCCAACATGCCTGCCCCTCCAGAAACCCTTGCTTGAACTCCGGCAGTCAGGAACGCCGGCCGTGGCGCTTGCAGCTTGTAATAAAGGCTGTATCTGTGTGCCGATTGGTGCGTATGGCAGTGGTCTCATGGAGTAACTTCAGTACCGCCCTGGCCTGTGACCGATCACTGATAGCTCTCTACTTGACTGTGAGTATCTAGACCTAGGAGCTGTGCTTTGAGTTCCTAAGTGGGGCCGGCAAACTGCGTCCGATGTGATCCTCGCTCTCAGGAACCTCCCACCTAGGGACGAATACAGGTAGTAAGAGCAGCTCCTCCATTTAACATGTTTGATTCAGCATATACTATGTGCAAGATATGGGAGGAAACGAGACTGAACTTCAGTCCAGCGGGGAATATAGACATTAAGCAGGTAACTCAATTCACTGGTGAATGTGATGACAGCCAAAGTATAGGTGACAAACGTCTACTGCGGTGATTCCTAATGTAACCAAGGTATTTGATGGAACTCTTCAAATGTGCCTCCCGTTGCTGTGGTAAAGTACCCCGACTAGAAAGCTCCTTTGGAAGGAAAGGGATTATTTGGTTTACCCTAACAGGACACAGTCCATCGCTGGGTAGGAACCCAGGCAGGAACAGTGAGGGAAGGCTGCTCACTGGCTTGTTCTCCAGCTACCCCCCAGGCTCATGCACTGCCAGCTAGCTTACTTTGTCTTTATAAGATTTCATTTATTATTTTATTTGTATGAGTGGTTGCCTGCATTTATCTAAGTGCACTGTATGTGTGCAGTGTCCACAGAGGCCAGAGAGGATATAGTATCCCCTGAAATTGGACTTACAGCCAGTTGTGAGACTATGTGAGTGCTGGGTCCTCCAGAAGAGCAGGAAGTGCTCTTAACTTCTGAGCCATCCCCAGGCCCTCAGACAGTCTTCTTATACAGCCCAGAACCACTTGTGCGAGGATGGCACCACTGTAGTGGGCTAGGCCCTTTGACATCATTTATCACACAGACATATCCCCACAAACAGCTCTTCAGTGTAGCTCTCCACACTGAAGTGTACCTCATCAAGTTAACAGCGAAACTGACCAGGGCAATACCTTTCTTTCTTTGTTTCATTTTTGCATTTAACTATTGCAAATATATTTATTGCAATTTACAGATACATTAATAATAAGTCAATAACAAATAGAATTTTAGCTATAAATTTTTGCATCAGAAAAAAAATGGGTCTCAAAGTATTCTAGTCCCCTGATGAAGGTGAGGTTAAATTATAGAAAAATAAAATTTGGTTTATTTAACTTTATTTTATGTGCATTGGTGTGAAGGTGTCAGATCCCATAGCAAGTGGATCTTCTGACAGTTGTGAGCTGCCATGTGGGTGCTGGGAATTGAACCCGGGTCCTCTGGAAGAACAGTCAGTACTCTTAACCACTGAGCCATCTCTCCAGCCCCTAGAAAAATAAAATTTGAAGGTGGAGAGATGGCTTAGTGTAGTGTTGAGCTGCGGGCAGGCCTGCTTTTCATCCTGCCCAGCTCCCGGCCACCGGCTAGCTTATACCCCGAAATAACATCACAGAAATTGTATTCTTTTAAACACTGCCTGGCCCATTATTTTCAGCCTCTTACTCACATCTTGACTAACCCATATCTAATAATCTTTGTAACACCACGAATGGTGACTTACCGGGAAAGATTCAGCACGTCTGACCTGGTGGCTGGCTTCATCGCATCTGTCTCCCTGAGGAGAGGCATGGTGGTCTGACTAACTTAGGAGAGGTGTGGCATCTGACTGAGCCATCTACCTCACTTCCTTTTCCTGTTCTGTCTACTCCACCCACCTAAGGGCTGGCCAAGGCAGTTTCTTTATTAGCGAATGAAATCAACACAAACAGAACACTGTCCCACATCATTTCCCCTTTTTCTGTTTAAACAAAAAAAAGAAGGCTTTAACTTTAACATAGCAAAATTACATATAACAAGTTATCAAGAATTACAGTTACAATATTTATATCTACTTTATCTTTTATCATAACACTGTCCCACATCAGCTTAGCAGTTAAGAGCACTTCTGCCCTTCTAGAGTCTTGGAGTTTGGTCCCCAGCATCCACATTAGGCATATCACAAACACCTACACTGCTAGCTCCAGGAGATAAGTCACCCTCTGGCCTTGGCAGGCACTCCCACAGAAGCACACAAACAAATCTTTAAAATCTGATAATTTGATGTCAGATACAAATAGAAGTTACTGCATTTCATGTCTCAAAAGTGGACATTTTACCTATGTGCACATTGACACTCAGAGCACCATTACAAGACTTTAGCATATGGAATATTCCACTAAAAACCCTAACGATTTTCTTTCCTTAGAGGTTTTCTTTCATGGGAGGGGGCTTTAACATTTAAGATTAAAGTAAAAAAATGACAAGAATTCTGTTACTCTCCTCCAGTCCAATTTTAAATAGTTCCTTCTGTCCTCATCACCATCTGGTCCTTATACAGGAGGATTTAAATTTTCATTTATTTATTCATTTTAATTAACTTACAAAGTAGCAGGTTTCTTTATGGCATTTCATACTTAATTTTGGTTGACCCTCTTTTGATTCTGTCCCCCATCTCCAATGTACCCTCTTACCCAGCATTCCCTTCCACTTTCATATCTCATGGGGGAGATTTTTACTTGTTTGGGCAATGAGGGAAGGATATAAGATGTGGACAGTGCCTCACTGTTCTGCCCCAAGCTTATTCATTGCCTGCTCTTCACTGTGTTTAGCTCGTCCTGTTTGGCATGTGCCGCTCTAGTTGTGTGAGCTCCTCCGTATTTGCCTCTTTTTCTCCATTTTAGCCTGGTAATGCTGGTTTGTCCTGTCTGTTATACTCACCAAGTTCATGGTCATATTAGGGCCCATGCTGACTCCCTCTCCCTGGCTTCACACCTCATATTCATAAATTCACACCTCATGTTCATGCTAACACAAGACAGAGCCCTGCCACACAGCCCACATTAGCCTCTTTTTAACTCACAGTGGTTGCCTGGCCTTGGACTCTTAGTAATCCTCTTGCCTCACTCTCTGGAGCACTGGGATTAAAGTCTGTGCCATGACACCTGGCTTCCTGCTCCATTTTTTGCATAGTACTTATGATCTGAACTGGCTAAGATCATTTACTTGGGTATTGTTTGACTCTCTTTTGGAAGGTAAGTGCCATGGGAAAAGGCCCTAGTCTCATTCAGTCACTTCATTCTTCATACTTGACATATTGAAGGTAGCCTACTGATATTTGTTAGTTGTTTAAGTAAAGAATGAATGAAAAAAAATATATTTAAAAGACGAGCTATGGACTAGGTATAGTTGTACAGGCTGCAATCCAAGCTACTAGGGAGGCTGAGGCAGGAAGATAGAAACTTCAAAGTCTGTCTGAGCTATAAAATAGCTTCTGCCTGCCTGGGCAACTTGGTGATACCGTCTCAAACAGTAAAATGGGCTATGACTGTAGCCCAGTGGGGTATGCACAGGACCCTAGTTCAGTCCCGATACCATTAAAACAAAGAACAGAGCCCTAAATAATACTGAGTTAACTAAGTGAATGAAGACACACAAGCAGTTAGTGTGACCCAGGTTGGAATGGTACAGAGCCAGCATTGAGGCACAAAAGAGTAAATTAAAGACCGTGTTGAAGAAGGGATAGGCAGGCTTGGGTACTAGTAGTAGGCCTTATGATACAGGCTGTTGTATGTCAGGCCCTCACAGCTTCATATATTACTAATATACTTTTATTTATTTATTTAGAGACAGGGTCTCACTATGTAGCCCTGGCCAGCCTGGAACTCGGTACGTAGACCAGTCTGCCTCAAACTCATATGTCCACTTCTAACAGCCTGGAACTCGGTACATAGACCAGTCTGCCTGAGACTCGTATGTCCACTTCTAACAGCCCTATGGAGTAGATGCTATTTTATCACCACTTCGCAAATGAGAACATCGAGGCTCAAAGAGATCGACAAATATGTCTATACTCAGAGCTGGCAGAGCTAGGACTCATGCCCAGGAAGCATGGTCTTCAAAGCGTAGCCTCCAGAGCAGGCAGCTGTCGTGTGTCCTGGATTCTGTTCAGCTGTGTGATGACTATTTAGGGTTCTAAGCTGAGGGCAACTCAAACTCTGCTCTTGGTCTTGCTTTCCTCAGGCTGAAAATCGGGTGAGTCTTAGATGGGCAGCACTCACTTCAGGAAGGAGCTGCCCCAGAGAGAGCTGTATGTGCTTAGGAGTTCTGCTTGGTGATGGAGGGCTGGAGGTGGGGATTGAGACAAATGTTGAAGCGGTCATGCAGGCAGAAGTGTCATTTTCTTCCCGAGTGGTAGGCGGAGCAGCTGCAGCCTGGCCAGATCACCCCTGCATGTCCAGTGTCCCACTTGCTCCGTGTGTGGTGTGATGAGCTTTCAGGAGTCAGAGGCTCCGTTTAAGGATTCAGGGTGCCTGGAAGAAGATAGTGGGGGTACAGTCAAGACTAGATTATCTTACATGAGAGATAATGGAAAAGCCACAGTTTTAAGTAGACAAGGTGCTGTGCCAAGTGTTGTGGTGCACACCTTTAATCACAACACTGGAGAGACAGAGGCGGGAGAATCTCTTTGAGTTCAAGGCCAGCTGGAGCTACATTTGAGACACTGTCTTAAAAGAAAAGTAGACAAGTGTTTATGGAGCCATGACCTGTGAACAACCTCTTAGATTCTGGAACATTGGTTTATCCAGTTGGTGTGACATTTCAGACCATTTTACTATGAATGGCTGTGATCATGCGTTCCTTAGTCATGTTTCTTTTGGTCCCTCTCAGCAAAGACTCTTGGAATTGCAACACCCAGGAAACCTGTCTTATCTGTCAGTGCAAGGAAAATTAAGGACAATGCAGCTGATTGGCATAACTTAATCCTGAAGTGGGAAAGCCTCAATGACACCGGTTTTACCACCGCGAGCAATATTGCCAACTTGAAAGTCAGCTTATTGTAAGTACATGTGGAGTTCCCATGTATTGTCACATTTAAACCACTGGGCCTAAGAGTCAAGAGAGTGAGGATTTATTGGTGTAAATAAAGTAAAACAAAATATTGAGCCAAAAGAATAGCAAAATGATACATTCAAATAGGAACCAGACATTTACATTTAAATGCAGATGTGTGCCAGGTGTTGTGGTCCACATTGGGTAGGATATGCTGAAAAGGCAGGGACAGGAGGATTACACATTTGACACCTTGGGCTAGGGACATGGCTCAGTGAGTATAGGTGCTTACCACCAAGCCTGAGTTCAGCCCCACAACCCACATGGTAGAAGGAGAGAACCAAACTATGCAAGTTATATTTGCCCATCACACCATGGCATAAATGGGCCCATTTTTATATACACACAAATAAATGTAAAAGTAAATATAAAATTATACTACATATTGTTTACATCTGTTTATAAAGTTAGGAAAAGATCAGGAAGAGGAAGACATGATACTGTCCTTAGGAATGTGGGGTGGTAGGTAAATGGGATTTCATGTGTATACTGCTGTGTAGTAGGGGGAGCGGGCTGCGTCCCGCCACCCAGCTAGCTTAACCCCAAAATAATCACACAGAAATTGTATTAATTAAATTACTGCCTGGCCCATTAGCTCTAGCCTCTTATTGACTAACTCTCACATCTTGATTAACCCATTCCTATTAAATCTGTGTACCACCACGTGACTGTGGCTTACCAACAAGATTCTAACTTACGACCCTCTCAGGCCGGAGATTCATGGTGTCTGCCTGACTCTGCCCTTCTTCCCAGAATTCTGTTCTGTCTACTCTGCCCACCTAAGTGCTTGGCCCTATCAAAAGGCCAAGGTAGTTTCTTTATTCAACCAAAGAAAGCAACACAAATACAGAAGGCCTCCTACACCACTGCTGCCTGCCATTGAGCCCTTCCTCCCTTCCTTCCATTTATTGATTTTGTTTGGTTGCTTTTTGGTTCTTTTTTAAATAGTTTCCCTCCACCAAGCTGGCTCTTTTTTTTTTTTTTTTTTTTTTTTTTTTTTTTTCTTTTTTTTTTGGTTTTTCGAGACAGGGTTTTTCTGAAGCTTTGGAGCCTGTCCTGGAGCTAGCTCTTGTAGACCAGGCTGGCCTCGAACTCACAGAGATCCGCCTGCCTCTGCCTCCCGAGTGCTGGGATTAAAGGCGTGCGCCACCACCGCCCGGCGCCCTTTTTCTTTTGAAACAGTTTCCCTCCTCTAAGCTGACCCTGAATACTCAGAAGTCTTCTTGCCTCAATCTCCTAACTTGCTGGGGTTACATGTGTGCACCATACCTGGCTTATTTACATTTTTGACAGGACCTCACTATGTTGCCATAACCTAACCTCCTTCAGGAGTTGGAAACACATTGCACCCACCAGAACCATTGCACCCAGTTCTTTTTATATACCTTTTTGTTTGTATATATGGATATTGTGCCTGTATATATGTGTACTGCTTGTGTGTCTGCTGCCACAGAGGCCAGAAGAGAGCGTTACCCTGGAACTAGGATTACAGATGATTGTGAGCTGCCAAGTGGATGCTTGGGTCTTCTGGAAGAGCAGTCAGTGTACCTAGCAACTAAGCCTTCTTTCTCTGGCCAAACCTTATTGCTATTATTGTTTTTTAGTTTATTAACTTTATGCATATGAGTGTTTTGCCTGCATGTATGTATGTGCATCACATAGATGCAGTTCCTAAAAAGGCCAGAAAAGGGTGTGAGCCTCCATGTGGATACTGAGAATGGAACCTGGGTTCTCTGAAAGAGCAGCAAGTGCTCTTAACCACTGAACCCTCTCTCCAGCCTCTGTCCCTTACTAGTTTTGAGACAGGGACTTCTGTAGGCCCAGGTAGACCTCAGACTCACTATGTAGTTGCAATGACCTTCAACTTCTTATCATTTTGCCTTCATCTCCCAAGAACTGGAATTATAGATGTTTGCCACCACCTCCAGCTTCATTTGTTTTCCTAAAAAAGACAAAGTGGGGGTGGGGAGACTAGAAAAATGACTCCATGGTTAAGAGTATTTTCTAGAGTTTGTGTGGCAGCTCCGTGACAGGTTCAGCTTTGTACACGCCTCCCATCCAGCGCCACCACAATGCCCAAGAGGAAGGTTAGTTCTGCGAGTCTGTCGGCCAAGCCTGCCCCTGCTGAGGTGGACGTGTGCCGGAAAAAGGCCACGGGAAAAGATAAATCATCATATAAAAACGTGCAAACCAAAGGGAAGAGGGGAGCAAAGGCAAACAAGCTGAAGTGGCCGACCAGCAAACCACAGCTCTGCCTGCAGAAAACATACGGAAAACTATAGTCACGCCTCTGGAGGAGAAGAGAAAGAGGCCAAGTCCGACTAACCATCCATCATGTCTGTCAGTGTCCCCGCCTCCCTTCTTCTACAATCCAGAGGAATATTTTTATCAACTATTTTGTAAATGCAAGTTTTTTAGTAGCTCTAGAAACATTTTTAAAAGTTGGGGAGAAATCCCGTTTCATCCAATTTTTTAAGTATAAATGATTTTTTTTTAAGAGATTAAATCACTTGTCGTTTATTTTTTGGTGCAACCAGAAAATAGCAGGATACTGAATCAGGAGAGGCTGTGACTGTCTCGGGGGTCACCATAACATTCTGTAGAGGGGGCTAGTCTTATATCCTACTACACAAAGCATACTAAATGGTAATTTGGAGTCTCAGTTGTGCATTTGTCTCTGGAATATTTTCAGTTATATCCGATCTCGTGTTTCTAGTAGAACTGTTGCCTAAAAAACTTCTCCTTGGCCCTTGCCCTGTCAGAACTGTCCTCTCGTGGCAGCCCATCTTCCTAACCAGGGTGACAATGTGCTGTGAGAGATGAGCTTTTGAGTGTGCACTGTGCCTGGCATAAATGGTGAGTCAGTGGAACTGAGGATTGTGAGCAATTGACTATGTGAGGTCTTAGGGAAGACTTGCCAAGTGTGAGGGTGGAACATCACTTGGAATGTGATCACAGAGAAACAACATGGCTCTTGGGTACATGAACACAGTGTATGACTTCAGAATTTGGGTACATGTTTTAAGAATTGAAAAGACTGGGGGCTGGAGAGATGGCTCAGTGGTTAAGAGCATTGCCTGCTCTTCCAAAGGTCCTGAGTTCAATTCCCAGCAACCACATGGTGGCTCACAACCATCTGTAATGAGGTCTGGCTCCCTCTCTGGCCTTCAGGCATACACACAGACAAAATATTGTATACATAATAAATAAATAAATATTAAAAAAAAAAAAGAATTGAAAAGACTGTGTACTTTGCTCCTCAACCAATAAAATCTCCATTGTGAAAGAATAAAAACAATAAAAAGTTTTAAAAAAGGTATTTTCTACTCTATTACAGAGGAATTGGGTTCAGTTCCCAGCATCCATATGGCAGCTCACAGCTCTCTGTAACTACAACTACAGATGATCTGATGCCCTCTTCTGGTCTCTGTGGGCACTGCAAACATAGATACAGACAGACAAATACTCATACACATAATTTTTTTTAAAATTGAAAAAAAAAAAAAAACAAAGGAAACAAATGGTGGTGCCCACCTTTAATTCCAGCACTCAGGAGGCAGGCAGAGGCAGATAGATCTATGTGAATTCGAGGACAGCCTGGTCTACAAAGTAAGTTCCAGGACAGCCAAGGCTACCCAGAGAAACCCTGTCTGGGAGGAAGGGGGAGAAGCAAGTATGGTGGCTCATTCCCTCAGTCCCAGCACTTGGGAGGCAGAAGCAATTGGATCTCTGGGTTTGAGGCTGACCTGGATTATATAGCAAGTTCCAAGCCAGCTAGGACTACATAGTGAAGTCCAATCTTTTTTTTTAAAATATTTATTTATTGATTTATTTATTGTGTATACAATATTCTGTCTGTGTGTATTCCTGCAGGCCAGAAGAGAGCACCAGACCTCATTACAGATGGTAGTGAGCCATCATGTGGTTGCCAGGAATTGAACTCAGTACCTTTGGAAGAGCAGGCAATGCTCTTAACCGCTGAGCCATCTCTCCAGCCCAGAAGTCCAATCTAAAAAAAAAAAAAAAAAAAAAAAAAAAAAAAAGACAAAGGAGGAGTTGGAGAGGTAGCTCAGTCAGTCAGGAATTCACCATGCAAACATAAAGACTTGAGTTCAGACTTCAACACCCAAGGTGTGTTTGAGATTTTTATTGTTTTGCTTTGTATTTTAAAGATTTATTATGTATGCAGTGTTTTACCTGCATGTACACCTGCAGGCCAGAAGAGGGCACCAGTTCTCATTACTGGAATTAAACTCAGGACCTTTGGAAGAGCAGCCAGTGCTCTTAACCTCTGCGCCATCTCTCCAGCTCCCTAATGTGTGTTTGTAATCCCAGGACTTGAGATGAAAGAGACAGGCCACCACCCCAGCCTAGTTAGCCTTTGAGCCCCAGGTTCCAGTGATGAGAACCATGTCTTCAAAAAGGTAGATGGCTCTTGAGGAACACCAGAGGTTATCTCCTGGTTTTGTCAGCGCTTGTGGCAGGTGGCATACGTCATAGTGGCTGAGCACTCTGTTTGTCTCATGGCCAAGCCAAAAAGAAGATATTGGTATCCCAAAATCCTGTGAAGGGTATGTCATCACATAGGTAGATGTCTCCCCACTAGACCCTAACCTTAATCATTGCACCTCCTCCTACTATCATCATAGGCTGAAAACCAAGCCTTTAATGTCCAGACTGTATGGATCACAGACTTCAGTTTAAAAACCATTCACCAACTCTTGACTCCTTCAGGAAATGACCCATGTCTTAAGCATCTTTGTACAGCTGGCACTAAGCCCTACACCAAGGATGCCCAGGGCTGGAGTATAGCTTTGCAGTAGAGCATTTACAGCACACTGGAGGCCCTCAGTTCTATCTGATCATAACAAACTTGAGTGATTGATGGATATGCTCAATGTGTATGCACATAAACATCTACTATAATGACATTTGCAACATTTATGTAAAATCTAACATTGTGGCTAATGACTTTTATAGAATTTATTATAAGTTTGGTTTTTGGGGGTTTTGTGGTTTTTTTGTTGTTTTTTGTGGGGTTTTTTTGTTTTGTTTTTTTTTTTGGTTTTTTTTTTTTTTTTTTTTTTTTTTTTTTGGCTTTTTGAGACAGGGTTTCCTTGTATAGCTTTGGAGCCTGCTCTGGAACTCACTCTGTAGAGCGGGTTGGCCTCGAACTCACATAGATCTGCCTCCCTGTGCCTCCTGAGTGCTTCTGGGATTAAAGGCTTGTGCAACCACCTCCCAGTTTGTTTTTCTTTTTTTGAGCCAGGCTGACTATGAACTCTTCTTCCTCCTCAAGCCTTGGGATAAAGACATTTGGTCACCCAGCATGAGACGAGTTTAAAGCCTGTAATTTGTGCCCATTATCTTCTGCTTTGTCCAGGAGTAAAGAGAAGGTTGAATTAGAGAGCAGCAACCCAGCTTCCAGTGAAAAGGGAGAGAAGGCGACTCTGGAATATGATAAGGAACTTGAAGCGTTGTGTGAGGAGCTGCAGGTCACCTTGGATGGCTTGGTAAGACCTAAAGGTGCTGGTCATCCGCATCGCTGTCACTCAAGCCTGGCGGAACTGCTTGGGGTTTGTTTGACCGTGGGGTGTTCAAACTGTGGGAGGCCCTTTCTCCTCCTCAGCCTCCTCTTCCTACCTAACAAATCCTGAAGCTCTCAAGATGCTGTCCAGTACACTGTTCTGGGCAGTTTCAACCACTTGAAGGGTTCATTGAGTAAACATTTAGACTTGGGGGCCAGACTATCTGTCATGGTGACTTCTCCATACTGCCACACAATACTGAAGCAGCCGTGGTCACTAGTTATCAGTGTGGACATAGCAGGTCTTATTTCAGGTTGTGATCCTGTGTTTCTTGTTCAGATTGTTTGTACATTGGCATTGGGAGTTCTGGCTGAAATATTGTCCCCACAGTACAGCTCTAGCTTGGGAATGTTTCTGACATTTCCTTCTTAACTAGCACTGAAAGCTGTTCCAGATTTACTTTGAGTATTTCCTGCCTCTGTCCTAGAGTTAGCCTTTTTCCCAAAGGGCCCAGATCCCTTGTATGGGAAAGTCCTGTTAGAAACCTGTTAGCCACCTCCCTGCCATAAAGGAAGGAAGAGAGAGAGAGAGAGAGAGAGAGAGAGAGAGAGAGAGAGAGAGAGAGAGAGAGAGAGAGAGAGAGAGAGAGAGAGCGCCAGGTGATGGTGGCCCTCACCTTTAATACCAGCGCTCGGGAGGCAGAGGCAAGCGGATCTCTGTGAGTTCGAGACCAGCCTGGTCTACATAGTGAGTTTCCAGGACAGCCAGGACTTTACACAGAGAAACTCTGTATCAAGAAAAGAAGAAACCTGTTGCCCTGGGGCTAAAGAGATATCTTAAGTATTATGAGCACTTGCTGCTCTTTCTAAGGACTGCAGTTCAGTTCCCAGCACCCATATCGGGCAGCTCACAACTGTCTTTAACTCCAGATTCAGGGAATTCAGTACCCAATTCTGGCTTCCACAGGCACCCCCACACACAAATAATAAATCTTATTAGAGAAAGTAAGCTCTAAGAGCACTGGCTGCTCTCCTGAGTTCCATTCCCAGCACCTACATGGTGGCTCACAACCATCTGTAATGAGAGCTCGTGCCCTCTTCTGGCATCTAAGCATACATGCAAGCAGAACACTATACATAATAAATAAATCTTTTTAAAAGAAAGAAACTTTGTCCTGGCGACCCTGACTCAGGTTTGTTTTTGGTTTTTGTTTTTGTTTTTCCAGACAGTTTTCTCTGTGTAGTCCTGACTGTTCTGTAACTCACTCTGTAGACCAGCCTGGCCTTAAACTCACACAGATCCACCTGCCTTTGCCCCTGAGATCTGGGATTAAAGGTGTGCGCCACCACCGCCTGGTTTGAATTTGTCTTAAACTGTCTTGGAAAAGTATTCTCATTCTGTGTTCAAGCCCACACAGAATGGTTGGGTTGGAGACTGTGAATGCTGCTTTCCTTGTTTCCCTGGCCAGTAAAGAGGTTTGGCTTTACATATCTTTTCTTGGGAGATTGTTGCAGCCTTTCCCCTTAAGATGCACCCCCATTTAAGTGTGTTCTGTGTTAGTGTGGGAGACACTCCAGATGCTAATGTATGAGTGCGGGCTGTTCTTACACTGTTAGCTCAACAAAGCACACACAGATATGACTTTGTCCCTGTGGGTGACCAACTACAGATATGACAGGTCAGGGCCCCCCAGATTTTCCTCCTCTCCGAATCCTTCTAAGCTTTTCTAGAATTAGGAGGGATCGGCCATGGGATGCACAGAAAGCACAGATTCCTTAGTGGCCCTGCCTTCCCACCTAACCTTAAGAATCTTCCCATCTGAGACTAGAAATGATTGAACCCATCTAGAGGTTAAGCCAAGTGAAATATTAAACCTAAAATGATTTGAGAAGAAAGTAGAGACCTTTAAATATTAGCATTTGCTGAATTTAGTGTATGCTACTTTAGATAAAACCAGGGGACGGGTGGTTGAGAGGATCAAGCACAAGGTATTATGATTTTGATGCTGTATATTGCTTTGATTCCCCCAGACACATAGCAGTTAACTAAAGGCATAATCCCACACCAGTTTGGAATTATGATTAATAAAAGGGTTATTTATTTAAAGGGAAAAACTTACAGATCACTGTCCTAGACAACAGCCCTCTGCACAACCAGGAAAAGAGTCTAGTAGTCGGAAGAGAGTGAGTAGCAAGAGATCATGCCCAAGTGGGCTGGTATCTTAAAAGCTATTGGCTGAAGGAGCGGAAGGAGCTCCCGCAGCAGTTAACTATACTCAAGGGTTACATATTTGGTTTTAATAAACCTTTGCTACCTAAATCTACGTTAGAATCCTGGTTAATTCTGTCTCTCTCAGTGGTCACTTACATAACCGGTGCTTCGCTGCCCCCACCCGGTCACCTTCCTTGTCACTGTGGAGATGGTGCTGGTGTTTGCAGACAGGACACAGCTGCAGGGGGAGGGACATGTGGATGTCACTGTGGAGACGGTGCTGGTGTCTGCTGACAGGACACAGCTGCAGGGGGAGGGACATGTGGATGTCACTGTGGAGACGGTGCTGGTGTCTGCTGACAGGACACAGCTGCAGGGGGAGGGACATGTGGATTTCAGATTCTCATTGTCCTCTTCTGTGTGGATAGGAGGCTCACAGAGGCTGCAGTGAACTCAGAAATGCACTTGCTGAGTGCCTCTCTGCCTATCTCACTCCATAATGGTGGCCTGCTAGGTCTTTGGAACTAAACACTAGTGCTGCTTAGAGATCTTACTGATGTGGGAATCACCAAGCTTTCTTCTCTCTGAGGCTGTGAAAATTCAGGTAATCCAAAGTTAACAAACTCACAATAACCACCTGCTCACACACCCTGGAAATCTGTCTGTGGCGGTAATGGGGTGAGTTACTAGAATTTTAGCCCCACCAGGACTATACATCATAGCCTTCAAATATTTTATAGTTACTGAGATTAGAAATTCTAAGCAATATTCCCATACTCCAAATTAATATCTTTTTCAGACTAAAATACAAACGAAAATGGAAAAGCTGTCTTCAACCACCAAGGGAATTTGTGAACTAGAAAATTACCATTACAGGGAAGAAAGTAACCGGCCCCTTCTATTTCACACATGGCCCACGGCCTTCTTTTGTAAGTAGTTCTTCTGAAGGTGTCTTTGTTTTTGTTTGTTTGTTTGTTTGTTTTTGGAGACAGTTTCTCTGTATAGCATTGACTGTCCTGGAACTCACAGAGTTTCTCTGCCTCTGCCTTCCGAGTGCTGGAATTAAAGGTGTGCGCCGCCGCCACCACCCAGCTCTGGAGGTGGTTTTAAGAGGATCATCAGCATTGGTTAGCTCTAGTCCTTAGGAATGGAAACGGGGCATCTGTCTGTCTTTTAAAATATAAATAAACGAACCAGCCAGTAGTGGCACACACCTTTAATCCCAAAATTTGGGAGGCAGAGGTAGGAAGATCTCTGTGAGTTTGAAGCCACCCTGGTCTACAAAATGAGTTCCAGGACAGCCAGAGCTATTATACAGAGAAACCCTGTCTTAAACAACAACAACAAAAAAAGATAGATAGATAGATAGATAAATAGATAGAGATAAATAGATATATATAATAAATGTAAAAGTAAATTGAAGACAGAAGTAGTAATGCACATTCCTATAATACCAGTAATGGAGACACAAAAGCAGGAAAACTCTTAGTTCAAGGGCAAAATAAAGAAATAAATCAGCCATCAGTTAAGGATATGCCTCATAGGAGGAGACCATTGAAAAAAATGAAATTGGGCATGACGGTCTGTCCTGGTTAGGATTTCCATTGCTGTGATGAAGCACCATGACCAAAGTGACTTGGAAAGAAAGGGTTTATTTGGCTTACATTTCCACATCCCTGTTCATCGTCAGAGGACATTAGGACAGGAACTCAAGCAGGACAGAAACCTAGAGGCAGGAACTAGCACAGACGCCACAGAGGAATGCTGCTTAACGGCTTCCTGTCCATTGCTTGCTCAGCCTGCCATTTTAAAGAACCCAGTATCACCACCCCGGGATGACACCCTCCCCAATCAATCACTAAGAAAATGCCCCACTGGTCAACTTAATGGAGGTATTTTCTCAATTGAGGCTCCCTCTTCTCCAATGACTATCTTATGTCAAGTTGACATAAAACTAACCAGCACATGGGTGCAAGCTGGTGATTCTAGTACTTGGGAGGAGGATCACAGCGATTTTAAGGGCAGTTTGGGCTCAAATTCAGGGCTAAGGGAGCAGGTAAGATGGCTCAGCAGGTAAAGGCCCTTGCCTCTGGGTCTGATGAGCTGATTTTCACCCATTGGCCCCACATGCTAGTAGAACAAACAAATGCCTGAAAACTGCTCTATGACCTCTACACACTGCAGCATGTATACATATACACAAAACGCAGTATTATTTAAGGTTAGGCTAGTTGATGCTGGCTTATTATTTTAAAGATTTATTTGTAATTATTTGTATCTGTGTGTAGATAGATGCATATACATGAATGCGGGTGCCCTTGGAAACCAGAGGCCTTGTGTCCTCCTGATGCTTGAGTTATATGTATTTGTGAGCTGCCTAGTGTGGGTGCTGAGAATTGAACCCAACTCTAGAAGAGCATCCAGTGCTCTTTAACTGCTAGGACATTTCTCCAGTTCCTTGCTTACTTTTCTAAACAGTCTTAATATGTATCTTAGGCTGAACTGGTACTCACTTTGTAGCTCAAGCATGCCTCCAACTTGTAGCAGTCTCCCTGCTTCAGTCCTTCAAGAGCTGTTATTGCTGAGTCTTGATGAGGTGACTCTTTATAGCTATGGCAAGTTACTTAAATGTTGTGAATATTTATTTAACTATGTAAAGATGGTGTTGCATTTGTTTAATTATGAAAAACTGTGTTGCGTTTTATCTTGCCTACTTAAGGCACCTGATTGGTCTAATAAAAAGCTGAATGACCAATAGCAAGGAAGGAGGTATAGGTGGGACTTCCTGGCAGGGAGAGTAAATAGGAAGAATTTAGGCTGTACCTGATTGGTCTAATAAAAAGCTGAATGACCAATAGCAAGGAAGGAGGTATAGGTGGGACTTCCTGGCAGGGAAAGTAAATAGGAAGAATTTAGGCTTGAGGAAGGAAGAAAAGAACATGCCAGGGACATGCCAGTGGCCAGCCAGCTAGACAGACACAGAAGCAGCAGGGAAGTGGGACATACAGAATGGAAGAGGGGTAAAATGTAGATGAATAGAAGCTGGTTAAATTAAGTTAAAAGAGCTAATGGGACAAGCCTAAGCAAAGCCAAGCATTCACAATTAACAATAAGTCTCCATGTCTTTATTTGGGAGCTGGATGGTAGCCCAAAGAAAACTCCAATTACACTTGAGGGTTGTGTGGCCTTGTGTTTCCTACCAATTAACTACCCTCAACTGGCTTGGTCCTTCTTTATCCCAGCACTATTCTGATTTGTTTTGAGGAGAGTTTTATGATCCTGTATTTCTCGTCCTTCCTTCTGCCTCCAGTCTGTGCTCAACTTCCATATGCTGGGATTGCAAGTATTCACCACTACACCCAGTTTATGTTGATGCTCTACCAGATGAGTCACTTGGCCAGCTCTGACTCTGGCTTTTAACCAGAAGCCTGTGAAAGCACGGCTTGAGTCTAGGAGACTGCATTCTCATGCAGCCACATCCCTGGTCTGTTGCAGATGAGGTCTCCCACCAGCTCTCCAGTGCATACAAGAAGGAGCTCCTCCTGAAGCACACCATTGGTGCTGAGCTGGCCCACACTGCTGACCGCAACCTCATCCTGACCTACCTGTCCATGTGGCTCCACCAGCCATACATAGAGAGCGACAGCAAGCTGCAGCTGGAGAGCATGCTCCTGGAAACAGGGCACCGGGCCCTGTAACTGCCAGTCAGCTTGCCTGTGACCACAGCCTCAGGGCTCAGACCACTGGCTGGACAGTCACTTGGGTGGGAACTGTTGGGCCCGAGGCAGCCACTGCACCTCTCCAGACACAGAGCACTCGTGCAGCTGTCCTCCCCTTCTACCCTGTCCCAGACTGTCATGTGACCACCAAAGAGTAAAATAAATAAGAAGAGTGGCTGAGGGCCTCATTTTGTAAACTGAGTATACTTACATATTACACCTCTATAGAAAACCCGAGTTTCCTATTTTTACTTGGTGCCTATCCACCTTTTTTGTTTGGTTGGTTTTTGTGGTACTGGATATCAAACCCAGATTTCACACAAGCTGAATTGTTTAACCATTGGGCTATATCTCTAACCCTGGACTTAAAATTTGAAGAGAATGTTTTAGTTCTATAAGTAAAATCCCATAAATATTTAAGGTTTAAAAATCATGTCACTTTTTAAGATTTTATTTTTACTGTGCCTGTGCCACATGTACAGGTGACCAGGGCAGCACAAACAGGCGTGGGGTCCTTGGAGCTGGAGTTTACAGGTGACCAGGGCAGCACAAGCAGGCATGGGATCCTTGGAGCTGGAGTTTACAGGTGACCAGGGCAGCACAAACAGGCATGGGGTCCTTGGAGCTGGAGTTTACAGGTGACCAGGGCAGCACAAACAGGCATGGGGTCCTTGGAGCTGGAGTTTACAGGTGACCAGGGCAGCCACAATCAAGCATGGGATCCTTGGAGCTGGAATACAGGTGACCAGGGCAGCCACAAACAGGCATGGGATCCTTGGAGCTGGAATACAGGTGACCAGGACAGCACAAACAGGCATGGGATCCTTGGAGCTGGAGTTTACAGGTGGTTGCCACACACTTGACCTTGTTGTTAGGAACCAAACTCGAGTCCTCTGGGAGACCAGTTCGCGCTCACCTATGGCTGAAGTGATATATATAAAATGTATTCTATAATATATATAAATCGATATATTTTTAAATATATATATTTTTTAATCCTGTAGAGTTAACTGAGTTTAGTTTCATAGAAGTGAAAACCACTTACCAAAAGTTGCTGCTGTTTGCATGAAATGATGGGCCAAGCCCATAAAAATTCCAGTGATCATGACTGTTTACATCTGGGACCTGTGTATCTGTTTAGCTTGAGGTACCCACACAAGCCTTTGGAGCTGGATCTTTTAAGCAGTTGTGAGCTGTCCAGCTTGAACAAATGCTAGGAATCAAACTCAGCCCTTTCCAAGAGTAGTATGTACTCTTAGATATTTTTTAAGGTATCCTGGGATAGAGAACTCATAATGACTTCAGAATCACTATACTCATAACTCCGCTCCCCAAATGCTGGGATTATGGACACACCATGTCCAGCTCTTGTGTATTCTTGGTAATTTGTTCCCCAGACACCCATTAGCAAGTTGTTCAAAAGAGCTAATGGAAAGATCAATACTGCCAAGGACAGGCAGAAATAAAGGAACTAAAGATAAACAAAATATTGATTCTGCAGAGTACTGTATCAGGACAGAACGAGGATGTCATCAGAGGTCAATCTAGCACGTCAAGTTAAACAAAGTCACACAAATATGTCTTCTACAATCTCAAATCCTGCCCAATTAGCAGAGAAGGAAATAAAAAGCTTGGAATTTACCTGAACTGGATTGAGAGGGTTTGAGGATGAATTCATGGTGAATACCTTGAGAAAAAGGGGGGCTGTCTTTTTTAAATTGCTATTATAAAGCATTTCCAGGCAAATCAGAAAGTATTGAAGATAATATAATAAATGTCGACATACTCCAAATGCAGATTAATAATTTAGACAGTGGAGAAGCTCTGGGCTTTTGAGAAGTGGCCCAGTCCACAGGACACAGCTCTGCCTAAACCACTTGGATGCCCCCAGTTCCTGCTAGGAAACCTGCCTTTTTACCCTACGATATGCCCTGCAATCTACTGAGAGAACAGGAAGTGCCTGGGGATGTTGCAAAGGCTGTGGGAACAGCAGTCATGCTTACGCACAGGACCTGCACAAGGCACAGCCATGATCCCCAGCTCTGCCCTGCAGCATTATCTCAGGTGTCCCTGGTCTCTCCTAAGAGTGCCAGGGATGAGAAGAGGACAGCTGAGAACCAATGCTCCTGTCTAATGTGTACAAGTGGCCTTCCCTTTGGCCCACAGTATAGCCATGGACACCCTTACATCCTGAGATTATACTTTACAGCTGGGACATCAAAATGCCTGGCCTTTCAATGAGCTTCAGGTTTCTATAGAAGCCAGTAAATCACAAAAAAAAAAGACAAAAGTCTTTTCCTCATCAAGAAAATCCAAGTAGATAGAGCTTGACATCCCAACCCTGCAGAATTAGGATCCTAAGTTCAAGGCCAACCTGACATATAGCAAGACCCAGGCTTAGAGGGTTAAAAAAAAAAAAGTGGTGAACATAAAACCTAAGTGGTGGGTTGGTGAGATGGTTAAGTAGTTAAAGGTACTTGGTATGCAAGTCTGGCAACCTGAGTTTCAGCCCTGGAATCCATATAAAGGATGGACTGGAAGGAAGCTGGGCATGGTGGTGCATGCCTTTGCTCCCACCACTCAAAAGTAAGAGGCAGGTGGATCTCTGAGTTTGAAGCCAGTCTGGTCTAGGTAGTGTATTGGGGAATATTATTATCAGGTGTGTTATCTTTGTAATGCTACATTTAATTAACTGTGAAGCTATGATTCTTTGCCTATCTAAAACACCTGATTGTCTAATGAAGAGCAGTATAGCCAATAACAAGCAGGAACAAGGATAGCCAGGGCTGGCAGGCAGAGTATAAATAGGAGAAATCTGGGAAGAATGAGAGAAGAGAGGAGGACACCAGGGGCCAGTCACCCAGCTACACAGCAAGCCACAGAGAATGAAGTGAAGAATGGAATACAAAAATAGGGAAAGATGGGGGGCTGGAGAGATGGCCTAGAGGTTAAGAGCATTGGCTATTCTTCTAGAGGTCCTGAGTTCAATTCCCAACAACCACATGGTGGCTCAAAACCATCTGTAATGAGGTCTGGTGCCTTCTTCTGGCCTTCAGGCATGCAAGCAGACAGAATATTGTATACATAATAAATATAAAAGTACAGAGGCAAAAGGTAGCTGGGATAATTTAAGAAACAAGCCAAGCTAAGGCCAGGCATTCATAACTAAGAATAAGCCTCTGGGTGAGATTTATCTGGGAGCTGGGTGGTGCCCCCCCCCCCAAAAAAAATGTCACAGAATGTTATGGTGCCCAATGTGGGGCCATATTTCCATGTAGGGCCTGAGAAAACTTAGGGGGAAAAAAGGGTGCAAGGCTCCTTTAAGACATTCAGCAGGCAGGGCTAAATAGAAACTAGAAATGACAAGCTAAATAAAAACTACTTATAGCAATGCAGGTACTGGTTTCCACAGCTAGGAAGGTTTATTGCAGTTCTCAGCCAGGAATCCTCCACCAGCTTTAGGGTTGGCTTTCACAGCCCAACCTGAGAGTAATCAGAGCCAGCTACTAGAGCACGCTCAGAAAGGCTAAAGATATGCCATAAGAGGTCAGGACAGAAAAAACTCTAGACAGGTTCCAGTGTGTTTTACAATGTGTGCAGGCTTAAGAAAGAAAATGGGTATAGGCAGTCATAGAAAGAAATAAGTATTAAAAATAATAAAGTCAGCCGGGCAGTGGTGGTGCACGCCTTTAATCTCAGGAGGCAGAGGCAGGTGGATCTCTGAGTTCAAGGACAGCCTGGTCTACAAGCACTAATTCCAGGACAGGCTCCAAAGCTACAGAGAAACCCTGTCTTAAAAATAGATAGATAACCAAAAAAAAAAAAAAAAGATAGATAGATAGATAGACAGACAAACAAAGTCTTTAAAGAGACAGTAAAAATAATGTAAAAGAAAAAAAGCCACGTAAGGATGGAATACAAACAGGGAGTCTAGATCCTGTATTGTGCTGATTTTGAATTTTCTGATTGCTAAAAAGCAAAGGACAGCTTCTAAGAGACCTCGATTTGAAAGAGGGACTGTTGAAATAAACCAGCCTGGATATTTGAAGAATGCCTTAACTTTAAAAAAATCAAAAAATGCATTTGTCAAATGGAAATCAAAAAAGCATTAAAAGAGTCAGTGCCTGCGGGAACCTCAGGCTGTGGCTCTTGCGGCCTAGCCACTGCTGGTAGCTGCGGAGTTGCAATGCTGACTAACATAGCCATAGCTTAAAAGGCAGCAACCTTTAGAGAGAGGACAACAGTAGAGAGTTTCACGACAGAGCTACAGAGTGAGTCCCTTCTCAAAAGCCCTGGCTGTCTAGCCCATCATTGCAGCTACTGGAGATGCTAACACAGGAAGGCCACAGACTTGCAACTTAGTGAGACTGTCTTAGGGTTGAGCTCAGTGATAGAGCCTCGCCGGGCAATTTCAAGGCTCTGGGTTCAGTCCCCATAGACACCAAGAACACAGACAGGACTTTCTGTTTTACTTCTTACTATGCTGCCCAAATGGCTGGCTTCTGAGGTTTTCTACCTGAATCCAAAAGTGCAGAGGACGTCACCAGGAGGGTAGGGGAGGCATGATACGGAAGTGGGAGCAAGGCTGGCAAGTAAAAGTGGGATGGCCTTAACTCAATAGCCAACAAACTATACAGCTGTGTAAGAGGGGTCTATATCTGCCGTGGACTGAGGCAGAAGGATCAGGAGTTCAAGGCCAGCCTTGCTTGGCTGCTTCCAAAAACAAACAGACAACAAATTATATGTGTGTGTGTGTGTGTGTGTGTGTGTGTGTGTGCGTGCATGTATATGTGTGTGTGTGTGTATATATATATATGTATATGTAGTGATGAACTCCTTAAAAAGACATTATCCTTTATAAATAGCTCATTTGTATCAGTATTCACATTAGAAAAATATATACTGCCTGAAACAGACCTTCTATGAGTAAAATCCATTCAAATATAAGCTCAAAGTTCCACCCCGCATAGTGGGACACCCCTGTCACCCTATCATTCAGGAGATGGAGGCAAGAAGATTAGGAGTTCAAGGCCAGTCTTTGTTAGGTAATCAAGTTCAAGGCCATTCTGCCCCAAAAAACAACATCCTATACTTACACACACACACACACACCTGACTTGACTCCTGGTCACTGAGAGGGCTCTGCCTCCACAGTGTGGAAGCCTCTATTGCTTCAAAAGCAACCCCTTCCCGCGGGCCAAACCTCACGATAGAACCCTTTGCGTTAGTCACTATGACAACATTCTCTTCTGAGACACTGAAGTACTTGGACGGGACAAAGTAAGCCCATTGGAAGTCCGAATAGAAACCTGCTCCCGTCCCTGAGACAACACTTCCTGGCATAGATGGGAAATCTCAGAAGCTAGCCAGGGCTTCCCCCACAGCGGCCACAGCTCTCTCTGGCTATCTGCCTCCATCCTAGAGAGGAACCAGCTTACGTTCCCAGCTTCGCTTCCAACACTGGGACCCCCATGAGTGGGCAGTGATCCATCTGGTCCAGGATGAGGCCCTGGCTCGGGCATAGTCTTGGAAACACAGGCAGCTGGCAGGACATCCATAGGCAAGGTTTTCTGGAGTGGGAAGGATGCAGCCTCTGTAGGCAGGGCATGGCTGGGGCTGGCCTGTTGCCTACTGCAGTGGGGTTGGCTCGTTACTCTGAGGTCTCCTGCCTCTGCATTTCCTGATTGTTCAAGAAGCAGGGACTCCACTCCTTCACCTGATGATGGGGTACCACAGACACCGTTGCTTCTCTGGATGTCCTCAGAATCCTGCTTTGCATGTGTTCTGGAGCATTCTCTTCAGGGAACATTGACGACTGGGCTGGGGGGGGTAGCCCTCTGGGCTCTGCTACCTGGGAATAAAGAGCTGACCTCCTGACATCCTGACACAGAAGATCAGGATCTGCAGAGACACTCCTGGCTTCCAAGTCAGCAGATGCCATCACCGACAGCTGCTGGCCCACAGGCTACTTCCCTGAGTAGCAGGAGCCATTTTCCCAGAGCGTCCCTCAGAGCAGGGAGAAGGGTTCTCAGTGGCTGCAGAGACAGAACCTGAATAGTTGAGAAAAACAGCAGTCACACACTCATCACTACGATGAGCTGGTCCAAATGACCTTCCCTCAAAGAAGCAGCAATGCAGCTCTCTTTGCTACTTGGGCTGGGCAGCAGGTTTTTATTGGCTACTATATCTACTCAGAAAGGTAGATTTTGTATTAATGATCTTTGTGTTCAAAAGAGTTTAGCAGGCTGACTTCACTGAATGAAAGAAGAGCAGGTTTCTGGAGGGGAGCTCAAGGGTAAGAGGGGCCTTTCGAAACAGACCCACAGACAACCCCCAGCCCAACCCCACCCCTGGAAAAGCTGAAAGGTTATTTCCAGATGACCTATCCATCTGGAACAGCTAAGAACCTTGTCTCGAGGTCAAGGACCCTGTCACTGGGCCCCAGGAATGTAGAACATATGCAGATACTGAAGGACCATTTCCTGAGAGGAAGTGAACTGTGAGACAGATCACTTAACTCCAAAGTACAGAAGCTAAAAAAGAAAGGACTAAGGAGGGGCAGTGCTCCAGACTGGTGCCAGAGGGGTCACTGTTGTCACCCATCACAATTGCCTTCCCCTCGGGCAGAGCTGCATAGAAGTTCTAAAATGGGCAAGGCCTCTTCTACTGCAGACCCTAGCATCAGGCCAGAAATCAGGCAGTGCTGGTAAGTCTTTGTAAAGACATGTGAGTATCGGCAATGCTGTATGTTCAAAGTACCTAGTAGAGGATCTGGTTACAGCCAGAACTAAAGCGAAAATGCCTTCTTTCCAAGTATTAAGTCTCACATGTTCAGTGCAGCCATGTCTCAGATGCTAAGCCACTGATACATGTGTCCTTGGGACCTAACTGCCCAACCTCGCAGACAAGCCGGGGTCTACTAGCCTGAGACACCACTATGAAGTAACTCTTAGTTAATAAAGGACTCCAGGAGACCCCAACAACTCATGACATGGGCATCAACATGGAACAATAAAGTGTTGGAAGCTAGAGACAAAATCCAAGAGACCAGAAGGTTCTCTCAAATCGGGCTGAAGGGATCCCCAGCCCCTAAAAGTAATGGACTTGGGTACATCTGGTGCCTGCTAATAGGACCACTGAGCAACCCACAAAACATGTGATTTACCCTTGCTGGAAAAAAAAGAAAAAAAATAGGTGTGGGGCTGGAGAGATGGCTCAGAGGTTAAGAGCACTGGCTGCTCTTCCAGAGGATAGCTTGTTCAGCCTAGATATGGTAGGGAGGGCCTTGGACCTTCCCAAAAGCAATGTGCCTTACCCTCTCTGGGAATGGATGGGGGAGTGGGGTAGGGGAGTAGGTGGAGGGGATGGGAGGAGGGGAAGGAGTGGGAACTGGGATTGGTATGTAAAATGAAAAACATTTGTTTTCTTTTAAAAAAAATTAATTAAAAAAAAAACAGGCTGAGCCGGGCGGTGGTGGGGTGGTGGCGCACGCCTTTAATCCCAGCACTCGGGAGGCAGAGGCAGGCGGATCTCTGAGTTCGAGGCCAGCCTGGTCTACAAGAGCTAGTTCCAGGACAGGCTCTAGAAACTACAGGGAAACCCTGTCTCAAAAAACCAAAAAACAAAACAAAACAAAAAAAAAAAAATAGGCTGAGCAATTGATGGGTAGCAAGCCAGTAAGCAGCACCCCTTCATAGCCTCTGCTTCAGTTCCTGCCTCCAGTTTCCTGGTCTGCTTTCCTCAGAGGTGGGATGTGAGTTCTAAGCTGAAATAAACTTTTTCTCTCAAGTGTTGGTCACAGGGATATCATCTCAATCAAAACCCTAATTTATGTAGACAGAACACCCACACATAAAAATAATTTTTTTAGTGTCCAAGGTCATCCTTCTCTACATAAAAAACTCCAGACGAACAGTGGTGACCAATGACAGCTCCCCCAGCCACCAAAATCCTCAAACCAGCACATACCAACTCTTGTGGTCTGAATGAGAATGGCTCCATGGGCTCATGTTTGACTTCTTAGTTCCTGTTGCTAGAACTGTCTGAGAAAGACTAGGGTGTGTGTGTAGTGATGAGCTGTGGGCAGGCCTGCTTTTCATCCCACCCAGCTCCCTGCACAGCTAGCTGAGCCCCAGAAATAACAACACCACCCAGCTCCCTGCACAGCTAGCTGAGCCCCAGAAATAACAACACACAAACTGTATTCATTTAAACACTGCTTGGCTCATTAGCTCCAGCCTCTCACTAGCCAGCTCTCACATCCTGATTAACCCATATTTAGTAATCTGTGTAGCACCACGAGGTGGTGGCTTACCGGGAAGATTCTAGCCTGCATCCATCTCGGAGAGGAGAGTCATGGCGACTACCCAGAGGAGAGGCATGACGATTGCCTAATTTCCCTTCTTCCCAGCATTCTGTTCTGTCTACTCCACCCACCTATGTTCTAATCTATCAGGTCAAGCAGTTTCTTTATTAATTAACTAATGAAATCATCAGATAGATAGAAGACACACCTACATCAGGTGTGGTCTTGTTGGAGGAGCTGTGTCATTGGGGATGGGCCTGAAATTTGAAAAGATCATGCCCTTCTCAGTGTCCTCTCTGCCTCTTGCTGCAGATCAAGATGTGAGCCTCTCAGCCATTCCTGTTGTCATGCCTTTGCTCCACCATCGTGGCCTCTACTTTCTGAAACCAGAAGCCTATTAAATGTCTTTTTTTTTTTACTTTTTATTTATTTATTTTTATTGTTTTGTTGTTTTTCTTTTTTTCTTTTTTTCTTTTTTTTTTGGTTTTTCGAGACAGGGTTTCTCTGAAGCTTTGGAGCCTGTCCTGGAGCTAGCTCTTGTAGACCAGGCTGGCCTCGAACTCACAGAGATCCGCCTGCCTCTGCCTCCCGAGTGTTGGGATTAAAGGCGTGTGCCACCACTGCCCAGCTATTGTTTTGCTTTTCAAGACAGGGTTTCTTTGTGTAGCCCTGGCTGTCCTGTAACTCATAGAGATCTGCAGGCCTCTGCCTCCTGAGTGCTGGGATTAAAGGAATGTGCCACCACCACCCGGCCAAATGCTTTCTTTAAAATAAGTTGCCTTGATGAGAGTGTTTTATCACAGCAATAGAAAAGTAACTAAGACATCCTATTACAGTCCAGACTGTGGTAGCTCACCATGGAAATCAGTATCATGTCAGCACCTACTCACTGCAGACAGGCAGCTCCATCAGGTTAGTAGGAAGGAAACGCAGCTAGGGGCCACACAGTCTTTCGGTTTTTTTTTCTTTTCAAGACTTACTTATTTTTAGTGTATGAGTATTTAGCTCACATACGCACCATGTGCATGCCTTTTGCCCATGGAGGTCAGAATAAGGTATCGGATCCCCTGGAACTGGAGTTATAGATGATTGTGAGATACCATGTGAGTTCTAGGAATTGAACCTGAGTCCTCTACAAGCACAGAAGTGCTCTTACCTTCTGAGCCATCTCTTCAGGCCTCTATACTGCCTTTCTAAGCATTCACGCTACATGTGTAACTGAGTTTTCAATAAAGGAGACTATGTTGATCCTTGGCAGCGGTGTGAGGGCCAGAAAGTAAGAAAGTACCACTTAAGTCTTCTGAGAAGAGGACTCTAAGACCCAGGGGCGGGTGCAGGTCTGTCAGGGTTGGTGAGGGGGCTTGTTTCACATACAGTGGGCCAGGGCTGAGTTCCAAAAGAAGTTTATCCAAAACAAGCTAATAATCCTATTAGCCCCAAACTAATGTTTTGAAAAGAGCTCAATCTAGCCAAAGGCAGCTGGGTGATGAAATAAGAATTGTGTCAGAATAGCCACAAACATAACCACTAGCCCTCTAATGTACAGGAAACCAGCCCACAGAGAGAGCATAGGTAAGTGTGCCTGCTGCCCTGGCAGAGGCCCTGGGGCCTTCCTAACACCCACCTGATGGCTGAGCAACTACCTGTAACTCTAGTCTTAATGGATACAGCACTCTCTTCTGTACTCCCTGGGTACGAGGTACAAACATGCAGCACAGGCATAGATGTAGGTAAAAACACTCATACACATAAAACAAAAATAAAATAAATCTAATAAAAAGTTTGTTTTAAAAAAGAAAGAAAGAAAGAAAGAAAGAAGCTGGTGGCAGTGGTGCACACCTTAATCCCAGCACTTGAGAGGCAGAGACAATGAGTTTGAGGTCAGCCTGGTCTGCAGAGTGAGTTCCAGGACAGCCAGGACTACACAGAAAAACCCTGTCTTGAAAAACCAAAAAAAAAAGTAAAGAAAAAAAGAAAAAAGAAGAAAAAAAAAAGAAAAGAGAAAAAGAAAAAAGAGTTAGCCCTGTGGTGGTCTCACTTTTCTTTGAACTATTATAATTTTCAGTGTTCTGGAACAAGAGGTTATAGCCCTTATATTAATAAAACAAAACTTCACTTGCCAGGACAAAGCCACACAGTGGCTAAATATGAAGATGTCTTACTAGCAACACCCTCCCTGTTCACAGACTCCTTCCTTCAGCTAACTAAGAGCAAAGCTTTGCCCCTCAAGATGGCACTCATCATTGTTTATCTCCAGGGGCTCCTGAGGACACAGGTCAGAGCTGCTGAGGTAATCCTGACACATTCTCTTCACCACGTCATGCAACTCTTCAAACCCCTTGTACACAGCAGGAAAGAAAGGCTTTGCTCCAGGACGTCTCTCGACCTCTGTGAGGGTGAAAATGAGCAGCGTGTAAACCTAGGCAATGACACAGAAAGCAGAAAATAAACCTGGAGACAGGGAGCTGAGGTCCTCACCCCAAGAGGGCAGTGGCCAGCGTTTCCTTCGCTTCCTAGCTGTGCCTATGTGTGTCACCACCACGCCCAGCTCTGAGAGGCCAGGTTGGGGGTAGGATGCCAGAAAACAGACCCTGAAGGTGAAGGCCACAAACTCTGGGACTAGGGTTACCCCACAGGAAGCATACAGTTGGCAAAAAGGCACCTCTAGCTCCTAAAGGGCACATTCCCACCTCTTAAGGCCACCACGGTTTTCCGCACCTATCTCCCTACACAAAGTTAAAATAGTCAAGGGAGTGACAGGGGCTGAGACACCCACACATGCAGGCTCTGGGCGCCAGAGCTCTCTCTAGCTCTGTCCTAGAGAAGGAAAATGAATTATTCCAAATGGCCTGGTGAGTTCTAAAGTAAATAGGGAGGCCAGCTCACGTTATACTCAACTAACCCTCTGACCTGACATACGACAGACAGCCACTTACCTTCACTACAAGAAGTTCATACAGGGTCACCACCTGAGCCAGCTGAGGCAGGACCAACTCCACCAGCTCCTCTCGGCCACACTGCTGGAGAGCCTGCCAAAACAAAGAGTTGGCCACCTTCAACTGGAGTTGGTGTGAGTCGGGCAGAAAGACCCCCAGGATCCAGCTGTACGCAGCTTCATGCTGCTGTCTGACAGCAGAACACCGTGGTCAGTTCTAGCTTCAGATACGGTGCCCCAGCGTAGCAGCTAACCACAAGTGCACTGACTCGGGTGCAGAGGAGAGTCACACAGCTGCAGACAGCACCCAGGGACTGGCAGGCAGGCAGGAGGTTGGAAAAGCAGCCCAGGTTAGGCTGGGAGAAGACCAAAGAGTTGGATTGCTTCCAATGGTGGCATCTGGAAAGAGGTTATGCTCTGTTAGAGGTGGGGTATTGCTACGTTGCCTAAATTATTCTCAAGGTCCAGCCTCAAATGGGCCTCTTGCCTCAGGCCTCTGGGGATTACAGGATGCATCACAGTACCTGGTGCTGGAGGGAAGCTTGGGCAGGTGGTGGTATAAGGAAAGAAGGGTGCAGTGCAGGGGGCACAGCAGCAGGGGCACCGCAGCAGAGGGCAGAGCAGCAGGGGCACGGCAGCAGGGGGGCAGCAGGGGGCACGGCAGCAAGGGGCAACACTAGCATAAAAGCAAGGAGAAGGTGATGACTGGCTAACAAGGAAGGTGTGGCAGAAGTGGCAGGGAGAGAGCTTATCAGGTCCAAGAGGTGGGTGGGGTGGGGTAGGCTGGTTATAGGGCAGGGAAAAGAGGCAGAACCAGGGGTAGTGGTTTAGCCTATAATCTCAACACTTGGAAGGTTTCAGGTAGAAAGATTGTCAGGGCCAGCCTGGGCTCCATAATGGGGGTTTGAAGCCGGCCTGGGCTACAGAGTGAATAATGTCTCAAAACACTGAACAAAAACAAGAAAGAGGAAGGGAAGGAAGAGAAAAGGAAGAGAAATAAGAAGGCTTCTAGCCTGAGCACTAGTGGCCCTCTGTATCCCAGGGCTAGACAGGAACCTGCTCGAACACCCTCCACCACATGGAAGATAGGGTACTACACAGGCCACCCAGGTACAGAGTTTTCTCTTTGGGGGGATTGGTCTTGGCGAGGATTGGTTTCAGGGCTTGTTTGGTTGGAGAAAGTATTTCACTCTGCAGCCCTGGCTAAAGTCCCAGAGATCTGCCTGTTTTGCCTCAAGTCCTGAGATTAAAGGTGTGCGCCACATGCCCAGCCGCTGGCGAGTTCTCTGATGAGGGACACGAGGTCCCAGAGAGAGGTCTAATCAGGAGGTGCAAACACCAAGTAGTGAGGTGCAGGGAGACCATGAGGCCCAGGCTTAGAGAGAGTAACCAGGAACTGCCAAAACCTAAGAGGACCAGAAAAGCTAAAGAAAAAGCTTATTGGCAGGACAAAAATGTTTAACTACAGGGCCTGCAGGATAGCTCAGCAGCACAAGCCTGGTGCATGAATTCCATCCCCAGAACCCAGATGAAAGATGAAGGAGAGAGTCTCCACAGTTGCATGTAGTAAATGCAGGCATGGAGCACACACGCGCACATGCACTAAATAAATCAGTTTAACTTCAACTTTCAAAAGCTCTAAAGAAGAGCAACCTGTGGTTTCAGCTCTGTGGATGCACAGGAAAGCTGGTTTATAAGGTGTCACCTTGCCATGACTTTCTGGGCAAGTTTTTGAAAGCAGTCATCTCTAGTGTTAACTCAGGGAGAACATCCACCTGACAGTTTGTCAACCAACAGGTTTGGCTGCCACTCCCCCTAGTTCCTGAGTGGCAGCTATGTCTAGTTTGTTTGCACTGTCCCTCCATAACCAGAACTGGGCCCCATACGTCATGGGCACAGATCATATATAAATAAATGTGAACTTCTGGGCTGGGGGGCTCTCATCTAAGAGTCACAGTGCCCCTGCTCACAGCAGCCACTCAACTGGAGGACGAGAGGGTGTTGTCGGGAAGACAGTCCCACTGCCGCCATTTGTGCAAAGCCTGGGCCAGCCTCACTGCCCCTGACACCAAAGAATCTGGACTCAAGTTCTGGCCCCGCCTCCTGCCTGAAGCCACCTGAGCAACTTGCTTTCCTGGGCCTCTGCTGCGCATCTGTTAAGGTGGGAGACCACCGCAAAATAAATGAACGGAGGCTGACGCGGTGCTCGGCAGAAACCTGGGAGGGAGTGGAGTCGATGCTCTGTAAATGGTGCTGATTCTCACCACCACTAACTCCACAGGTTCTACCTCAAGTCTCAACAGTCGATCATTCAAGGTTGCCATGACACAAATGGAATGGAGCAAAGCTGCAAGCTGTAACACCGCATTATGTCTAAGACATGTTCTAGGAAAACCGTTTTCTAGAAACCCAAGTCTTAACCACTGAGCCAGCTCTCTAGCCCCATGGCCTGGAACTCTCAACCCTCTTGCTTCAGCCTCCCTGATGGGAGATGTCTCTGTATGAACTTTGAATATGTTTTATTACCATTGGTTAATAAAGAATCTGATTTGGCCAATAGCCAGGAGAATAGAGCCAGGCAGGAAATGCAAACTGAGATAAAGGGAGAAAAAGGGCAGAGTCAGGGAGATGCCAGCAGCCGCTGGAGAAGCAAAATGTGAGGTAACACTACGGCCATGTGGCAATACACAGATTAATAGAAATGGGTTAATATGTAAATGCTAGTTAGTAATAAGCCTGAGTCACCAGTAAAAACAGTTTGTAGTTGATATTAAGCCTCAGAGTGGTTATTTGGGAACTGACAGGAGGGAGAGAAATGTCTAGTAATACCTCCCAAGAATTTCCAGTGTGTACCACTACACAAGGCTAGGGTGTTGGTGTTTTACTTTTAACTTCAGAAATATGACCTTGAGCCAGGGATGGTGGCCCAGGCCTGTATCACCAGCACTCAGGAGACTGAAGCAAGAAGACTATGAGGTCAAGGCTAGCAGAAGCCTACACACTGTGACCCTGTCTCAAACAAACAAGAAACTCTGTATCATAGCAAATTACCTCCCCGAGCTGCGCTCCCCTGGAGAGGCTCAGCCCTGCCGATGCGGCAGGGTGGCTGTTTGGCTGCACAGCCCTGCTCTGCTGGAGTCTGGCTGTGCTGAACTCTGCCTGACTTGCCCAACTTCCATTCCTAGGTTCTAGGCATTTCTCTGGTCTCAGAAGAGCCGAGGGACTTCTAATTTCTGGCTCAGGTACCAGTGTCTCTTCAGCTTCTTCAGGTTGACCATTCTAGATAGTGTTGCACACTCAAAAATAAAACAAAATGAGATTTTGAAAAATCATGCATTATATGCCATCATGAAAACCTTAAAGTAGTAAAATGTCCAGTCAATGGCAAAAAAAAGTTCTACACTATTTTTCTTTAGTTAACACTCTTTAACCTTAATGATACATTTTTAACTTTCTCAACACCCAGGAGACAGAGGTCATAATCTCTGTGAGTTCAAGGTCAGTCTGGTTATGTAGTGAGTTCTAGGACAGTCAGAGCTACATAGTGAGATCCTGTCTCAAAAGACCAAAATAAAACAACTACAACAAAAAAGAATGGAATCCATGGAGTGAGAGAGATGACTTGGGTTTTTCTTCCAAGTTTGTCCTTCCGGAAACCAGGGCTCTAATCCCAGCACCCACATGGTTGCTCACAACCATCTGTAACTCCAGTTCCAGGGATCCAACAGCCTCTTCTGGCCTCGAAGGACAAAATGCACACACATGGTGCACAGACATACATGCAAAAAAAAAAAAAAAAAAAAAAAAAACAAAAAAAAAACACCCATAACACGTAAAACAAAATTAATTAAAAGAAGAAGGAAGCCACCAGGTGGAAACATTGTAGCGAAGTAAACTGGGAACTGGGCTCGGAGGCCACGCCAAGGAAGATGAATCAGTTTAGCCTTCCAGAATTCCCAACACTAGTACAGATCCCACTAGCCAAGACACATGTCATTAAACTGGGTTGCCCCTTTACAAGACCTAACTCAAAGAAGAGCACGTTTCCTCTTCTCCTTCTCTTCTGTCTTTTTATTTCCAGATTCGGGTTGGTTATTCGAGTTTGTTCACATGGAGACCCCTGGTTCAGAGTCTCCAGGCAGACGATCTACAGCTGTCTTCAGAGGTTGGCCTCTGCTCTCCCTGTCTGAGAAAGGGCAGGATTCCTTTTGTCTTCATAAATCTCTGTCCTACTTTTAAGCAAAGAGATGGAGACAGAGAGCACCTGGCACTCACTGCTTCTGTCTTCAGCTCAATAATCCTTCTGCTCTCCGATACCACCCTGGCCCCAGGACAGCTCGAGAAACAGAATGGCCTTTCTGTTTTGTTTTGTTTTTCAAGACAGGGTTTCTCTGTTGCTTTGGAGCCTGTCCTGGAACTAGTTCTATGTAGGCCAGGTTGTCCTTGAATTTACAGAGATCCACCTCCCTCTGCCTCCCAAGCACTGGGATTAAAGGTATTTGCCACCACTCAGCTCAGAAAGGCTTTTCAAAAGCTGAAGTTTTCCAGGGCTGGAGAGATGGCTCAGTGGTTAAGAGCACACACAGCCACCACCAGACCAGTGTTTGTTCCCAGGATCCGTATCAGGTGACACATACATGCATACACACACATACACACACACAAAATTAGAAAAATAATAAGGTTGGAGTTTTCCATCTATGAAAGGCACAGAACCCTGGTCTACAGTGTAGGCTTTGAAGTCAGAAGACTTGGCCTGACTCCACTTTGAACTGAGATCTAGAAGTTCTGAACCTGGGCTTGATCAATCACCCTTCTGGGCCTCCTTGAGGAATCTCAAGTAGGACTGATCATTAAGAAAATGCACAGGGGCTGGGCAGTGGTGGCACACACCTTTGATTCCAGTATTCGGGATGCAGAGGCAGGCAGATCTCTGTGAGTTCGAAGTTAACCTGATCTACAGAGAGAGTTCCAGGACAGCCAGAGAAAACCCTGTCTTGAAAAACAAAACAAGGGGGCTGGAGAGATGGCCTAGAGGTTAAGAGCATTGGCTACTCTTCTAGAGGTACTGAGTTCAAGTCCCAGCAATCACAAATGGCTCACAACCATTTGTAATGAGATCTGGTACCCTCTTCTGGCGTGCAAGCATACATGTAGGCAGAACACTGTACACATAATAAATAAATCAATCTTAAAAAAATAAAGCAAAAAGAAAATGTACAGAGGCCAGGCATAGCAGCGAAGCTTTTAATCCCAGCACTCGTGAGCCACAGGCAGGCGGATCTCAAAAAAACAAAAAAAGAAATATACAGAGCCAGGGAATGGCCCAGTGTGCTCTGTCCTTGAAAGCAGTCCTCATCACTAAGAGTAACTGGAAGGGAAAAGGAGGGGAGGGAGGGAGGGAGGGAGGGAGGGAGGGAGGGAGGGAGGGAGGGAGGGAGGGAGAGAAGAGGAGGAGAAGAATAAGACTGGACTGCCCAATGTCTGCATAAAATAAATGGTAGTTGTGTTGTTGGCACCAATGCTAAAGGCAAGATAACATTATTTATTTATTTGAACTCACAGAGATCCACCTGCCTCTGCTTCCCGAGTGCTGGGATTAAAGGCATGCACCACCACTGCCTGGCGCAAAATAACATTTTTAAGCCTGTCACAAGGCTGTCCCAGGGCTCCACCAGCCCCCAAGGTACTAATGTTAATCAAGCTGCCTACCAGCTTCAGCCGCCTTAGAAGCCCCTGATCCTGCTGTGGGAAAGAGGCCACAGCAGCCGGCACTTCTTCCCACTGCGGACTATGCCCCAAGCCTGACCTTTCTCACATTCCTATGGCATCTGAGTACAGCCAAGAGTGCATGAGGAATAGTCACACAGGCCAGATCTAGACAATCATGGCCATGTTCACCAAACGTTCTCACCAAGTAGGCCTGTGGGCAAAAGACACATACCTCCCACTTGTTCCGATCCGTGCAACAACGTTGTGTCTGGGACCCTCAGGACTTGGGTCCCGAGTCCCACCTGACACTGTTAAGATTTAATTAAAGGAGGATGGGGAAGGTGCAGAGATAAGGGCTCCATCGCCAGACAGAAATGTCATCTGCAGGATCCGCCCCGCTGACTGCCCCTTCTGCGCAGAGAACAGCTGGTGTGGGGGGAGTCAGGCCTCTGGTCTTTGAGCCCATGCTCCCAGGGTCAGGCTCCCATTAGCTTTCTTCAAGAGCAACATCTCAGGCTCCAGCTGGCCATGGCCTGGATTGAGTTTAAAACATCTCGCCAGTCCCCGCCTTCCTATGTATGACTTCTCACAAGTCTGGCATTTAAAGGCCTTGGGCCTCAGGGTGCAGCCCACAGTGTCAAAGAGCCCCGGCTTCTGCCTCTGTTCTTCCTCCTCATCCATGCTCAGCTCTGAGTGGTCATCGGAGTCTGATAGGTGCCCCTCTGCTAAGTCCTCCGTTTTGATGAATTTATAATCTCTGGCTTTATACTTGGGAGGCCGGGATATCCGTCCAGACCGTGTTCTCACCTTTAAAGATTTCTTCAGGGGGCTGGAGAGATGGCTCAGCTGGTAAGAGCAATGCCTGCTCTTCCAAAGGTCCTGAGTTCAATTCCCAGCAACCACATGGTGGGCACAACCATCTGTAGTGAGGCCTGCAGGAAGAATACTGTATACATAATAAACAAATAAATAAATATTATAAAGATTTCTTCAGTTTCTCAGTATGTGCGGTATGCAAGCTGGAAATGAACACACACGCTGGACTGGAAGAGACAGGCGCTACTGCAGTACCAGAGGCTGCCAGAGGGCTCAGAGTGACACCATGCCCATCTGCAGCCTGAGGGGCCTTGACTCTCCTCAAAGGGACTGGCTAAAGGGCTGGCAGTAGCTTCTGTACTAGCGGGAGGAGCAGGAGGCTGAGGGGAACCTCGGAGAAAGCGCTGCTGTGACCCAGTCCTCCCCAGGGCCTGCACCCTGTGCAGCTGAGAGCTGGAGACACAGAGCCCCGGGCTGGAGCTTCTTCCAGGTGGCTGACTTGGTCTTGTTTTGGGTTGGGTGGTAGCCAGAGGGGGCACTGGCCTTTCCTTAATTTTTGTGTCACCAGATGTCACCTTGACACAAATGGCTTCAAGTTGCTTAAACACAGAAAGAATGCAGAAGACAGAAACAATGCCCTCAGCCCGCCCTCCCCCAGCTGTGAGCTACCTAAGTGCATGCAGAGGACTGAACTTGGATCACTTGAAATAATAGTATAGAATCTTAACCAGTGAGCCTGAGCCTTCTCTACAACCCCCTGCCCTTTTAGTGTGTGTGTGTGTGTGTGTGTGTGTGTGTGTGTGTGTGTGTGTGTGTCTTCAGAGAGAGACAGTCACCAACCAGGCCATGGGTTCATACCCTCAGCACAAATTAAAACCCTGGACTCGTGGTCCTGTGCACTGGAGGCTACTGGGTGGTGTCCCTGCCTTGACTCACCAGATGCCAGTAGCATTCCCTAGGTGTGACAAGTTTGTGTTTCTCCAGAGGCTGGGGATGTAGCTGCAATGATCTGAGACCAGCCAGTCCTCTCTAGACCCAATCCTCTACCAGTGAGAGGTGGGTAACAGTGTCACTCAGGACTGGACTGTCACCGAAGGGAAGCTGGAATGTCTCCGTGTCTGCATGCCTGGTGCACTATTACAAACAGCAGACCCTCCTTGTAATTATGGCATATGAAGAACTATATGTCCTGTGCATGTCCCGTGCACCCCAGTTCCTGGAGCACTGTGACGAAATGACAGCTAGTTTGACTGTGCACATCTTCAAGAACCATTGCTCGTTTTACTGCACTATAAGACACCCAGAATATTTCTCCAAGCTCTTGGGATACAGTAGATATCATAAGAATGAACACACCACACACCCCCCCACACACACACAACCCCTTGTTTTAGGGAAACTGGTCTAATTTATTGATCTGATATCCTGACTGGTTTCCCATGTGTACCATGTGGGAATAGCACTTGATACTTTGTTTCGTGTCTATTTCATTCAGCAGAGGTCCATAAGTCCTTCTGCCACCATTTATAAACATCAGCTAAGTCCTGATCTCACCCCAAGATCTCCCTTGCCCTTTGTCAATTCTTGCAGTTCTGTAAGATCGCCTCTCCTGGGACAAAACCCCCAGATCTGTCTTTTCAAAAGTTTCACTGCTGATTCTGAAAGCAGACAAGTCTCCAGAGACAGGTCAGACAGATAATAATGTCACGGTGATATAACAGAGGTGTCAGAGAATGTCCCAGAAGAGATCATCTCTAAGGTACTTGAAGGCTGAAATGAATTTTGTCAGGCATGCAGGATACTTTGTCTAAGGGAAGAGAAGCAGATTCACAGAAGCGTGGAAACATGCACAGGTGTTGGTGGGACTTAAGTGTGTCTGTAGAGTAGGAGCAGGGAAGCTGGGGACTGGAGTCCACTGACTTGTACTCCTGGGCCACTGTTCCCACGGTGAGCCAGAGCCTTCCATCCTGGCTGCTATCAGTTAGCCAACTGTACCCTGGAATGATGCCTCTCCTCTGCTGCTGCATTTTCGGACAGAATCCATCCTTGCAAATCTAGCTTAGATATTGCTTTTCAACAGCACTTTGTGTCCTGAGATAGAAACTATTTCCTTTTTTTCTGAATGTATTCAGTTCTTTGTGTCTGTAGGTTTCAGCCTTGGCTAGATATCGTCTGTGTCATGCCTCACTTCCTCTAGTTCATAGACTCCTTGCAAGCTTTGTTTATTGAAACACAAATAAAATACCACTATAGTTCCCCTTTGTCTAAAATAAAAAAAAGAAGGCTATAACTAACATAAGAGAAACTATATACAATAAGTACAAAAACTACATACAATATATACAGGCAATAAGTACATCAACAATGTCTAGTCCATTTACATTTGACAAATTCGGATTAAATACTCCATTATCTGTTCCATCTTGGTGAGTTCAAAGACTTTACCTAATTTACTTTCTATCACAACTTGCATTACCAAAACTATCTTTCAGTACCTCTCAACCTTATACACTTTATACTTCTTTACTGAGTATCTTTTCCAAGTCTCATAAACAAGAAAACTATAACTATCTAGACTTCAACTCCCTCAGAGACACGAGAAGGAAATAATATTAAGTGACTTCCAAAAAAATGTGAGAAATGACAGAAACAGCTGGCTGCTTGGACAGTCACCCAAAGTTGTGGCCATGTTTAGCGGTGTGGTGAAGACACAGGCTCTAGAGTAGAGCCTGAGAGACACTGGGCAAGCCAACCTCTCCTGAGCTGGTTCCTCAGGGGCTGGAGATACGGCCCCACTGGTCAGCCTTACAGACCAGGCAGTGGTGACACACACCTTTAATTCCAGTAGTCACACTAGTTTGCCCTAGAGACGGGGCAGTGCTGCGTGCCTTTAATCACAGTGGTGGACGCCTTAAATCTCAGTCCAAGAGAATATAAGACGGGAGGAGACAGCTCTCAGACACAATCTCATTCTGAGATTCCTGGAGGCAGGGTCACCATTCCAGACTGAAGTATAGAGGTAAGAGCCAGTGGTTGGCTGTCTTGCTTTTCTGATCTTCAGGGTGAACCCCAATTTTCATCTCTGGGTTTTTATTATTCGTTCTACAGGCTGGCCTAGAACTCACAAAGATCAACCTGCCTCTGCCTCTTGAGTGCTGGAATTAAAGGTATATGCCACCACAGCCTGACTTAAAGCATTTTTTTGAGGTTTATTTTTTTATTTATGTGCATGTGTCTGTGTAAGTAAATGTCATGTGTGTGCAGGTACCCATGGAGGCCAGAAGAAAGTGTCTAATGCCCTGCAACTATTGGTTGCCAGAATTCTGACATGGGTGCTGGGAAACGAACAGCTTAACCACTTAGCCATCTCTCCAAACTCCCAAATAACCTTTATACCACAGTGGTTCGTTCTGAACACCTTCCCATGTGTGTTTTGAAGGCAGAAATCTGCTTATTCTTCCTGCTGTCAGACACCTCACCCACAACAGAATCCAGTTATCAGAGAGTCACAGTGACAAGGAAAAAAAAACAACCGTTTTCTTTCTACTCTAATCAAAGAGCCAAGCCTGGGGCTGGAGAGGCCGCTCAGAGGTTCAAAGCACTGTGCTCTTCCAGAGGTCCTGAGTTCAATTCCCAGCACCCACATGGTGGCTCACAGCCATCTTTGATGAGATCTGGTGCCCTCTTCTGGCCTGCAGGTGTATATGCAGGCAGAACACAGTTTACATATTAACTAAAGAAATAAATCAATAAAACTAAAAAAGAAAAAGAGCCAATCCCTTCACCATCTCTTCCATGTTCACTACAGAAAAGTCATGTCAAAAACCACAGTCAGAAGGGCTGGGACACAGCTTCTTAGAGGTCACCGGACACTAGCAGGGCCCAGCTTCATCCCTTAGCTCTAAAAATGAAAACCGAACGAAGGTTATCACTCCTTGAGCTGATCTTGTTGCTTGATTACCACAGTTTCACATCCACAAGGCACAAGCTAGAGGGGCCCTACCCTTCTGTGCAGAAGGCCAAGTTCACAGTAGAGGAATCATTGCCCCTCCCCCATGGTGCACGGCAATGGTCAGGTGAGGGTGAATAGGAAAGCAAGTCTCTGTGCCCAGCTCCACTCCCTACTGTGTCCCTGGATCTAACCAGGAACTTATTACCCAAGACACGGCATGTGCAGACACCTTATTCCGGATGCCAATAATCCATCATTTTGTCTGTAAGAACAACAGTCCTACTCACTGGTATGGAATCCATAGCTCTTACTACATCTCAAGCACTTACCAAGACTTCAGCTGCTGCTATCTAATTCGGAGTTCTTCTACATTTGAGAAGGGCAGCCAGGTGTAGAGGTCCATACTGTAGTCTCAGCTCTCAGGAGGATCTTGTGTTTAAGGTGAGCCTGAGCTACGGAAAACAAAATCCAGCCCCTGTACCCACATAGGAGCTAGGAGGGTTTTTTTGTTTTGTTTTGTTTTGTTTTGTTTTGTTTGTTTGTTTGTTTGTTAAATTAAACAGCGCTGACCGGCCCAGAAACTCGATCATTCTGTGAGGAATCTGTTCTCTGCCTCCAAATTCAGAACCAAGAGGAAGAAGTGGGTAGCTGAAAATCTTTGACAGGAGGGAGGAAGGTTTCTAGATCTATGGTCAATCTCTGAAAACCCCGCAGCGTTCCTTGGCTGACTCTGCCCGGACGGCTCAGCTTGCGGGAAATACCTGCGGAATGCAGGAATGTTGTCTTGACTTGCATTTTCAGAATGAACTCCGAAAACACTGAGGTCCACCGGCGTCGCCAGAGGAGCTAGAACCTTGGAAAATGTCCGGGATGACAGGAGCAGCGTTTAAGAACCGCAGATTATTTGAATGCTTAACCTATGCTGTCCTAAAGAGCATGCAAGGGATTTCGGCGGCCGGCGACAAGGAGCAGGAGGAACTTCTGTGACGCACAGTCCGGTTACGACTCCCCAGGAAGAGGTTAGACAACTTTCAGAGTTGAAATAGGTAGTCGCTTCCATTTTCAAATTTCTTGTAAAAAAGAAGCACCTTGGCCCGTACGGGGATCGAACCCGCGACCTTGGCGTTATTAGCACCACGCTCTAACCAACTGAGCTAACCGGCCAGACGGGAAAAGAGCTCTCTCAGATCGCCTACAAGGTTTTTGCCTGTGCCCCGCTCTCTGGCTCCTCCTCTTCCTCTCCTGAGTTCCAAGCACCAGGCTTTCCCAAGTGCTACCGCTTCACCCGAGCTCATTTTCTGTGTAATACCCCTTGACCAGAAGGAAAAACCGTCACCCAGGGCTCCTGGGATGGCGACCTCCTACAGAGAACCCAGACTTGCCCAAGGAAAATGCCAGCTGCCTGTTCAAGGCCTGACTCGGCAGTAAGGAAACTTTCAAATATCCCAGGTCAGAGTTCCGACAATCTTTGCAGCCAGAAACCTTTAGGTCTACTTGCGCCTTTAGTATAGCTAAATCAAACTTAGAGGACGGAAATCCAGACAAATGCAAAGAACCACCGAATTCCCCAGCATTCAGTCACCAGCAGCAGCTAGAACCTTGGCGGATCTGAATCCCGACTCCCTTATTCTTTCTCTCTCTCTCTTCCCCTCCCTCCCTTCCTCCTTTCCTCCCTCCCTTTCTCTTATTTCCTTCCTTCCTTTCTTCCTTCCTTTCTTTTGTTCTTTCTTCCTCCCTTTCTTGTCTGATTATTTATTTGTTGCTCTTAAAGACTTAATTTTGACTGGATTCAGAAGCAGAAGCTCTTTCTTAGTGAGCTTACGTATCTTAGAAATTTGCTCCTGGCGTTTTCCTTCATTCTCTTGTCCAAAAGTTTAGCGTTTTCCCCCAGTGTCTGTATGAAGCTTGTACTCATTGTCCACAGAGTTTCTGACAGACGATGGCTAGAAAGATATTCAACTTCATCCCAAAAGGGTCTAACTTACTTTCAACTTGCAGCAATTCTCCTCCCCTTAGCTTTCCAAATACTGAGATTACAGGCATGCGCCCCTCCGCCTGGCTCGAAAATGCCATTATAAATCGTTCCTAAGTAATACATGGAGTGGATAGGACATAAGCTTTCCTCAAATACAAAATAAAACAAACAAAAGACTGAGCCATCACCCCAGCATTTTAGTGTAAATTCGGGCAACAACGCGGACTTAGACTAAAATAGTAACTATTTTGTGCCTGGTAACCCCGTGTCCAGAATAAGTCACTTTACAGATTCTTCTAAAACCAAACTCAGAGAGGTCATTCACTCGTGAGGAAGAGGCAGGAGGTTCGACGTAGTTTCGGACAGAACCTGTCTCTGCAAGCCTGTAAATAACTTAGCTGGGCGAGGCAGCGCTAGCCGGTATAAAACCCCGGCATTTGGGAGGTGTGTGTGTGGGGGGGGGGATCAGGTGTTCACGGTGGTGCAGGTGAGTTTGATGCCACGTGACTTTTGCGCTTCCCTACACCCCAGACTTTAGCAAGACTCCTAATGTCACTGAGGGCAGGCTTCCCTACGTCTCTGCAATCTGCTTCACAGTCCCTTCATCTCCAAGTTTATACCATAAATCTTCTTCCCCCACCACGTCGTGCTCTCCAGAAAGCCTCAGCCAAGCGAACCTTAGCAGACACTGGGAGTTCGAGCTCGCTTTCCCAAGAGTCTGGTCGGAACCCGGTGGGGGTTGCGGGTTGCGGGGGCAGCACTAAGCACCCTCGAGGCTTGAACACCGCCAAACGCAGTGACTAATGGTGAACGCTAGGGGGAACCCGAGACCCACGGAATTCAGAAGCCATTAGACAAAATAAATGGTACCAAACTAAGTTTTCTTAAGGGGGTGGATGTGTGTCTTTATATGCAGCATTTTAAATAGACGACATTGTGAATCTTTACTTGTTCGCTTTTTTGAGAGTAACATACAACGCAGGCTAGCCTCACAGCTGAGAATGGCACTGAACTGTTTCTCCTGTTTCCATCCCCCAGCGGTTCCCTGGGAATATAGGCACTCACTGCCTAGGCTGTGTTGTACTGGGGGCTGGGCTGTGCCCAGGGCTTCATGTGGGCTAAACAAACTACTAAATGAGCACACCTCCAGCTATTTCTCTCTGGTAGTGTTGTGATCCAGCTGCCCTCACTCTCCCTGACTGACAGCGTAACTTCCTTGTGGTCTGTAATTGACAAGGATGTTTGTGTTCTTTCTGCTCCATAGAAGCAGTAGAGGTATAAACGGTTGCTGGGCAAAATAAAGGTTGCTGTTCTTCCACCTGAGAAGAAGTCTCCGTGTCTCAATCCTGGCACCCCCGCCAGTCTTGGCTATCCAGTCTGCCCTGGCCACAGCATGGTAGAACTTTTTGTATTGTCCTGTGTTTCTTTGCTTAGTTTTCTACGTGAGAGTCACTGACTTGATTGGACTGTTGAATTCCTTTTTAAAGCAGTCAAACACATGATCAGAGAGCAGTTGTATTATTTTGTTTCATTTGTTGTTCCCAGTTGGAGGCTCCCTTCCAGAGCTTCCTGCTATAATCTGGATTGGCTGTTCTGCATACCCACTGCCCTGGGCATCTCCCCAGCTTCATCCATAAGCGTTGAATCCCATTCCTCCTTGCCTGTTGTGGATCTCCTTCCTCTCATCCCAGGGTCTTTCCTTCCTTGTTTACCATTCCTTTGGACTCTGAACATCCATTATCCATTGGCGGCTCCTGGAAAGTATTGAGTCCTTCTTGCCTGTCTGATCACGTTTTGCTTCTGCACCCCCCCCCCCACCAACAACAACTAGAGAATTCTATAATAGAGACCACTGTCCCTCAGCAATCAGAAGACCACACTCCTATCTTAGGACCTGTGAAATGTTCCATATAGAAACTAAACTCCTGCTTGTTAATTCTTGCGTGGGGGTGGGGAGAGAAATGGAAAGCTGAACGGGAAATCAGAATTTAAATGTTTTATCACACGTGTTATATCAAAACTGTTAAGATAATAAAGACGAAAAATAGGCAAACAGAAAGGTTTTGCAGATGTTGTTTCTAACTTGCTAAAACAAATCAGTTGTTCAGGGACCTGTCTGAAACACGCCTCTCCTCCCTAAAAACATGCTCACTGTCGAAAGCCTTTTTTCCACAGTTTCTTCTGAATGTGGCAGAAGCTCAGGGAGTTAGAAGCCATGGACTACTCTCTGAGCTCAAGGACCACCAGCAGGTGACCTTGACAAAGACCTTCTGCCTCTCTGGGACGCCAACAACAGGGCAATTGCTTCTGCAGCCCAAGTCAGCTAAGCGCTTCTCTCATCTACCTGTGTAACTGGCTCAAGGGTAAAGTTTGTCCTGCGTCCTCAACACTGGCATAAAACCAGGCTTGCCCTCGCCAGACAGGAGTATCAGAGAAGCGGCAGGTGCCGAAGCGTCCCGGTTTGGGACAAACATTTATTGAGCATTTGCGACAGACCTCTCACGCCTCAGGAAAAGCCAGCAAGAAATTGGGTAAAGCCCCAGCTATGTCTCATTTGTCCTCCCTGCAGCCCCTTGGGATGAGGATTTTTCAACTTCACAGTAGCAATAATTTAAGGGGTCGGGTGTGATGGTGTGGGCCTTTAATCCCAACAGGTGGATCTCTATGAGTTCAAGATCAGCCTGTTCTACATAGTGAGTTCCAGGACAACCAGAGCTACACAGAGAAACCCTGTCTTGGTAAACAAAAGCAAAAACAGACATCCCTGCCATAAATAAATAATGTAGGATCTTGACCACACTGCTTTCCATTATATCCCTAATGCCTGCAACAGTGCTTGGAGCAAACGAATGTTTGGTGAAAAAGTGAAACGTTTACATAACAGTCGCTATAAACCCCGCTGGTAGATGCTCAACAGTAGGTGTTGGCACAGAACAGGTGCCAAGGGGTGTTGCAGTCAGTTAAAGCTCAAGGACGTGGTTCTTGCATCAAGTTTCACATCGCTACATTCTCATGAGAGCTGGGAAGAGTCAGCCCCGCCAAGGTCGCCTACGCACTAAGGTAGGAAACTGTACTTAAATTTAAAGGAGAGAGGGGGAGGGAGAGAGAGAGAGAGAGAGAGAGAGAGAGAGAGAGAGAGAGAGAGAGAGAGAGAGAGAGAGAGAGAGAGAGATCATCGTCTAGCTACGCGTCCTCTATGCTCATCTACTAGCTGTTCCTCTCCTCGCTTCTCTCTTCTATCTCTCGTCCTCCCTCTTGTCTCCCTCTCTCTCCTGCTCTTACTTTCTATCGCCGTCTCTCGGCTGCTTCAAGGATTAGAGTAGAGAGAGGGAGAGAGAGAGAGAGAGAGAGAGAGAGAGAGAGAGGTTGCTTAGCGACCAAACTGAGGCAGCTGGTCTCACTGCGCATGCGTGAGCAGACAGGCGCGGTTCTCTTTTGCGCATGTGTGGGCGGTAGCCTCAGGCTCAGTTTCCCCCTCACGGGGGCGGGGGGAGCGGTATGGCGGTTGCTAGGGCAACAGGAATACAATATGGCGGCCGGATCCTAACGCTCTCCAGCCAGGGACCACCGCGAAGGTCCACGAGCCGGAAGCCGCCTCAGGAAAACAGAAGGCCGGTACCACAGTCTCGTCCCTTTTCGGCCCGGGTCAGACCACGGACTGTCGCCGTCATCCGCGTTCAGGATGAAGAGTGAGTGGGGCCGGGGAAGGGCCAAGGGTCCCCGGGGCCTGTGTGGCGGCGCCGCTCCGGCCCAGGCACCTGGGCCAAGGCGGTTATGCTGGAGCTTGGGCGCTTGAGTGTGATTTCATTCATTCACTCGTTCGTTCGTTCGTTCGTCTGTGTGTTAGGTCGCACCTGAAATTCTCAGACCTTCGGCTGTGGGCTCTGAGCGCTCACACTGTTTCTTCCGGCCTTTTGCGGACAGAGGCTTAAAAGGCATTCGCGATCAAAGCTGGGCTGTGTCTTACTTTTTGAGTTAAGTTGGTGTTTTTGAAGCAACCTTTCAGCGGAATTTAAAACGGTCACTCAGAAGTTGGGAACTGAGGCAATCATTTTAGAAAGTAGAGGACTGGAAAAAATTTACCTATTTTGGGGTCTGTGGGTAACTTAAATCCTAGTGCGACTGCTAGCCAGGTTGGCTTTGTTAGGACGGCTGTTTGGTTTGCACAGCAATACAGTTATGATTGCCTTTTATAGTTGTAGCCAGAGGTGCAGAAAAATTACAGTTCCTTTTGCTATTAAGAATATATTATACTATTGTATTATATTTTGATTACCATGCAGTAATTTCTATGTAACATAAATTACATAATATTTAAAAAATAAGTGATCTCATTCACCCCTTATCGTGCATTTTCATTTTTTCTGTCCAATAGTGTTTATATGGTTATCACTTTGGGGGAATTTTCTTTGAGGGCAGGATCTCATTTAGCCCAGGCTGACCTTGAACTAGATATGTAGCTGAGATTGGCTTTGAACTGATCCTCTTGCTGGCATTACAGGCTGTGCTACCAAGTCCAGCATGGTTATCATTTTCATTAATGCCTCACAAAGCTGCAATTAAAACGCACAGCCTACAAACATCTTTATACTTTTACTTAATAGTGCACACTTATAGATACATGTTATCTATATATTCATCTTTCCCAAGTATTTCATTTTCAAATGTGCAGAAGAATTAAGAGGGTACCCTGCGTATTTCTAAGTCTTTTCATTATTTTGCCTTATTTTGCTCTGGTGCTCTTGTTTCATTGACAGATTGGTCTAAGAGGGTACCCTGCGTATTTCTAAGTCTTTTCATTATTTTGTCTTATTTTGCTCTGGTGCTCTTGTTTCATTGACAGATTGGTCTAAGAGGGTACCCTGCGTATTTCTAAGTCTTTTCATTATTTTGCCTTATTTTGCTCTGGTGCTCTTGTTTCATTGACAGATTGGTTTCTTCCACGGAGTTAGTTGTAGGCATCATCACATTTCAGCACTAACCATTCAGCAATACATCCAGGTCCGGGGACTTGAGGCCAGGGCGATGGCTCGCTGGGTAAAGTGCTTACTCTACCAGTATGAGAATTTGAGCTCTGTCCCCTCTGACTGCCAGAAAGCCAGAGGCAGTAGCGTTGGCTGCTCGGAAGCAAACGAGACTCTGTGAAGACTAATACCTGAGGTTGCCTCTGACCTCCACACACAAAGCATGGCATGTATGTGCCTGTGAACATTCACTTCCCTCACACAGAATGAGGGCATTCCCTACATAGTCGCATATGACCATATTGCCACATGCTGATCCACACATTATCCATGTGCAGATGTGTTTAGCAAATGGGACATCTCACTACAACTGATACTCAGTACACGGTTCCTATTTCAGTCTTTTCCATTAACTCAGAAAATGTCCGTTATGGTGGTTTTGTTTCCAGAATCACAAATTATATTTTGGTGTCGTATTTCTTTGGTTTCCAAATTTGGATTCAGTTGATGGTTTTCTCATGATTAGCTGTAGTTTAATTAAGTACCTTGTAAGTCATATGTCAGGTGATATGTCGCCTTTCCAGTGTTTTCTTCCAGAGTACCTGGTGTCAGCTGATGTTTTACTGGGTAAAGTGATCATTTGGGCATTCTGTTTGTCCATCTTTCCTCCTGGACCCTTTGTGTTCCAGGCTCTAGAGGTAACCACTCTTACCATGTCCTGTGTATGCTTGTATGTGTGTCTATCAATCCCTCGTATTCATTTTATTTTTAACTTTTCTGCTTTTAGTTTTATTGTTGATTGAGACAGCCCTAGTTTGCCTAGAACTCACTATGTAAACCAAACTAGCCTCAAAGTTGGGGCAGTCCCTATTCCTCTGCCTTCTATACAGTCTTGTGCCACTGTATTCCTCCCTTTAAGAAAGATTACCGCCGAGTGGTGGCGCACGCCTTTACTCCCAGCACTCGGGAGGCAGAGGCAGGTAGATCTCTGTGAGATCGAGGCCAGCCTGGTCTACAGAGTGAGTTCTAAGATAGCCAGGACTGTTAAACAGAGAAACCCTGTCTAGAGAAAAGAAAAAAAGGAAGGGGAGAGGAGGGAGGGAGGGAAAGAAGAAAGGGAGGAAGGAAAGAAGACTACCTTTATATACTCAGAGACAGAGGTAGTTGAATTTCTTTGAGTTTGAGGCCAGCATGGTCTACATAGCAAGTTCCAGGACAGCCAAGGCTACACCCTAGAGAGCTGCTGTCGCAACAAACAAAACAAAACAAAACAGAACAAAGTCTTATGCAATAACATGTACCTGTAATCCCAGCATTCTTACTGTGGGATTGGGGGCAGAGATAGGATAGTCCCCAAAAGCTTGCAGGTCAGGCATATGCAGTGGTAAACACAAGAGACCTTGCTACAAATAAGGTAGAAGGTGAAGGCCAACACCAGAGCTTTTCCTCTCAGCTATGATATCCTCTCTCTCTCTCTCTCTCTCTCTCTCTCTCTCTCTCTCTCTCTCTCTTTCTTTCTCTTTTTCTCGTGTGCGCGCATGTGCGTGCACACACATACACAAGCACTGTTTATACACACTTAAGAAGAAACAAAAGCTCAGAAAAGTTAAAAACATACATGATAAAATGCAAATTATATATGCAAACTTAATCTTTAAATATTTTTTCTTATACGTGTGGGTGTTTTGCCTGCATGTATGTCTGTGCACCATGTGCATGCAGTGCCTGGAAAGGTCAGGGATCCTTTAGAACTGGAGTTACAGTCATTTATAAGCCACCACATAGGTGTTGGGAACCAAATCCCAGTTCTCTGCAAGAGAACCACTGAGCCATCTCTCCAACCATATTTAACAATTTTTTTAAAAAGTACAACTTGTCAGCTACTCAAATGGCAATTTGACTTCCTAATCCAGTGGTTCTCAACCTTCCTAATGCTGTAGTCTTGAACACAGTTCCTCATGTTGTGATGATCCCCCAACCATAAAATTATCTCATTGCTACTTCATGACTAATATTGTGGGATCTTTACACTGTAAAGATTTGTCACCCATATTAGTTTAATAAAACACTGATTGACCAGTAGCCAGACAAAAAGTATAGGATGGGCCACCAGACTAAGAGAATTCTAGGAAGAAGAAAGGCACAGAGTCAGTCACTGGCCAGATGCAGGGGAAGCAGGATGGGAATGCTTTACTGAGAAAAGATACCAAGTCACGTGGTTTAACATAGACAAGAGTTATGGGTTAATTTAAGTTGCAAGAGATAGTTAATAATAAGCCTGAAGAATAGATCAAACAGTTTGTAATTAGTATAACCCTCTGTGTGTTTATTTGGGACTGAATGGCTGTGGGACCAGGCTGCAGGACAGACAGGACAGAAACTTATATCTACAACTATAATTTTGCTACTGTTAGGAGTTGTAATGTAAATATCTGCTATGCAGGATATCTGATATTTGACCCCCAAATGGGTCATGAACCACAGGTTGAGAACCCTGTGTAATACAGTACAGTCCGGAAATAATACTAATACTCATGTGCCGAGAAATGATGATAGGAAAATATGAAAAGTCTTGTTTTCTGTAACCAGTTCATTATATTCCTGTACAAACAGAAATTTTTGTAAATTTAGTAAGAACCCAGAAAGGGTTCACTGGTGCTATGGGTTATGATGGTGTTTGATGAGCTGGTGCAGTACCACGGTATGATGTAGCATGGCTAGGTACTAGACACACCTCAGCTTTATTATTTGTTTGATTTTGAATCATTGGTGGTCATTGTGTGTTCGGAAATTAATTGTGGCCAAGTTTTTGGTGACAATCATGTTTAGTCAGTTTTTCTGTCCTTTTGCACAGTGAGTAGCAAGGTGTCCCAGGGTGAAGTTACGAGCATGGGCTCAGGAGCTAGGTGGATGCTGCAGCCGGGCACAGAGCTAAGCAAATATGGCAGCCACAGGCCCATTACTGACTTTTGTTACGCTGGTTTTCTTCATGGCTCTAGTTTCCATATCAGAATAAATCATTCCAGTCTGCTAGGAATCAAATCTGGGTCCTGTGGAAGAACAGTAAGTGCTCTTAGCTGCCATCTCTCCAGTCCCCTCAGAACAGGTATAGTGACAACTGTCTCCAGGAATAGTAACAAGCATCTCAGAGGATTTGTTCAAGGGTCAGAGGAGATGGTGTGTGTGTCATGCATTGTGTCTGACACACGGGAGTTAGGAGTGAACGCCTTGCTATCCAGTGGGTGGAGGACATGAGACGGAAAGAATGAAAGTGGGAAATTCAGACTTTTTCTGTCCTCGTCTAATCCTCATCTTTTATCCAGACTGGATTTTGGTTTTGGTTTTGGTTTTTCGAGACAGGGTTTCCCTGTGTAACAGTCCTAGCTGTCCTGGAACTAGCTCTTGTAGACCGGGCTGGCCTCGAACTTCAGGGATTCACCTGCCTTGCCTCCGAGTGCTGGGATTAGAGGCAAGCACCACCACCGCCCAGCCTCCTGTCTAGAATTTTTAATTTTATTATTTATTTTTGTTTTGTTTTTCTTTTTTGTAAGTAAAGATTTAATTATTTATCATGTATAGTGTTCTGCCTGCATGTATCCTTTCAGGACAGAAGAGGGCACCAGATCTTATTATAGATGGTTGTGAGCCACCATGTGGTTGCTGGGAATTAATCTCAGGACCTTTGGAAGAGCAGCCAGTTCTCTTAACCTCTGAGCCATCTCTCCAGCCCTTGTTTTGGTTTTCAAGATAGTTTCTCTGTATAGCATTGAGTGTCCTGTAACTCTCTCTGTAGACCAGGCTGACCTCGAACTCACAGAGATCCACCAAGTACTGGGATCAAAGGCGTGCGCCTCCACCACCCAGCCTGTCTGAACTTTCTAATGGATTATTTAGACATACCGACAAAAACAAAAGCAAAATTATACTACTAAAGGGTGATAATGATTTGCTATTATATCAGAAATTTGTGTTTTGAAAGAAGTTTATTCAGTGTCCTCTGAGAGAGCAGCTGGCATGTGTGCTCACCAGGGAGATTTACACACTGCCGCTGCCACTGCAAAAGGCTTAGGCCGTCCCCTCTTAAATGTCAGAGCTCACATAGGGCTGCAAGCTTTCTCAGTCACCCTTTTCCATTTTCTTCCTGGTATGCACATCACCTGTTTTTATAAACAGATCCACCAGTATCAACTTTTGAAATAAAAATAAATAAAAGCAGTGCTGGCTTTGTAATAAATTCAACCAGTAAATTTTTCGTTAGTTCCAGGATCCTCCCGACTTAACACAGTTGGTCCTGTTTAGCATTCTTAAAGTGTATCAGTTTTCTGTGTGTATATACACATTGTAATACAGATTTTCTTGAGGGTTGCAGGGTTACCAGTGCCATGCATTCCTAGTAGTAGGCTACCTGGGTTAGTGAATGTGGTTTAAATTTAGATGGTTACTAGCTCTTGAATAATTTTGTGTCCTTTTGTGTTTTTGCCATGTTTGGTAATTCAGGTCACAATATTGCTCACCACAGAAATAATTAATTGGGTACAACCCTTTTTGTTCAAAGCCCCGACCTGGTTTTAATAGTGTGGTTTGAACTACTTAATCTCCCAAAAAGCTTTGAGCGAGTGGAATCCCTCCTCCTGCAGATTCTGGCTGCACTCCACAGTTAACCTCTTCAGCCCTGCTCACCTGGCCCACCATGGCTGGAGCAACTGCAAATGAAAGTGCTACACTCAACACACAGGTTCCATGAAAGGCAAGTTTGACCTCACTTTTCAAGTGCTAATAGGTTTGAATTCCACATCCACAGATTTAATTTAACAGGAATGAGTAGAAATTGAATTAGCCCAGGTGGACTCCTCTATAGGCCACGGTTTACTTTCCTCTGCCCTTGACTCCTGTGGTTTTCCCCCTAGATAACTGAGCATGGGACCAGGCTTTTAGTTCAAATAGCACAGCTCTGTGCCTCCTTCCCAGCTCTGTCTGCCTTCCTCGCAGGCCATGCTTTTATTTCGCAGGCCTGTGAAATAGGTCAGAGTCCCATGGCAGGAAAGGTGCTTGTCCTCGGTGTTTTCCCACAGGGCTCTTGCTTTCTCTCTTCCTACCTGTCATTCCTATTTTATACCCCAGACCTTGTGTCTGCCAGCAAAGCCAGGGGGAAGCAAGTGACCCTTTATCTATTCCAGCCATCAGTGGGGGAGCGGGTTCAGTTTGTTGCTGGTTCAGTGATCTAGAGCCAGCTAGGATGCTGTTTTGACACCCCACCCCCATTTTCAAAGCAAGCCTGCTCAGTTTCCTTGTGATGAAACACTTTGGAATTGATAGTGTCCGATTCCTCCTCCTAAAGTTTTAAAAACACTATTGGCCAAAGGAGCTCCCACAGCAAGCAAGTTCCTTGACTTGACTTTTTAAAGGTCTTGAAATGTCCATCTTTTTTTTTTTTTTTTCTGAGACAGGGTTTCTCTGTAGTTTTGGAGCCCGTCCTGGAACTAGCTCTTGTAGACCAGGTTGGCCCTCAAACTCACAGAGATCCGCCTGCCTCTGCTTCTCGAGTGCTGGGATTAAAGACGTGCACTACCACCGTCTGGCGAAATGCCCATCTTTACAAACATTTGAGATAAATGTATTGAGCATTGAACAATATAGAAAAGAGTTAGGAAGAAGATTAAAGTCACCTTTATTCCTACCTAGATATAAATGCAAAACATGGGATTTTTGCATTCAGTTTTTCCTATGCATACATATGTGAGCTCATTGCTATTCTTTTATTTTTCTTGGCATCATGTCTGCACATTTTCCCATCTTTCTAATTATTAGTTGAAAGTACAGTTAGCAAAATATAATGTTTCAACTTATGGCTGTTCCATAATACCTCCTTAATAATTGGAAATGATCTTATAAGCCTAGTTTTGCTATTGTGACATATGATAGCTGTCTTTGTCTCTAAATGTTATCTGTAGCATGTCTCCTGAGAGTGGAAACTGATAACTGCGGAAGTGTGGACTCTCTTTCCAGCACCTTCCTCCTACCTGTACAAGTATTGTATGCTTAGTGTGGAATGCTCACATGGGACAGAAATGAGTCAGCAGAATGCAAAAGCTGGTCGCACCTCCCTGTCCCCAGGAAGCACACTGAGAGGGCGGAGGGTGTCCCTGGGGCGCTGTTATTCACTACACATTGGTTTCCCCATCAGTTGTGGCATGCTCTATATTGAATTCATATGTTTGTTGGACATCTTTGCAGATGCCCTACCCCTTCTTGTACATTTTATGTGTTCAAATATGAAATCCAGTCCCAGGGAATCCAACAGCCTCTTCTGCCTCTGTGGACACCAGACAAGCATGTGGTACAGACATATGTGCAGAGAAAGCACCCATATGCATAACATAAAAATAATTTTTTTTGTTTTTTTAAAACAGGGTTTCTCTGTGTAGCCTTGATTGTCCTGGAAACTGCTCTGTAGATCAGGCTGGCCTCAAACTCAGAGGTCTTTTCTACCTCTACCTCCCTAGTGCTGGGATTAAAGGTGTGCACCACCACTGCCCAGCAATTAAAATTATTTAAACAAAGCAAAAAGCAACAACAACAGAATGAATTCCAAGCCAGGCCTGATGATTCACACCTTTAACCGCAGCACTCAAGAGGCAGAGGCAGGCCGATTGCTGCAGGTTTAAGGCCAGCCTGGTCTACATAGTGAGTTTCAGGACACCCAGTGCTACATAAAAAGATCCTGTCTCAGTAAACAAACAGAAAAAGAAATTTGGCCAAGGATGCAAGTGTGCATGCCTGAAGATGCGCTGCCTCCTTTAGGGCTGCCTCAGTCAAGGCTGTTGTGTAGATGCACCCTGGGTCTGAAGGCCAAGGCTGGCTTAGGCTTGCTTCTGTGCTGCTGCTTCCCACAGTTGCTTCTGCTCTGTACCAGTCCATGTTCTCTGTTAGACAGACCCAGCTCTCCGCCTTGCCTTCTTCCTGGTTTCTTCCTCTGCTTCTCAGTTACAGAAGCTTCCTCAAAGCTCTGCCACTGGGGTGGTAACTTTCTGCCCACCATATTTACTTACGTGGCTTTGTCTTTTGTGGTACCAAAGATGGAACTCAGGGCCTCCTGCCCTAGGTAAGCACTCTTCCCACTGAGCAGTGATGTGGGAGGGTCTTCTGTTTGAGTTGTTTTCATTGGTTAATAAAGAAACTGCCTGGCTCATTTGATAGGCCGGCCGTTAGGTGGGTGGAGTAGACAGAACAGAATGCTGGGAAGTTAGTCAGATGCCATGCCTCTCCTCTCTGAGCCAGACACGATGAAGCTCTGGCCCAAGATGGACGTACACTAGAATCTTCCCAGTAAGGCACCACTTCGTGGTGCTACACAGATTATTAGATATGGGTTAATCAAGATGTGAGTAAGAGGCTGGAACTAATGGGCCAGGCAGTGTTTAAATGAATGCAGTTTGTGTGTTGTTATTTCGGGGCATAAGCTAGCCAGGCGGCTGGGAGCCGGGCGGGAATGCAGCCCACTGCTCCCAAACACTACAGAGCAGTTTCCCAGCCCTACTGAGAAGGCTCTTGGCCTGCCCTTTGCCAAAGGGTCTTGTCATCTTAGTCTTCTGTTATTTGGTCTGTGGAAACTGTTCCTGCCCAGTGGGCCTGGTGCTCCCAGCATGTTCCCATCCCCCCATTTCTGCTTGGAAAGCAGTGATTCTTGGCTGTGCCTGCCTTTTCCTTGAGACACCCTGTGAAGGTGTCTAGTCCTATCACCTCACTCCCTATCACCTCCCCTGTGCCGGGAGACCATGGACGTTTGGTCGAGGACAGGCAGCAGTCATTCCAGTCAGCCCTTCACCGCCTTCTTGCTGCTTCCATAGCCACTAGAGCCGTGTGCCTGTAGGGCTTCGTTCAGGGCACATTCCTTTCTAAGCTCACATTGCTGTTACCTGGGAAACTCCAAACATTTAAACCAGAGAGGTGTGTCACACAGTTGGGTCAGAGGCATAAACCATTGCCCAGCATGGGGGTGGTGGTAGTAGTTGCAAAGTCAGGGACAGCTGCTGATAGCGTTCAGAAAATTAGGTCACGTGAGAATCTTAGGAGACAGCTGCAGAGGGGCTGGGTGTTCTGCAGGGCTGGGGGGTGACTTTCAGAAGACTGCTCAGATGCTCTGACATCTGTCTGGAGCCACAGCCCATGTCCTGTTCCTCCTGCTGGAGCGTTTAGAGCCTTTCACCTCTGGCAGGGACAGTGCTGCCATCCCTTCTTTCCAGGGAGAGCAGACACTGCAAGAGCAGGAGTTGGTGCCAACATAACATAGCTCTGGGACTGTGAGGAGCTAGGAAAACTGATCTAGTGTGTTGTCAAGAAATTACACAGAGATAGAATGTTTGTTGGGAAGTATTTATGAAATATGTGTAAATTAAACTTTATTTCTACTTATAGACTACAAAGCAATTGGCAAGATAGGAGAGGGAACGTTTTCTGAAGTTATGAAGATGCAGAGCCTGAGAGATGGAAACTACTATGCGTGTAAACAGATGAAGCAGCACTTTGAAAGGTATGTGACCAGGACAGGTCGGAACCAGGAATCTTATGTTAGTGGGAAGCTGGTATTCATTTAAAGGTGTGTAAGCTATAACAGATGTCCTTGGACAGTTAAGATTGTGAGCTAAAGTGTTTAATACACCGGGTTTCTCTTGTCCAAGTTTACAGTGATGTCAATGTTAACACCGACAGCATGCTTGTAAAAGTGTGGTATACTTCACACAGTATGTGTATGGTGAGTTTTTATAAATCAAACCTCAGCGAAATGTCATAGCATACCTGGAAACTTATTCACATGAATCAATTAATGTATTAATTTATTGGGAAAACAATCTGCAGATAGGAAGAGAGAAATTTAGTCCCCAGGAGCGGTCTTCTGCTCTTTGTGGGAAGTGGTAGCCCTAGAGCTATAGTTTCTTATGTGTGATGCTTCTTTTTTTTTACAATGTTTTATATTATTTTTATCTTTTGTGTGTATTTTGCCTGCATGTATGTCTGTGTACCATGTGCATGCAATGCCCATGGAGGCCAGATGAGGGCACCAGGTCCACTTGGAATTGGAGCCAGAAACAGCTGCCATGTGAGTGCTGGGGATCAAAGGGCAGTCTGTGCTCTTACCCTCCAAGCCATCTTCCAGGTCCTGGGTGATACTTCCTATGCTCTGGCCTCGCCCCACATAGCAGCCTCTTAAAGTCTTAGCTTCTCAGGGAGCATCACACCAAGGAGTCAAAACCTGTTGTATGATTGCTGGCCTCATTGTAGCCAAGAAATATAGCAGTAAGAGTTTTTAGACCAGATGGATTTGTTTTTATATCAAAGAAATTACTATTTTAAACATACAAAGAAGTTATAAGACAACTTGGTAACTTCCCCATATTGATATAGAACCTTTTACTTTTGGTTATTTTATTATTATGTTATTTTTTTAGATTTATTTTATGTGTTTGAGTGTTTGCCTGCATGTATATATATGCACCACATGCATGCCGAGTGCCTGCAGAGGTCAGATCCCCTGGAACTATAATTATGGATAGCTGTGAACCACCATGTGTGTACTGGAAACTGAACCCAGTCCTCTGCGAGAGTAGCAAGTGCTCTTAACCATTGAGCCGTCTCCCCAGCCCCTATGTGTGTGGGTGTTTTGTCTGCATTTGTGTGTGCCTGGGGCCTATAGAGGCCAGGAGGGCATCAGGTCTCCTGGAACTGGAGTGACAGAGAATTGTTAGCCTCTTCATTTGATCAACAGCTCTTTTACTATGTGGAAAAATCCTTTTGGAATATACTAAAAGACCACCATTTTCCACCAGCCAAAGGCTAAGAATGTCATCGGATTGCATCTGAGACCTATTGCAGAAATCTCTTTGCTTTGCTGGAGCCTGCCTACCTGATGTTCCCAGCAGTGTATTTATTTCATGTGTGTTTATGTAGGCCTGGGTGTATGTATGTGTAGCAAATGTGTGCGGGTACTCTTGGACGCCAGAGAGGGGGTCAGATCCTCTGGAGCTGTAGTCAACCAACCACCAACCACCTGATATGAGTGCTGGGAATTGAACCCAGGTCCTCTGTAATAACAGCAAGTGCTTTTAACTGTTGAGCCATCTCTCCATTAATGTATTTTAAAGTGCACTGATTAAAGATTTTCTTTGTTCTGTTACTATAAGAACTTCAGGAAAATGTTATTCACATTGGAACATGGTATCTGAGTCAAACTCTGAGCCATAGTCACACCTGTGTGACTCCAGAATAAACCGTCTCTTCCTCTGTTTGAGGTGAGAGCTATGCATTTGCATTGACAACCTTTACATTCTTAGATAAGCAGAAGATAATAATTCTGTAAATTCAGTGGGTTCATCTGGTGGTAGGCACTGAACCTGGGGCCTCATGAATGCTAGGCAGGCACTTTACAAAGTGAACAGCATCCCCCAACCCAAAAAATTCATATCTCAGCAATTTATGAACATAATCTCCTCATGATAAATAGCTGGGTGTGGTCGCACAATCCTTTAGTCCCAGCACTTCGGAGGCAGAGGCAGACAGATCGCTGAGTTCAAGAACAGCCTGGTCTGCAGAGCAAGTTTCAAGGCACCTAGGGTTACACAGAAAAACCCGTCTCAAAAACAAACCAATAAATAAATAAACCAATAGCAACAACAACAAAAACCCCACAAGTAAACTAAAACTTCATCTACCTTATAACAGACATAGCGCTCCTAGGTTTTTACTGGAGGACTCCACATGAACATACTCACACGCCAGGGTTTTCTACAGCAGTTTCTAGGAGCTGAGTCATGGAGCCAGGATAGGTGTCCATCAGCAGAAGAATGGCCAAAGAAGAGATGTTTCTAGACACAAGATAATTTTTTAGCCATAAAGAACAACAAAGTTATATAACTTGCAGGAGGACAATAGATGCAATTGGAGACAATCATATTAGGCAAATTAAGTTTGTGTCTCAGAAAGACAAATATTGCCTGTTTCTCCCATTTGCGATTCCTAGATTTATATAGATACCTTCAGTTAAATATGTCTATATGGCGCCAAAATAGAAAAGAAACTGTCTGGGGAACAAATACAACAGATGAATGTAATGGTAATAACAATAATAAAAAAAAATCCACTTTCCTGATAAATCATGTTCTATAGAATACATAATACAGGTGTATGTACATGTGCTCATATACGCATACACACATGTACACATATACAATAGATGAATGTAATGATAATAACAATAATAAAAAATTCCTGATAAATTATGTTCTATAGAATACATTGTAGGAAGCTCTGTTTTAAAAGCATTTGGGGGGCTGGAGAGATGGCTCAGCAGTTAAGAGCACTGACTGTTCTTCCAGAGGACCAAGGTTCAATGCACATTACCCACATGGCAGCTCACAACTGTCTGTAACTCCAAAATGTGATACTCTCACACAGACATGCAGGCAAAACACCAATGCACATAAAATAAAAATGGATAAATTACAAAAAGCATTTAGGGAGGCACTTTTGCTGTGGCAGAGGATGTTGGTGGGGTCGGGGGTACTCAGCCAGGGAGCCACAGGCAGGTGTAAACAACACAGAGATCTTTGAATACTGTGCTGGGTCAAGGGAGGAAACGGGAAAGGCAGTCAAAAATACTCTCGGACTATAGCAGGCTTCCAGTGAGCTAGCTGCTCAGCCTTCCAGCTGATGCCTAGCTCTGTGATGCAGCTGGTTGTGGGAATTTTTCCTGGGTTCTGCGCCTTTTTCTGGGTAGCATCTTTCATGGCTCAATAAATGTGTTTCAGAAGAAGCAGAAGTGTACTATTGTGCTGTTAGGTATAACCTCTCAGAGAAACTAGACAACATGCTGAACTTTTCCACATGGGAAAAGTTGGCAGAACAGAACTCAGCCAGCAGTCAGGAAGATAGACATCCCTGGTTTTTTTGGAGACTCAGAGATGGAAGACTGGAACAATGGGTCATTTGGTTGGGTGTGATCCTCATAGCCCAAAATGGGGTGGTTTTTTCAAAGGACTTTTCAGTAGCAATAACCAGCTCATGGCCTTGCACTGGTTTTGATAGGCTTTGAAATGTGAGCAGTAAATACAGTGCCCTTCATCCAGGATAGCCTGGGGTGGACTCACCTGTCTCTAGGTAATAAATGCTGAGAAAGCAGACTTTTTCCATGATAATGAGAATGATGTGCCCCAGAACTTTGAAATGCTTTCAACTAGTGTGCACTTGTTTAGTTGCTTAGTTCTCATAAATGAGTTAGTAAATTTTCTTTAACATAAATTATTAATAAATATTTTCAACACATTTAATTAGAATTTTTATATATTTCTATGTTAAAAGAAACAACCAAAAATCTTTTTGTGATAATAGATGATAAAATTTTATGTCCTAAATGATAAAACCTTTATTTAAGGCGGGTGGTACTGACTCACATCTTTGATCCCAGCCCAGCACTCAGGAGGCAGAGGCAGGCAGATGTCTGAGTCTGAGGTCAGCCTGGTCTACAGAGCAAGTTCTAGGAGAACCAGGGCTATACAGAGAAACCCTGTCTTGAAAAAATTTTAAAAAGAAAGAAAAGAAAAAAGCCTTGATTTGATGTCTCCCATCTCTCATGCGTATGTTTGAGTCCCAGCACCAAAAAAGAAATCTTGAATCTTTTAAGATAATGAAGATGTATGACTAATTTATGCTTAATTTAAATTTTTTTGTGGAAAAAATAAAACTTGATTAACTGGAAATATGAGGTTTTACATTTTGATCATGGGAAATAAATGTGATTTCATAACTCTTAATTTTATGGTTGACCTAGTTGTAAATAGTTGTGCCTTTTTGCCTACATGATAGTATTGAGCAAGTGAACAGTCTACGAGAGATACAAGCACTGAGGCGCCTGAATCCACACCCAAACATTCTTACGTTGCATGAAGTGGTTTTGTAAGTATATCTGAGCTTGGAAAGTTATCGAAAGTAGAAAACTTAATACTAGAGATTATTTTTTATCGTGGCTAGACATTTAAAACATTTGTTTCGAAGCTGAGAGGGTGACAGTTATCACTTCGTCTTATTTTTATTTGAGCAAGTTGTGTCTCATTCCTGATATGAAAATGTTTTGGTTTACCCGTGTTTGGAAAGCCTGTATCTTCAAGGTTTGGCTCCTGCAGTTTAGTCAGATCTCCATGCTTTGTTGTGAATTACTTTCTTATGATTGCATAGCACCTTCTTATCATAATTGATACAGTTTCATGATATTTTTCATTCATGTTCATAGAATAATCTGCATAAAGTTTACCTGTCAATCAAGAAAGCAGAGCATGGCCGCAGCCATGGGACCCCCCACCCTGCCACTGTATTTGCATTGTGCTTCTAAACTCACCGAGCTGGGAAGTCAGGCTACAGGTTCCAGGACCTGCCATTCTGTGGGTTGGTGCCCTAGGTATAGAAGCCATGTACAGTTTTGAGGGGACCTGGCCTATCAAATTCTCAAAGGAACACATCTGCCAACAAAAGTGAAGTAGATGTCAGTCATGGGACAATGTAGTTTAAAATCAAAATGCTGAGTCTTGTCATAGCTGTGTGGCCTCTTGGCCTGCAGTGTTCTTGGAAGTCATCTCAGCCACATATGGGAGGCGAGCATTCATTTGTGATGTGCACAGTGCCAAGGTCTGTGAGTGCAGGACAGACTAGAGGTGCACAGAGCAGCATCTGGGGCAATATAGTTTCATGACTTGGGTCTGAGTAAAATCAGAAGCTTGTTGGTATTCCCGGGCCTCTGCGCCACTCACTTTCAGACCCGGACCCCATGTAAGTGATAGCATTTGTCTTTCTTCTCTCCTCTGACAGGTTTTTGGGTTTTGCCCCCACCCCCATTGTAAGTTATCTTGATTATACAACATAGATCAATCAAAACTAAATGTGTAGCTGGGCATGGTGGCCTTTAATCCCGGCACTTGAGAGACAAGGCAGGTGGATCTCCATGAGTTCAAGGCTCTATGAATTTGAGGCCAACCTGGTGTACATGAGTTCCAAGACAGCTAGAGCTACATAATGGAGAGACCCTGTCTCAAACAGTAAAACAAAATAAACAGAAAAACTAACCATGTAGCTACAAAGTTTGATCTAAATTCATCAACTCCCAAGCTTTTCTCTTCTTTTTGCTGGTAATTAATGTTCTATTTTCATGATGTATCTTTTTTAAAGGTGATTTTAGAGCTTTGCTTTAGAGTTTTCATAGTATTTTATATTAGTTCCTAGCCTAAATGTTTATTCAAAGTCAAAATCTGTGCCATTAATAATCTCATGGCCATTACTGTCTGTTGTAAGAATGCCTTGTTTACCAGAAATGTGTACAGATGCATATTAAAGGACTTGACTATGCTTTCTGATTAAGACAAGAAAAAGTAAAGTCTTCTTTCTTCCGCAGCGACAGGAAATCTGGTTCTCTTGCACTAATATGTGAACTTATGGACATGAATATTTATGAGCTAATACGAGGTATGTAGAGAATTTTGAAATGTAACCTGAGATGACCTTGTAAGAAATGTTTGGGGTCCCCTAGTTGCTGTAGCCACTGCACTGCTGTAATGACTATAGTGACAGGGAGGTGTGCAGTGCGGAGCTGCTGCACTGGGCCCAGGAGGCATTGTTCCGACAGCCTCTTAGCCATGACTGAAGAAGCCACAAGCTTTCTGGGAGATCCTGTGATTTGGATGAGGCTAGGCTGAAGGACGCCCTCCTCACAAGGCTTCACTCTGAGGGTGTGTTGTTCCCAGCTCCTCCCTTTGCTCACCACTCCCTTCTGTGCCCCCGAGAAGCCGAGTTCTCCCCTGGACTTCCATAGGGAGGATCATCCCTCCTTGCATCTGGAACCTGACAATAGCTCATATTCCAGGATGCGCATCATTCCTTCCCTCTGAACAGTAAAGCACTGTTCAGGACGGCTCACTTGCTGAGGTGGCCTGTTATGGCCTTGGATGCGTGCAGAGTGTCCTGAGGGTGCCAGGAAGCAGAGTTGTGGCTTTCATTGAGCAGATGTCCCTGAGTATCTGACTTGAAGGTTATGTTAGATGTCATGGTGAAATGCAACTATGGAGGTGACACAGGAGACAGTCGAGTTTCCAGATCACAGGATACCAGGAGGACAGATGAGAAACAGAACCAAGCACAACAGCTGCCGGACCTGGTGGGACATACCTGTAATCCAGGCTTATTGAGAGGTGGAGGAAGGAAGATTGCCAAGACTAACCTTGGCTAAATTGCAAGACTCTGTCTCAAATGTTAAAGAAGAAAGACCTAAGGATATTAGCTCAGTGGTATAACGCTTATCTAGCATGTGAAAAGCCTTGGGGCCAATCCCTAGTACTGGAGGAAAATAAATACATAAAGAAAAGAGAAAGAAAGAAATGGAAAAGGAGCAAACAGTTGCCATAGAGTCTTGTGAACACCATCTTTGTGATGGCGCTCTGGTGAAAGCATCAGAGGTGATTTAAACCTTTGCCTCAAACAGCTGATTCTGGCATGTGCTTTGTCACCTAGTGACACCCACCCCCAACACTTTACATTTTAAAGAATCTGTGTAGGGCTGATGGCAGCTCACACCTGCAGTCCCAGAGTACCGGTGGCTGAGGCAGAATGACAGCAATCCAGAGGCTAGTATAGACTATAGAGCAAGTCCTTAGCTACATAATAAGGCCCCATCTCAGAAAACAAACACAACACAAGTGAGCCTGCACACGTCACTTCCTTGGTTGTTTAATGACAATTCCCTGAATCTGTAAGATATCTGTAAGATACATACCTAATGTTAGAAACCTTCTTTTGTCTTCTGGGGTGTGCTATATTTATGCTTTATGCTCAAGGAGAGGAGAAATGTCTATGTTGCTATGTGTTTAGACATTTGAGAAAGGTGTATTTAGAAAATTGTATATTTAAGCCGGGCGGTGGTGGCGCACGCCTTTAATCCCAGCACTCGGAAGGCAGAGGCAGGCAGATCTCTGAGTTCGAGGCCAGCCTGATCTACAAGAGCTAGTTCCAGGACAGGCTCTAGAAACTACAGGGAAACCCTGTCTCAAAAAACAAAAAAAAAAGAAAAGAAAATTGTATATTTAATTCCCAATAGCCAGGAGATTGTGTCATTGAAGAAACTGAAGCATTTCTTTCCTCTGCCTCCCGAGTGCTGGGATTAAAGGCGTGCGTCACCACTGCCCGGCTGAAGCATTTCTTTCTGTATCTACCTTCAGAGACTGTGAAAGACTTGCAGTTAAACCAACAGACAATCATTGCTGACAGTTACCCAAACAGGTCTGTCTTATCTGCCTGCTATGCAGGGTCACAATCACTGAAAGGTTTGCAAAAGGCAATTTTTTTCTTAAGGTGGCCAAGTATGATGGAGACTCAAATCCTCATGTGTGTTTAGTGTACCTGGGTCTATTTTCGGGACAGAGGTAGGTGGGAGAAAGTGTTGGGGTAGAGCAGTCAGAGGTCTGTGCACAGGTAATCCATCTTGATGGCTTTTTCTGGGATACAAGTTCAGAAGTGAGGGCATCAGTATGGTCTGAAGGTGACGTTTCCATCCTCCTAAAGTATGAAACATACCCTTGGATACTGTGACATGCCGAAGTGAAGAGTCAGTGATTTTTAACAAAGTGGCCTTCAGATCCTCAAAAAGGAAAGTAGGCAGCTGTTTTCACCATGGTCCGCCAGTCAGATTAACTACAGCAAAACAGCAGGGGAAATAGTGCTTCATTTGCCTGCCTGCAGGACCTCCAAAATGAAAGGTTTCTGAAACTATCTAAAAGCAAGTAGCCAAGAAGAACCTGAGGCTCAGAAGGAAGACAGTGCCAGGGTGTTTCTGAATACAATGGGCTCTAAAGCCGGGCTCAGTTCAAGTCTGAGTTCTGCTGCTTACCAGGCAAGGTGCTTACTTGGGCAAGGTGCTTTTTCCCCCTACTCTTCGATTTCCTCATCTATAAAGTGGGGATATGAACAACAGGCAGGGGTGTAGGGGATCCACCTGCTTCTGCCTCCCGAGTGCTGGGATTAAAGGCGTGCACCACCACCACCCTCAGGTGCTGTTCTTAATACTTATAGAAATACAATTCCCAATGGCATTGAAATACACACTATGATTCCAGAATTAGTAACACATGGGGGCAGGTGTCATAGAATCAAAGAAGTATAGTGAAGGACCCAGTGTGTTTACGGGCTGGTTATGCCTAGAGTTGGGAGGATTCTGAGTGCTGGTGGTGGTTACATTCTCTGTGTCTCTCTGTCTTTCTCTCTCTCTCTCTCTTTTGACACAGGTTCTCTACATAGTACTATCCGTCCTGGAATTCAATATGTAGACATGTAAACCAGGCTGGCCTCAAACTCAGACATCTAACTGCCTTTGCCTCCCAAGTGCTGGATGCTAAGATTAAAGGCCAGTGTCACCATGGTTACATTATTGAGAATGGCTCACAGTCCTTATAAGTTGTTTCTGAGCTTTGAAAGATACCATTTTACAGTGATGAGCACTTTTCTGTAAATACCTAATAGAAACGCGTGGCCTTTATCGTGAGTGTTGCGTATCTTTCACAGGCCAGGGGCTCTATTGTCTGCACTGAATCTAAGTTGTTACCAGCTATACCAGGCACCCTAGATGTTAAAATCTGGATAAAAGCTGGCAGCATTTAGAAGGCATTTATTATTGAAATACACACTATGATTCCAGAATTAGTAACACATGGGGGCAGGTGTCATAGAGTCAAAGAAGTATAGGCTGCTGCTACACTGCCCATGGCTGTTCACACTGCTTAGGTGCTGTTCTTTTTGTTGTTGTTGTTGTTTTGTTTGTTTTGTTTTGTTTTTTGTTTTGTTTTTCGAGACAGGGTTTCTCTGTGTTACTTTGGAGCCTGTCCTGATACTAGCTCTTGTAGACCAGGCTGGTCTCGAACTCACAGAGATCCACCTGCTTCTGCCTCCCGAGTGCTGGGATTAAAGGCGTGCGCCGCCACCACCACCCTCAGGTGCTGTTCTTAATACTTATAGAAATACAATGCCCAAGATCCCCTACATCCCTGCCTGTTGTTCATATCCCCACTTTATAAATGAGGAAATCGAAGAGTAGGGGAAAAAAGCACCTTGCGCAAGTAAGCACCTTGCCTGGTAAGCAGCAGAACTCAGACTTGAACTGAGCCCGGCTTCAGAACCCATATTTTCAAGCACGTGCATGCTGCTGAGAACAAACTGCCATTGGTCCTGTTTCTGTCATCGCTGCAGATGAGCTAATTGATGTTTGAGGGATTAGGCAATAATCCAGGGGAAAGCTCTTCAGGTAGGACAGAGCTGGCGTTGAGACTCAAGTCCATGAAACCTGTGTTCTGTACCGTGGCCCAGCTTGGGCTTCCAAGAAGTCTCTCCTGATTGTTTGTTCCTACTACTGATGACAGTGTGGACCTACTGAAAGCTCTGGGTCACTAAAACTTTTGCTTCAAATAGCAGTCATGTGACGTTAATGATGCTCTGGTCATTAGACACTCAGTAGCACTGTCAAATACTAAAAAACAACCACAGAATGAAGGAGAAAGTCATGCTGGCTTCAGTGGGTTGTCTATTCACATATACAATGTGCAAGGTCTGGGACGAGCAAGCATCCGAGAAGGTGGAGACTCAGCATTGTAGGTGTGGCTTTTGCTATTCAAGACACATATAATCTGTTGTAGAAATAACTAGAAGAAAGTGTGCAGTGGCTCTTTTTCCTTTGCCCAGCAGGTGCCCTGGGAGGCAGGGCTGACTGAGAACTGAAGACTCCCAGGCTTACCTGGACCTGTGGCGGTCAGGCATGAGGGGTCTCCGTCCTAGTTCCCTGCCATAGGCTGTTGTTGTAGAAGTTTAACATAGTGCACACAGGATTGCCTTGTATGGGAAAAGTTCAGTCAGGTCTCTGGAAAGCAGAACCAAGGGAACTGATTACTGAGGCTGTGCACTGACTGTGGCTGCACAGTCCCCTACCATTGCTCTCAGCCTTTCCTCTTCCTCCTTTGAATGCTTGGTCTTCTAAACCCAGAGACGCTACAGTGGCAGCAGCCAGTGTTTATTACAGTATTGGGAGAAAAGAGGTTGGCTCAGAACGCTTTTTAGAACACGTCCTTGGTCAGTGGTAGAGCTGTCCTGCAATGAGGCCATGATAGTGGGAGAATGACACGGGGCAGGAGACACCTGGACAGAGCTGGCTTGACTGGTGCTCTGTGCCTTGCCACCATGCCGCCAAACTGTTATGAAAACCTTGCTGAAGTAGGTAAATGCATTCTTTATCAGATCTGGTCCCTTATGTACCAACAGCAAGGAGGGAAACGTTGCCAATTCAGCTTCAGCATTTAGCAGGTTTAATTCTACCTTTATTAAGAAGATCCTTCAGTTTTTGTACAAAGATAAGACAGAAAACAGATATAAGCTATGTTTTTAATAATTTTTTTGCATTTCTGCACACATGCATGACACGTGTGCAGGTTTTCATGGAAGCCAGAAGAGGGCATCTGATCCCCTGGAATGGAGCTGGAGTTACAGGCTGTTGTAAGTCACCTGACGTGGGTGCTGGAACTGAACTCAGGTTCTTTGCAAGAGCAGTATGTGAGCTTAACAGCTGAGCCGTCTCTCCAGCCCTGTTAGCTGTCTTTGTTACAGGATTACTAGTACTTGTTGAATGTCTGACTCAGAATGACTGACATCTTTGTCCTCCTGACCATCATTCTCTGCCATTCAGAATATGGGTGAGACAACATTTGTCACTGAACACTTTTTCTAAAATGATAAGACCATCCGATTATGGTTTGTTTGTTTTTTGTGTTTTTGTTTTGTTTTGTCTTTTGTTTTTTGAGACAGGGTTTCTCTGTATAGTTCTGGCTGTCCTAGAACTCACTCCGCAGACAGACCAGGCTGGCCTTGAACTCACAGAGCTCCGCCCACCTCTGCCTCCCTGTACAAGGATTAAAGGTGTGTGCCACCACTGCCTGGCATTATGGTTGGTTTTTATTGGCCTATATTAATTATAAATAATGATGGATTTCATTTGACATTTTCATACATGTCTATAATGTGTTTTGATCTTATTTGCCCTCTCTGCCATTTTTTTCCCTCCCCAACTCCTGCTAATCCCATTCCTGTTCCCAATAATCCCTCTTTTAAACTGGGTGGTGGTGGCGCACGACTTTATTTCCAGCACCTGGGAGGCAGAGGCAGTGGTTTCTGTGAGTTCAAGGCCAGCCTGGACTATAAAGTCAGTCCCAGGGCAGCCAGGACCACACAGTAAAACTGTCTTGAAACAACAAAACTCAAACAGAAGAACAACTAGCCCCTTCCTTCTTGTACTTTCTTATGTTTTGTTTTGGACTGTTTTTCTGTGTAGCCATGGCTGACCTGGACCTTGCTTTGTAGACTAGGCTATAGTTTCACATCTTTAAATAATATTTATTTTTATTTTATGTGTTTGAGTGTTTGCTTGCATGTATGTGTTTGCATCAGGGGTGTGCTTATTTCTTCCTGTGTGTGAGACCCAGTGAGTCTTGGTTGTTTATAGGAGCACGGCTCCGGCTCCGGGTGACAGGTTATCTACAGGAGCACGAGCACCTTACCAGAAGATTCACCACAGAACAAAATGTCTCCATTGAGGGCCTACAGAGCTCCTCGTCCTTCCCTAACAGGACACTGATGGGGGGCTGCAGTGCAGTCAGTAGTTCAGTGACCCTGTCTCGCCTGGGAGACAGTGTCCTTGGCACTGGACTCCACCTGGCTCGTTCGTTCCTCCCCTCTCCATTCTGCAATGTTGCTTGAACCTTGGCATTTTGTGTGCTGTGGCTGAGTCCAGCAGTGGCCTATCTGAGCACTTCACCAGCTGTATTCGGGAAAGTGTGGATCTCCTGTTTATGATACAGTGTGTGGCTCAGAGTCCATATTCAGCCGTGTACTTTGGTATCCTCCTTGGGCTCCTCTGCGTTACTATTAGGCTGAAGATGGAGAGCTCTTAGCATCTACCTCTGAAGGTTGCTTGAGGCTTAAGTCACATGTGTAAGGTGTGGAGAGCAGTGTCCCACCCACCAGTGTCTTCAGTGACCAGAGGTCATTCATCTCTGTCACTGTCACTGTGCAGTTTACAGTGTGTGGTGTGGTTCATATGTAAGCAGAGTGTTACAGAAGGCAGTGTGGTTCTGCCCTTGATCTGTAGCACGAATAATAAAAACCCAGAGACAGATAATAGGGTTCAAGCTGAAGATCAGAAACGCAAAGTGGCCAGCCACTGGCTCTTACCTCTACTTCAGACTGAAATGGGCGATCCTGCCTCCATGAATCCTCAGACTTGACTGAGCCTGAGGCCTGTCTCCTCCTGTTTTATATTCCTCTCTAGTGCTGGAATTAAAGGTGTGTGTCACCACTGCCTGGCCTATATGGCTGACTAGTGTGGCCGCTTTGCTCTCTAATCTTCAGGCAAGCTTTATTTACTCAGACATAAATAATAGATCACTATATTGATCTTATTATTCAGCGAGCCAAGCCCTGTTTGAGGGGTGAAGAAACTCAGTTTCTTCAAACAAAACTGAAATATTTCCATCTTCAGTCACCTGAGATGACGCAGCTTCAGAGCAGAGAAGCAGAAGGACTGTGTCCTTGCGTTTGCCATGGCTGACAAAAAGGGTGCCCAGATCACTCAGGCTCTGCTCAGACTGGCGTCCTACCTACATCATGCCCCTGCTCTGGTCCTCACTTCTCTGATGTGTCTTTAGGAGCATTTGTGAGATACCAGGTGTTCCTTGGGTGACTCAGAAGCATGCTTGTGTACACACATGCTGTGGGCATGACCTCTTGGCCTCCGATATGGAGGGCCATTGGCCGGGCTGGGCTGGGCCCAGCATGCAGCCTCCAAGCCTGACCAGAATGCTGTGCTCTGGCTGGAGTGCAGGGGTTTATGGGAGTGTGTGCGTGCTGGAGAGCCTGTCACAATGCAGTTTTCCATCAGATGCCCGACTCACAGTGAACACCTGTCACTGCTTACTTATGATGGTGTTTTTTTTTTTTTTTTTTTTTTTTTTTTGGTTTTTCGAGACAGGGTTTCTCTGCAGCTTTTTTAGAGCCTGTCCTGGAACTAGCTCTTGTAGACCAGGCTGGCCTCGAACTCACAGAGATCCGCCTGCCTCTGCCTCCCGAGTGCTGGGATTAAAGGCGTGCGCCACCACCGCCCGGCCTTACTTACGATGTTTTACATTCTAAGATTGCCCGTGACATTCCCCTGAGCTTTCTGAGGGACAGTACTCTGAAAATGTACTTTAGAAGACTAGCTATGCAGACGAGGGAAGTAGCAGACAGAAGGTTCTCCAGTGGTTTACTAATGAGCCTGGGGGGCTGGGATCTGTGTGAGATGACTGGACAGTGGTTGGTTAGCCCACTCCTTTTCTGGGTGTGGACTCTCAGTGGCTCGAACACTGGTCTTACACCATTCCTCTGGTGCCTACTTCCATGAGGACACCCTCCTAGGGAAAAGAGCTGCCCCCATCCCCTGGGCTTTGGTGAAGGGACTAAGGAATAGTGAGGGCTGGGTAGCTGACCAGGACACATGCTGGGGCCCAGGCAGCTAAGAAACTAGATTCTTGGATCCTGTACCCATGCTCAGAACTTCCTAGACCTGGGTGAGGGCCTTAACATCTGCTTCTCCAACTGATCACCCTATGGCTATGGTGCAGAGCAGAGACTAACACATCACCAGATGGCTGTGGTGCAGAGCAGAGACTTCCCAATAGCCCAAGCTCCTGAGTCCAGTTTAGATAATAATACCAGCCAGCTTCATGCACTTGAGGGGCCGAGGCAGGCGAATCTCAGTGAGTTTGGGGCCATCCTGGTCTACAAAACAAGCTCCAGGACAGCCAGGGTTGTTGCAGAGAAACCCTGTCTTGAAAAAAACAAAAAACAAAAACAAACAAAAAGATCTGGATGTGTGGGCTTATGAGATGACTGAACTTACTTTGCTGCCAAACCTGTTGACTTTCCTGAGTTGGAGGTTTTCTTTTTCTTCTTTCTTTCTCTCTCTCTCTCTCTCTCTCTCTCTCTCTCCCTCCCTCCCTCTCTCCCTCCCTTCCTTCCTTCCTTTTTTTTAAGACCGGTTTCTCTGTAGCTTTGAAGCCTGTCCTGGAACTAGCTCTTGTAGAATAGGCTGGCCTCGAACTCACAGAGATCCGCCTGCCTCTGCCTCGTGAGTGCTGGGATTAAAGGCATGCATTGTCCTCTGACCTCCACCACACTTACTTGTGGCATATGTACACACACACACACACACACACACATTAATTTAAAAAGTAACAATTGCCAGACATGGTAGTGCAGGCCTTTAATCCTAACACTAACACATGGCAAGTAGAGGCCTATGGATCTTTGTGAGTTTGAGGCCAGCCTGGTCTATAGAGAGACCCTGTCTCAAAAATACCCCAAAGTAGATAGATAGATAGATAGATAGATAGATAGATAGATAGATAGATAGATAGATAGATAGATAAGATAAATGGATAAATAAGACAAAGATTTGGATACATGAATAAACAAGACTGCCAAGTGCACTCTCATAAGTGGAACACTGTGAGGCTGGAGCCCTGAGATGTACAGGGCAGAGGGAATTGGTGGGGAGGGACTCGGGTTAATTCCTTTGTGAGCCCAGGAATGACTTAAGGAGAGCCAAACTCCTGCAGGTGTGTGGGAGATGGACGTTACATGCTCAGGCTGCCCTGAAACGGGCTCTTCCTGCCTCAGCCCTCCCAGTACTGGGATTTCACATTTATCTCATTATACTTGGTCTCTGTTTTCTTTATATAGGAAAAAGGTTTTTGATACAGAATCTGATTCTGTAGTACAAGCTTGCCTCAAACCTGTGGGGATCCTCCTGCCTCCGCTTCCCAAGTGCTGAAATTAAAGACATAGGGCACTAGTACGACTGGCTTTGGGGTTTTTTTTGGGGGGGGGGTGTTTTTTTGTTTGTTTTGTTTTTGTACTGGGGAATGTCCCTAGGGCCTAAGCATTCTGGGCAAGTGATCTGCAGCTGAGCTACTTCTCCAAAGCTGTAGATAGTAGGTTATAAAATCCCCCAAACTTAAGAAAGCTAACCAAAATCTTAGATTTTGTTGTTGTTGTTTGGTTGTTTTGTTTTGTTTTGTTTTTGAGACTGGGTTTCTCTGTATAGCCCTGGCTGTCCTGGAACTCACTCTGTAGACCAGACTGGTCTTGAATTCAGAATCCCACCTTTAAGTGCTAGGATTAAAGGTATGCGCCACCACCGTCCAGCTCAAAATCTCAATTAACTTTTAAATTTTATGTGTATAAGTATTTTGCCTGCACGTATGTTTGTGCACCATGCCTGTGCCTTATGCAAATGGAAGGCAGAAGAGGGCACTGGTTACTGGAACTGTAGTTAGGGATGGTTGTGAGCAACCTTGTGGGTGCTGGGAACCAAACCCTGGTACTCTGCAAGAGCAGCCAGTGCCTCTAACCACCAGCCTGTCATGTGCCTCCCCCTTTTCTATTTCTAAGAGTTGTTTTATGTGTATGTGTGAGTGCCTGAATGAATGTGTGTAAGCTGCAGAGCCCAGAAGAGGGTGTCTTCTGAAACTGCTGCCCAGTGTAGTTAGTGCAAGAGTTAGCGCTCTCGATTGCTGAGCCCTCCCCAGTCCCTAACTGATTTTTTTCTTTTTTTTTAATTGATTTTTATTGAGCTTTACATTTTTCTCTGCTCCCCTTCCTGCCTCTACCCTTCCTTTCAACCCTCCCCCAAGGTCCTCATGCTCCCAATTTACTCAGGAGATCTTTTCTTTTTCTACTTTCTACTTCCCATGTAGATTAGATCTGTGTAAGTCTCTCTTAGTGTCCTCATTGCCCTAACTGATTTTTATAATTCTAGTAAATTATAATGTCATGTCAAACAGTCTAATAAAAATGATTATGGTGACGAATGAAAAGTTAGTTGCACTTAGAGATTGTTTTGTTTTGTTTTTCAAGACAGGGTCTCTCTATGTAGCTTTGGAGCCTGTCCTGGAACTCGCTCTGTAAACTAGGCTGACCTCAAACTCAGAGATCCACCTGTCTCTGCCTCCCAAGTGCTTAAAGGTGTGTGCTAGCTACCACCACCTGGTGATTAAGAGATCTGAAAACTAAGTTATTTTCTTTTGTTGTTTTGAGAGCACTGGCTCCCAGTTTGTCCTCTGACTGACACATACGCTGTACCGTGCCTGTGCCCTCCCGAGGAAAGGTTTCAAAGTTAGATGGAGTTTTATACATGTGCTCCCCATGTGTGCCTGCAGCGCTTCAGGTTGTCTTTTACAGGGGACCTAAGCTGTCATATACTTTACTTATTTTTTTAGAGAGAGGAGGGGGTCTTTTTGAGCCAAGGTCTTGTGCAGTTCAGGCTAGGCTCAAACTCCACGGGTTGTGGAGGATGACCTTGAACTCCTGATCCTAAATGCTGGGATTGCAGGTGTGTGTATGCTGCCACCCCCCCACAGGGTTTATATTTATTAATAAAGTGGTGTGTGTGTGTGTGTGTGTGTGTGTGTGTGTGTGTGTGTGGCATTAGTAAACATATTGGCCATTTCCTTGACTGCACAGGGAGAAGACATCCACTGTCAGAGAAAAAGATCATGCATTACATGTACCAGCTATGCAAATCGCTTGACCACATGCACAGGTAGCTGGGAAGGGGTGGATCCCCCCTCCAGCGTGCAGAGACACGGCTCTAGGCGGAGACTTTGGATCAGTGAGGTGCAAGTCATTCTCTTCATTCTTTCTTTAATACTCAATGCAGAAACGGGATATTTCACAGAGATGTAAAACCAGAAAATATACTAGTAAAGGTAAAAACTTTTATATAGAAACTTGATATCAAAATAAAGGTAGAACATAAAGTTTTAAATGTTTTCTTTTTTCTAGATTTTTTATTTTTAATTAAGTATATCTGTTTGGCTGGGCGGTGGTGGCACATGCTCTTAATCTCAGCCTCAGTAGGCAGAGGCTAGTGAATCTTTGTGAGTTCAAGGCCAGCCTGCTCTACAGAGTAAGTTCCAGGACAGCCAGAGCTACACAGAAAAACCTTTTCTTGAAAAAAAAAAAAAGAAGAGAAGAAAAGTGTATGTGTTTGTCTGAGTGGGGTATGTGCACAAAAGTGTAGGCAGCCTTGGAAGAACCAAGATTCAAGACCTCTGGAGCTGCCATGTGGGTGCCGGGAACTGAACCTGGATCCTCTTAACCACTGAGCCATCTCTCTAGACTCATAATATAAACTTGGATTCACTGGGTATCTCTTCTGTCCCGGATAACTGGAAAGTATGGTTTGGCTTTGAGTATTGTGGTGCTGGAATAGAAGCTAGGGCCTTGTCCATTCTAGACTGTCTACCCTGGCCTGGGTTAGACTTGGTTTTCCCTCCAAGTTTGTAAAAGGAGGCATGCTTTAGCAAATGCTGCCTGCATTGTGGACTTTCTCCTGGAAGAATGCAATATAAGGAGGCAGTTTGCTCAATAGGCAGCTACTCCCTGACTGGAAATGGACATAGCCATTCTCCATGCTGAAGTTGGCTTGGGAAAGGGCGGGTTTGGGGACCTTCCAAATCTGAGATTTCTCAGACTTGAAATTTCCCTACTACCCAAATTTAAAGTGTTCCATGCATGGTCTCTCTAACTGACTTGCTATCAGAAGAGTCCCCTTGAGCCACATGGCTGCAGGAAGCCTGTGTGCAGTGAGACTAGAACTGAGCCACCCAGAACAGATGGCCTTGGAGCTGCTGCAGGAAGGTGTCTATGACTGGTGACAGTACTCATCTAGACACAGGAAAGCTCATGTTCTTGCATTACAGTGTATTCTTCCAGCACATTCTTCACTAGAGTCTCTTAAAAAGCCTATACATAGTGTGCTGTGAGCTGCTTAGATGCTGGGATTTTCCCCTAGTTTGTATGTTTAAATGGTTTGTGTGACGGTGGCTATAGACTGAGGTAGAGCCAACCCTGCTCTCTCTCCCTTACAGCAGGATGTCCTGAAACTAGGGGACTTTGGGTCATGCCGGAGTGTCTATTCCAAGCAACCGTACACAGAGTACATCTCTACCCGGTGGTACCGGGCCCCAGAGTGTCTTCTCACCGATGGGTTCTACACGTACAAGATGGACCTGTGGAGCGCTGGCTGTGTGTTCTACGAGATTGCCAGGTAGAGCAGGGCCAGCACCTGAACCTGCGGTGGGCATCACATGGTGAGGCTGGGCAAGGCACTTGCCAGCTCCTTCCTTTAAGTTCCAGGATGAGGTCATTCTGGTTTCCGCTTAGTTGCTACTGCACTGGGCTCTCCTTCAGCAGGCAGCTGACTAGGTTTTCATCTCACTTCTTGCTAAGTACTTGCCCTTACTTGCATGGCCTGGGTAGTAGTACCGTGGCAGGGTGGGGCTGGGGATAGGGCTTGGTCATGCAGGGACAACAGGCAAGATCAGAGAAACAAGGCAGCACCACCCTGCCACAGTGTGGGCACAAGGCTCCTCCTGGCACAGTTGGACTTCTCTAGAAAGCCCCAGCTCATACCTCCTCTGACTTTTTGATACCATCCCTGGGAAGAACAGTGGCTGAGAACAGACTGGGGGGGTCTCACTCAGAGGTGAGTGTTATCTTCCTTAATCAGGCCCAGGGAGGAGTGGGTGCAGCCTTTGCTTCTGGGGGATCTTGAGGTGAAGTATCAACACAGGCAGGGACGTGGGGGTCAGCAGTCCCACCTGCTCTCTTACCTGCTGTGGGATAATGGTGTGGATAGCACTTCAGGCCTTCTCCGTGCTAGTCTGTATAGACGGATATGTCATTTGGGAAGCCCAGCGGTGACTTTACTGGGGCTGTAAATGCCAGCAGACAATTCTTTGTTCTGTGAAGATCCATGAGTTAGTCTGGAAGGGTATTTAAGGACGGATAATTAAGAACACAGCAGCCCGTGACATCTGAGCAAAATTTCAGACAGCCGCAGGCAAGCCATTAGTAATCATGTCCTCTGCTCAGAGCAGTTTTTTAATCTCTCACAGTGTCCCCTTTGGCCATGAAGTTAAAGAGTCCTACTGCCAAAGTTGTGTTTTAAGTTTTTGTTGTGGCATGGAACACGGATCATGTCCCCAAATCAGAACAGCTCTGAGCTGAAGGCTTCCCGAAACTAATTTGCCAACATACTTGACTTCAGCCACCTGGAGTTTCTCAACCAAACTCCTGTGGGCTGACAGAAGGTTCTGTGTAGTGTATGGCATTTCACAGTGGAGAGACTAGGATGCTGGACTGAGGAGTGAGATCCACTGACCATCTCTTAAGAAATTCGTAGGGGGCTGGAGAGATGACTCAGAAGTTAAGAGCATTGACTGTTCTTCCAAAAGACCTGGATTCAGTTCCCAGCACCCCTATGGTGGCTCAAACCATCCATAATTCTAGTTCCAAGGGGTCTGATGTTATCCTCTGGGCATCCTTGGGTACCTGGCAGGCACATGGTGCACAGACACGCATGCAGGCAAAACACCCATACACAGAATTTTTAAAAATTAAAAAAAAACAAAAAAAAATTAAAAATTGGGCTGAAGAAATGACTGGCTGCTCTCCCAGAGGTGCTGAGTTCAACTCCCATCTGTAATGAGATCTGGTGCCCTCTTCTGGCCTGTAGGCAGACATACAGACAGAACACTCTTTACATAATAAATAAACCTTTAAAAACATTTTTAAAAAGTGTAAGTTTAGGCCAGGAGGTGGTGGCTCACACCTTTAATCCTAGCACTTGGGAGGCAGAGGCAGGTCAATCTCTGAGTTTGAGGCCAGCCTGGTCTACAGAGCGAGTTCCAGGACAGCCAGGGCATAGAGAAACCCTGTCTTGGAAAAAAAAAAAAAAAAAACAAGCAAAAAAATTAAGCTTAGACATGTCTACAAAAAAAAAAATGAAGAAAGAAAAAGAAATACTTGGGGCAGAAGGGAAAGCCCAGGCCAAAGAAAGAGCAACAGTCTCCAGATCAGAGGATTACTTCTGGGACAGCCTGTGGGGGGAGGCCTGCCTCACTGCAGCGCACCCCCTGTGTCCCTGCAGCCTGCAGCCCCTCTTCCCTGGCGTGAATGAACTGGACCAGATCTCAAAAATCCATGATGTCATTGGTACACCTTGTCAGAAGACGCTCACCAAGTTCAAACAGTGAGTGTGACGTTCCCTGGAGGCTGCTGTGCACTCTGTCTGGGCCCCAGCCTTTCTACAGCAGGCCAGGGATGGTGCCAAGAGCGGTTTCCATGACCCCATGACATTTTCTGGGTCACCCACTGTGAGAGGGGAGCCAGCCATGTCTCTTGGGGGCTCAGGGAGCCCCACTCTTCTTGAGTCACAAAAAGCTCTCCCCGTCTTTCAGGAAGGCCTGGAATTGGGTTTCGCCCCCAGCGCATTTATATGGGACTTGGGTCTGCTTGGGTGAGAGAGAAGGTTGCTTGTCAGAAAGGCTGTCCGTGATGACTTCCTGAGGCTGCAGTCAGCAGTCAGAGGGTAACAATGTGCCCAGCCCTGGCAGCCCCATTGGAGTTTAGATTTGATGAGAGATGAAGCTGAGGCCTGTAGGGAGTGGGAAAGTTGCTAGAAAAGATCTAGAAGCCCCGTGGCCCAAGGAAGGTAGAGTAGAAAAGCCGCCCACCTTGTTTCCTCCTGTGCACCTTTAATTCCAGTCTCTTGGGAAAGTAAAGTCTCTGCTTTTACCAGCAAGGGAGTCTAGTACATTTATAGCACACACATCCCTGTTTATTAGGTTTACTTACAGCAAAATTGAACAGGAAATGCAGAAGTCATCCCTTGTGCAGCCTCCCTCCAGCTCAGAGCCAAGTGTTTCATCCGGCAGTTGAGCTGCATTGATGGTCGGGTCTCACAGGGCCATTGGCTAGCAGGACTCTCGGAGCTCAGGAGTTACATGTTCTCTCAGCCCGTCACACCCCCCCCCCCCCCCTTTTTTTTTGAGACAGGGTTTCTCTGTGTATCTTTGGCTGTCCTGGAACTCACTCTGTAGACCAGACTGACCTCAAATTCACAGAGATATCCTGCCTCTGCTTCCCGAGTGCTGGGATTACAGGCGTGCGCCACCATGCCCAGCTCCATTACCCTTTTTCAAAGTCCAGGTTGGCCTCAGACTCTCTATGTAGCTTGGGCTGGCCTTGCACACCTGATCCTCATAGCGCTGCATCGCAGTGCTAGGCTTGTAGACATGTCCCACCGCAGCCGTCCTGACTTGCTCCCTTGAGGATTGTGAGCTCTTACCTTCAGTGCAGGGCCCTTAGAGGCAGGGTGGCGGCCACCAGTGCTCTAATAATGGCATGATGATTTATTATCATTGGGCTTTTAATACAGGTCGAGAGCTATGAGTTTTGATTTTCCTTTTAAAAAGGGATCAGGAATACCTCTACTGACAACCAATTTGTCCCCGCAATGCCTCTCCCTCCTGCATGCCATGGTGGCCTATGACCCTGATGACCGAATCGCGGCTCACCAAGCCCTTCAGCACCCCTATTTCCAGGTGCAGAGGTAGGATTTCTGGCAGATTGCCTAGTGATGAGTGGGAAGTGTTGGTTTATGAGACCCATGGGACAGGGAACTGGCCTGGGAACAGCTCAGTCCTGACAGTGGGCATTGCCTCTTGAGACTGCCTCTGTGATGTGTCCCTCCTTAGATGAGGGAGTTAGCAGCTTCCCAGCACAGGAAGGAGGGATATGTGACTGTTTTGGGGTTAGATGTCAAAGCTCTAGTAGGTAAGCTCCCTAGAAGAGCCTGGGACACATCCAGGATCGTCAGCATAAGTTCTCTGAGTGGTATGTATGCCACCTAGCTCTAGAGGCTTTCTAAGTGCTCGGCGGGAGGGACTGACCAAGGGCACCTAACCCCACACATCTATACACTCCTGAATTTGACTGTTTGGCCCTACGAAGGCCAAGTACAATACTGCACGGTTAAGATAACTTTTGTTCCCAGCCCAGACAGCACTGAGTTTGTACAGGAAGGGAAGAAAAGGACTCTTGTATTTCTGTGGAAAAAAGCATGAATGGCCACTCATAAGGGCATATTTGTAGCTGAAGGAAACAGCTAAGCTCTGGAGCCATTATCAGAGATGGCCACATTCTTTTCCTCCCCTGTAGGGCAGCTGAGACACAGACCCTAGCCAACCACAGGAGAGCTTTCTTCCCGAAGTACCCCATGGTGCCAGAGTCATCCAGGCAAAACTGGTCATTCTCAAAGGAGGGCAGAAAGCAGGTATGAGCTGAGATCAGTGAGCTGGGTAGAGACTGGAAGCCTTTACATAGCTTGTTTCTGAGGAGGCCACCACAAGGTGTGGAGGCTGGAGACACACCCATCCCAGAGGGTACCATGTCAACTGAGTCCTGAACACCATGCTATTATAGTCTCATGTTAGGAACATTCTAATTGCTCCAGGTAGTATGGACCTGCCTCCAACTACCTAGGCCCTTTCTGCCTCACTACCTACTAGAACATGTGTGTAAGCCCAGAGAGGGGACCGTTCCATGAGTATCCAATCTGATAGCCATGTGCAAGTACCTGTTCTGCACCAAAGCCCTTTGTGGTCACATCTGCGTATGTCCTGAGAATGACCCCAGCAGGAGGTACTGAGAGGCCACTGTAGCTCTAGCTACAGATGGTGAGCACGGTGTTATTCTGCACTCTTCCTCCTTAGACATGACAGCTTCAGTGTGCACTCTCTCCATCTTCCTTTCCACCTATCCTGTTGCATCCTGACGTGTGGTACCCATTGGTTCTGCCAGCCGCACAGCCTGGGCTAGTACCTAAACTCTACCTGTAGCCTCTCACCAGTCAGTTGTTTCTCCCACCTTTACTGTGCATGGCAGCTCTGATCACATGTGTCCTCTGCAGCCAGTGTCTCCCAGAGCTTTGGCCAGGAACCAAGTGCACTTGTGCGGTGTCTCCTGCATTCCCCACACTGTCTTTCCCAGGGGGCCTCAGATGCCCTGACCAACATGGTAATCTCTCCCTCAGCTCCTACGACCATAAATGGCCTCCAAACTGCCTGCTCAGCTATGTCACCCTCTACCCTCAAACTGTTGTCCACTGGCATCCCTCCAACCCACCTCACCCCCAGTGTGCAGTCACATCCAAGATGGGCACTAGTTACTGAAGGCTATGCCTGTCTCCTGGCTGTGGCTTGCAAGCCACACCTCAAGGCACCCAGTGTGGAAGAATCTTATTCCAGGGAGCTGCACACTGTTTTCCACAAATCTTCACATGTTAGGCTTTTTTTTAGAAACTACTGGGCGTGGTGGAACGCACCTTTAATCCCAGCACTCAGGAGGCAGAAGCAGGCAGATCTTGGTCTACAGGGCAAGTTCCAGGCCAGCCAGGGCTACATAGTGAGACCTTATCTCAAAAGCAAACAAGCAAATGAATTCTTACCCTGAAGCTGTACAAAGGTCTATTGGGGTGAACAGGGCCTAGAAAGCCCAGTCATAGCTGCAGTGTTTGAAGCCTGCACTGGCCCATCACCTCACTGCAAGTTGGCCAGAGGTCAGCCTTAAGGCTGTGCTGAGGGCCAGTGCTTGGTAGGATCTGCAGAACAGAGGATTCCTGGGAGGCTCTCCTTTCACTGGTGGGCTGTGGGAAGGCTGCCATATACTCGTGGCTGGCTGTTCACCGTACTTTCCATCCTGGCTCTAGCGGGGCAGTTTGATCAGGCAAAAGAGTGTCCTTTGCTTGAGCTAATTCCTGAAGGGGAACTGATCAGTGTTCTGTTTCCAGAAGCAGCCCCTGAGGCAAGAGGAGGGCCGGGCCAGAAGACAAGAGCCTACCAGCTTGGTGGAACTGCCTAAACTGAGGCTGTCCGGAGTGACCAGACTGGCATCGCGTTCCAGTCCTGCGCTGCGGTCAGTGTTGGGCACTGGAGCAAACGGAAGAGTCCCTGTGTTGAGACCCCTGAAGTGTGCTGGTGCCAACAAGAAGGTAGTAGTCTCTAGCTTCTCTGTGGGGCTGGAGGGCCTGGACTCAGTCTCTACTCAGTGTCTGTGGTTCTTCTTTACCAGACAGACACACAGAAGGACATCAAACCTCACCTGAAACAGTATCACCTGCCCACGATCAACAGGAAAGGGGGCGAATACTGAGCAGCACACCACCTGGTCACCCTTTTGGAGAGCAAGGGCAGGCGCTATGAGCAGGCTTAGGCCCCTGCGGCTGAGAGTGGACGGGCCAGAGGATGCCCTGTGTGCTGGTGGTCCTGACAAAGCTTGGTGGCCCAGGGACAAGCTGCCCAGCAGCCCGTCTGTACCCACAGCCTGGAGCCGTGTGTGTTTGCAACCCCAAAGCAGCTGTACTGAATGTTCCAGTTTAATATATTTGTAAAACCACCTCATTCAAGGGTTTATTTCATTTTCATAATGTAAGGATTTGAGGTGACCTTTTATATGAATCAAAACATAAGATTGGGCCTGGTAACTCAAGCCTGTAATCCCAGCACTGGGGAGGTGGAGGACAGAAAGAGCTCAGCCTGGGCTGCTCAGCGAGTATCCCTGCCTCAGAAAAAGAAAAAAAGAAAGCAAATAAAAGATAGACCAAAATCTCTGCGATGAGTGATTTAGGTTTGGTTGAGAGGCGGCTGTGCACGTTGTACCTCAGTGTTTTCCCAACAGGATTGGCAGGTATTCCAGGTCTTGTGGCTGTGGTACCTCCTAGGAGTGCTGTTGCAGACTGCTGATTTCCACTAAGAATCAGGTACTGTTACCGTGGCTCATGAGAATGGGCTCCATCTAAGTGTGTTACAAGCCACTCCTTTGTGTCGGCTTTCCTGAGCCGCAGCTGGGCAGGCTGACATCGTGTCCTCTGAGTGCCAGCTTTGAGTGGCAGCCATGTCATGATTGCTAGTGCCTAGACTCCCTTAGGGATGTGAACCAGTTGTCTGGTTGTCAGTGTGGCATGGAGCAGGTAGGCAAGTTGGGCACCTTGTACCCTAGAAAAAGAAGGCTGGGGCTAGGGAGACAGGGAGTGGTCAGAGTGCTTGCTGCTCGAGAAGACGACCTGAATTGGATCCACAGCATCCATGTAAAAGCTGGTACTGTTACACCCCTATAACCCGATCACCAGGGCAGGGAACAGTGCAGGATGGGAACAAAGGAGGGTCTCTGGGGCTTGCTGGCCACCAAGGGACTCAATGGAACAGAGAACAATAAGTGACACACTAGGTGTCTGGTGCTTCTTTCTGCACATGGATGCACGTGCACACACACACTCACACACACACTCACTCCACTACAGTGGAGGGATGGGAACAAATGTAAAAGAATGGTACTGGGTGGAGTCAAAAGGGCAAAAGCATTCGTCAGACAGCTGGACTTGGGAACAAAATTCTCCTAAGCCTCTTGGCTTCCGTTTTTGCTTTTGCTATGTTGAGGGTAGAGCCCAGGCCCTGTGCGTTCATGGTAAGCACTCATTTAGCAGGTGTAGTGACCTAGGCTCTACTCAGCCCTGTGGAGCAAAGGAATTGAGTATGCCTTCTTTTATCATCTTTTCAAATATATATATATATATATATATATATATATATATATATATATATATATATACCATTTAAATCAGGGCAGTGGTGGTGCACGCCTATAATCCCAGCTCTCAGAAGGCAGAGGCAGGTGGAGTTTGAGGCCAGCCTGGTCTACAAGAGCTAGTTCCAGGACAGGCATCAAAGGTACTGAGAAACCTTGTCTCAAAAACAAAATAAAGAAAAAAAAACCCCACGAGTCGGGCGGTGGTGGCGCACGCCTTTAATCCCAGCACTCGGGAGGCAGAGGCAGGTGGATCTTTGTGAGTTCGAGGCCAGCCTGGTCTACAAGAACTAGTACCAAGACAGGCTCCAAAGCTACAGAGAAACCTGTCACAAAACAAAACAAAAAAAACCCACGAATATATGTACCATTTAAAAAGTGAAACTTCCCAGGGAAGTGTTGAGTCTCAAATATCTGACCCCAAGTTTCAGGCCACTAGACAGATGGGTGGGTAGGGGCAGTGCCAGGAGTCAAAGGGCAGTAAGGCTGTAGGAGAAAGATGGGATAGCAGAGGGCAGTGCGGGCATGGAATACTCTGGGTATGAGGCTTAGAATGGTCAGAGCCAGGGCTGGTGGGTGTCTCCTGCACTCTTCTGAAAGCATGGTGTGGCCCTGGAAATGGGCTGTCCTGCCTTTGCTGTTGGCTTAGGAGTCTTGGTCCAGTAGTCATTATCCAGGCTTGCAGCCAGTCCAACACACAAGGGGACCAGAGATGGAAGCCAACTGAGTGGGCATGACAGCATGCCCAAAGTAGGACCTGCACGGCTGGGCTGAGCTTGGGTTGGAACCAGTATCTGGAAAGGCTGCAGCAAGGACCTGAGGGGGAACCTCTTGGCTTTCTCTGCCTCCTATGGGCCTAGCCTACCAGTTCAGTGCACCGTGGATTTTCCCATGCAGCAGAATTTGAACGGCAACTGCTTGCCAAGTGTTTGAATTGTCACCACAGCAGTCTGCTGGAAAGGCAGTGAAGTCTCACCTTCTTCTACCTGCTGTGACTGAAGACACTGATTCCCTCTGCCCCAGACCCCACACTTGGAGTGACATCCATCAAGTCCTACAGTAACAGGTAAGTGAGCTGTCACTTCCTATGGCTCCAGGACCTGCTGTACACTGTTTATCTGCGGTGTTGCGGCAGTTGTAAGACCATCTGGAAGGCACATTAGACCATGTGGCTGGGGACCAACATTAGGAACAGAGCCAGGAAAGTTTGTTACTGGCACAGTCATCTGAGGTAAACTAGGAAACATCTGACAGCTTTCAGCACTGCTGGTCAAATGGAAACAGGAGGTGACAGACTGGGTCGAGGCACAGCAAGGACGGATGAGGGCCCTGAGCAGTGGCCAGTGAGAGCTGTGGAGTGCAGCGGAGGCTCTTCAGGGGTGCCTCAGTTTCCAAACGAGTACCGCTGCCGGCTGCTGCTAACATCACTCTTCCAGTCACTCCCTCCCGTCACTCCCTGTAGACAGGGAGGATCTAGAATGGAGCTGCTTCAGGAGACTGCTAGGTTCCATGCACCTTTCCAAGGCTAAGGCAGCAGAAGTGTGTGGCTTCCCTGGCCTGGGAGCCAGGAACCCAATGTGCATAAAGACAGACTTGGGCTTGCATTGGTGTGTGAACTGTTCAGTAGCATCATCCTGCTGCAGCCGCAGCTGCTACAAATTCAGACAATCTAGCAAAAGCCCCACACTCCTTCCACATGCCCCTAGTTAATAGGATCAGTGGAGAAATGTCTCAGACACCTCATGACTTTGTCTCGGTACATAAAACCTTCAAGGGCCCAGCTCTGTATGATTCTTTAAAAGGTGAGAAAGGTCCTTCTGCTTGGAAACACAGGCATTGTCTCTAGGTATCACCTGCAGCAGCTACAAGCGGGCAGGGAACTGGACCTTAGCACAGAGATGCACGCCTGCTGACGTCAACCCTCCGGAAGCCCCCTGTGATGACGGCTGAGCTACCTGAGTCACGGTGCAGCTGATGGAGCTGTGGAAACTTACAGTGTGTGCTCTCAGCTTTCAAGGGCAGCAGGTGGACCCAAACCATAAGGAAAAGGCTACGTGCTTACACTAGAGTCTGCAGGCCTGAGCAGCTCCCGCGGTGTGTGGAACTGTGAGGACTGGCCCAGAGCCAAGAATTCTCAAATGAGACATGTTTCTCACAGTCAGCCTTACACTGGACTGGCAGTGAGGGATCAAGGGATGTGACAAAGAGTGGAGCAATTCCATACCAACCAATGAGTGAGGCCAGAACAACAACAACAAAAAAAATCACACAGCGTCAGTTAAAAAAGGATAAACAA